>NC_054398.1:6007505-6344632 GCF_017976425.1 Toxotes jaculatrix
ATTTTTGCTGTGCAAAGTGCTTGTAATTTCTGAATCACATGCCGTGGATGTGACCGGTAGTAGAACTGACAGAGGACGTGGGAGCCCACTGAAAAACATTTGGTTATTTGCCTGGTAATTATTACTCCCACGCTGGTGTTTGGTTTTTAATAATAACAATAACACATAATGTTGATCAGAACACTGACTCTCAGATAAAAAAAAAAAACCAAAAAAAAAAAACCCAGACCTGCTACTAATGTCTGATCTAATCTGTGATGTTTACTGGAATTGTTTTATCTATTGTTTGTCATCGTGACTGGTAATTTTTGGTGCACAGATTTTGACACATCTTGCTTTATGTACTTGTACTTCAGTTTTTTAGCTGCGTTGCTGTAGAGGCAACAGAAATCACATTATCACAGTAAAGGCCCTTAATCATGACATGTTTTATCATGTTGCACTGCACGCTGATGTGTTGAGGTATCTGGACTCAAATATGCAACACACACATCCTAGAAGCTGTTTGTGAGCGTGTTTTATGATGGATATTTCCATTCCTAATCTGACGTTCTTCTGGTGCTCCCAGGTCAGAGGGAGGCTTGACAACATCTGCATAAATAGAGCAGCTACTGAACACGATTTCCCAGCCTGGAATTCTCCTAGGAGACACTTCAGGCTTATAAATAGCAGTGAGCACCATGCATTCAAATTAGCTTCTTTGTTTTATACTACATGGCATCATCTTTATAGCCACACGGCGGATTGTGGCCTTTTGTTGAGCTACTCTATTGTTTTATCATTCACAGACATTTATTTTAACCAAATATCAAATAGATCCACATTTTCAGTTTGACCCTTAAAATTTTCACACACTGTTTTTTAATGTGCAAAAATTATAGTCAACCAAAAATTAATGAATTGTTATTCAGTGATGATCATTTTTAATGGTATTTAACCCTTTTAACAGTTTTCCTGAAAGTTACATAAATAAGCTACTCAAATACTTCATGAATGACTTCACCTACTGTGTATCTCAGAATATACAGTCAGCATAATCTGCATTTAGCACAACCTAATATCCATAAGTTACTGTACCCGTCCTTCCCATTATTTAAAGCAGGTCATTTGCTTTGCCCAGAATGCAACTTATTGCGCAGGCTTTGCATAGAGGAAAATAAACCACAGATACAATGATCCATTGTGTTTTTGCAGTGAGGACTGTCTAACAAAGTGCTCTGTTGAACAAACAAGTCCAAAAAGTATTTCTGAATGGCACCTTTAGTGGAGTTCTGTTCATTTATTTGCATGTTTTGCTGTGTTGTGATTAATCTGTGTGTTAAGCAAGAGAAGGAGGACGACGAACCAAAAGGAGAACCAGAGGAAACACTGTTGAATTCCACAGAATTCATGTTATGTTATCATACCAGGAAAAATATGACGGTGGTAAACCACTGCTGATGAATGCTGATGATGAGACAGATGTACAGTAAAATGAGAGAAGCAGAAAGCAGATATGTCTGCTCTCAGGTGCCGTCATTCCTAAGCTTTTCTATAAATTGAATGCATAAAATGTAAATATTACACTTTTAGACTTTCATGCTTTAATTTATTTAGCAGCTCATCAAAGAACAGCAGAGACATTTATCCCTTCCTGTCTCAAGGTTTTACACAGACCATGTGTTTCATGTCAGCTTATATGTTCTTTCTACATATAGAACAAGCGCACCCTCTGTCTAGCTATTATACAGCTAGCTTGTGTCAAAATGTATTAAGGGACAAGTATGCCATGTTGTCCCACATCCTGGATGCAAAAAAGAGCCCTGGATACACTGCAACACAACTCTGATGCTTTTTAAAGTCGTATTCCAATATTTACAGTATAAATGGGTCATTAGGCCACACAGTGACAGAGAAGAAGCTTCAGTGAGAGGGACAGAGACAGAGTGAGAGAGAACATAAATGCAAACGTGTTCTTACCGTGGTCTCGTCCTCATGCAGCACCTGGTCGTATCCGCTGAGCGCCACGCAGAAAATGATGGCTGTGACATCCTCAAAACAGTGGATCCACTTCTTCCTCTCCGACCTCTGACCTCCCACATCAAACAGCCTGACGGCCACAGAGAGACCGGGTGTGAATAAATACGCATTTATACAGATATGTGCACATACACATAAAGATATTTTTATATACAGTATATACATCACTGAGCGATGTGGTCTCATAAATTCTGTCAGTTTTTGTCTCGTTGTAAATTTTATTCTTGAGATGCACAAGCAGCTGACTCATTTTGATGTGCAGTGTTTGTCACATTCCCTCTTCCCTGTATATGTGATCAGTCATGTACTGAACATGAGAGGACCATTACTATGTTCTGACTCTTTCCCCTCCCCCTGTTCTTTATTGATCTTATACCAAATTTCAGATATTGATGATGATGTATACATGATTTAGACTTCATGTTATCTTGGGCAGGCTGAACAGCGATCAAATACAAAAAAAGCGTCAAAGTAACAAAGAAGCATTCACGATTAACTGAAATTGCTCAAATGATTTTAACACAGAGTCAAACATAAGGTACACCGAGCCGCTGTAGCAGTCATCTGATCTCTGATCAGTTCAATCTCTCAGTGATTTGTGTGGGTGACAGAGAATTGATAGGTATCAATAAGGAGGGCGCTTAACGGAGAATTGTTAGCTACAGATAAGCTGTAATTATTGTAACCAAACTGTGTATAAGTCATTCTTCTGGCGCATCATGTGTTTTGGATGCACTGCCACCACCCACTGGGCTGGTGGAGGGCCAACCCTGATTTGCATGTAGCCCAGAAAAAACCAAGATGGACTGCTGTCAGATTTGTGATCCAGCCAACAGAGAGATGCAGATATGTGACTATAAATTATAAATGAGAGTCTTAATTCTCATTTGGATTTTATCTGGATAAGAGACACTTGAAAAGACAAGTGTAAATTAGGCCTTAGAACATTTCTGATGTGTTTCTGTCTGTCCTCTGCATCCATATTTGTGCTAGCTTAATCAAACAGTGTTCTGATGACCACAGGAGGAAGTAGTCTCTGAACACTGTCTTCCTGCATATCTTTAGCACAATGATCCACAGAGAGAGAGAAAACAGTGGAAACGCCTGGTAGTAAAAAGCACAACCTGTGACCTTCTGAGGAAAACAGTCAAGCTAACTCAACAAGGAAAAAAATAGTTCATAAACTGTTTTCTGAATCTGAGGCTAGATTAACCTTCTCCAGTAATTCACCTCATGTCTGCATAAGTTGGGAGTTACAGTTTTGTCATGTATAAGTTGTATTTCTGTGGTGGTTGGAACAGTCCTTGATGTGATGGGTATAATGCTAGGTAGGTTGATGGGTTGCACTCAGTAGAGGAATACTGGAGTCTCCCACACACTGCCCGACTGCCAGTAATAGCAACTGAGCAGAGAATATTTAGGCCTCTACACAAAACACACCCTGCACACTGCCTGCTCACCTGTAAGCGTAACAGTACAAAGCACCATTTAGCAGAACTAACATTTCTCTGCATGTAAAAGTAAAAGTGAAGCAAATGTCACTTGCCAAGTGTAATGTACACCTATCCAGAAAAATAGTTGGTGTCTACAGTTTATTAACCTCTGTGTGCGATATGTTAACATATGTGTATCTGTGCGCACACAGGAGGGGAAGATATACAGTAATTAATTTAGAGGTCAGAACATGACTCCTCCCTTCTCTTCTCTCTCTCTCTTTTCTCTTTCCTTTCCTCCTACCATCCTATAACGCCTCTCCTCCTCTCTGTCATCATTCCCATAGCTCCTTGCTCTAATTGAATCAGATCTCATTAAAAAGGCAGAGAATCATAAATACAGACACGTGGTTAAAGCATTAAATCTTATTAATTACAGACTGGAGTTCCTACTGTATGCTTGGATAGAGGAGCAGACAGATAGATGGGTAAGAGGCAGTACTCGTAACATTAACAGAAAAAGGGGAGAAACAGGAAGTTAGAAATGTCACTGTTGAGAGCTAATAACTGACCTGAAGTGAAGGTTTTTGAAGGTAAAGTGTGTCTCGACGATGCCTGTGGTCTTCACTCGGGTCCTCAGGATGTCCTGCTCTGTCGGCTGGTAGTCTGCTGCACCAATCCGATCTAGGCTGTCTAGGTAGCTGCACACAGACACACAGAGAAGATACAAACTGTAAATCAGCAGCAATCTACTTCTACGTTAACGAGGCATGGCAGGCCTGTCAAGCTTTGGATTTCCTCACACGCTGAAAGTGTGTGCAATGGGCTGTTGTAAGGGCGGTACTTGGTACAAAGAGAGTTTGGAGGTTTCCAAAACCAAAAACACATGATCAAAAACACAATGAATGGATTAAACTGTGTTTATCTGCTCTGACATCAGCTGCAATTGGCCACATGTCTGGCAAACTCGTTCGCTACCTACAGAAGAAACAAACCATCTTATGACTAGCACATTCACTGTTTTAATACTTCCTTGCTGTGGGAAAGCTGGATCTGAATGCTATTAGAGTGTGGTGTTAGCAGCTCTGTCTTGCTCTTTTTTGGATGTGTGGAAAGTTTAAACCTTACACAACTCCAGACAGTTTTACACAAGACACCCTTTCCACCCCTTCCTCATTCCATGGGGAGGATGCTGATTATTTTTTTTTTGCCTGGGACATTCACAATATCATGTGTGCAGCCATCAAAAGACTTTAAAATGAGTCAACATTAAAAATGCTGAAGTTGGCATTTATCATTGCAAACTGTACATTTGCCAGGTGAAACTGAAAAACTTGACAGGTGTAGCAGCAGTAACCGCTGGGGCGGGGCTCAGCTAATGGCCAGTTCTGATGCTGGTGCCATCCTGCCAAAATGATTGATGAGTGTGTTTTCATTGGCCCTCAGCCTCTCCTGAAGTCTGCCTCAGATTCACTCTTAATATATATATAGGCTGACAGTCCCAGCTGGCTGTGTAAAATACATAGAGACAGTTACCACACCGAGTAGCCACTTTGTAAGCAGGTAGGTGAGATGACTCTGTTCAGTTATGTAAGGGAATATCCCTGGAAGTGGAGCTTTATTTTTTAATGTAGAAGTATAAATCAAATGATCCTGAATAGTACAGTACAGAGATTCATTGTCTCAGCCCTCAGAGGGTGGCTCTCCTGGACACAACTGCATCGCCGGCAGAACGGAGCAGCATTTAAAATGACAACAGTGCAACTTCCAGTTTTAAAATGACACTTCAGCAGGGTGGATGGATGCATCCCTTGTGTACTTCTAACACTCCTTACTTTGTCTCTGCAGAGTTACAATGGTGTCATGCCCACTTTGGAAGGTATTAACCCTTGCGTATTTTTCGTTCTGACAGACAACTCCACTTCTAAAATGCCGAGTGAGGTCTCAGCAGCTGAATTATACAAACTATTTTTCCACACAATAATTTAGACATTGGTATTAAGAGATGGGCTGACAGTCAGGCAGTGAGCCAGAAGCGCAAGACAGATGAGCAGAAAATATACCCACATTATGCATCCGTCGGGTGTAATAGTGTGCTGTTTTCAGTGCTTTTAAATGGATTCAGAGTTACTTCCAAAAGCATGAGAGAAAAACGGTAAAGGTGATATTGGGGCTGATGGTATCAAGAAGTGGTTGGCACACACACACACCCAAGTGCAGACACACATTGCACACACCTTCAGTGATGGGAACTATTGATTAAACAGAAAGGCATCTGGGTTAGATTGGAGTTTGGAGAAGATGCAGACAGGAAGAGCTGAAAGGGAGCAGACAAAGAAAACCAATTTTTTCCTGGGCCACAAAGAGACAAAGTGATGTGCTCGGCCTTGATTTATTTTTAAATTGATAACAAATAAAAAACGTGGCAGGTCAATAAACAGATCTGTCTATTACACTCGTGGAAAGATCAGCTGACTGGACAAATGATAGTGGTTTGGAGTTAAAACCCATTTAGGTCCACAAAATGAAAGGGTGCTGATTAGATTAAAAGGCAGTCCAACAATACAGAACATCTCATCACAAACACAACCCAAAGCAGATCACTTTTACAGAGTAATGCTGAAGTATGAGGAAAAATACTGTAGGAACAGCTTCAACTAAAACTACTTAATACACTGCACAAGTAAAAACATAAACAAACTGAACACAAACAACAACAAATGACGCCTCTAATACACAGTTTTGTTGACTGACAACTAAAAGAATAGTGAGAAGTTTAGAGGAGTTTTAGCCGGTTTAAATTTGGGTTTCAGTGAGGAGAGAAAACTTTTCAGAAAATGCTACTGTCCAGTGATTCTGACATACACAGAATTTTTATTCGCTTCAGCGTGGTTCAAAGTTTAAAGATGATTCTGGTCTTGGTCAGAAACAAATACAGTGTGAAATAAAAAAGAGAGACACAGATAACCCCCGCTGGACCCAAATATAGCTGACTATGGGTAGCTGAGACAGAGACATTTTATAGATGAACTGATTTTTCAGGCTCACACAGCAGCAGTAACAACAAACGGTAAGGTATAAACAAAAGCAACAGTGCCACTAGATTTGAGAACCACTGGCTTGTTGGTGAATATTAGCTAAGCAAACCCTACCTACTGCGATATCTGCTGCTGACATTTTTCCCAGAGAATGTGGCTAAGCTAACGTTACTGGTACATGTCAACAAACAACTGTGATGATGGAGGAGTTGGTCACACAAATTTGGAGAAAAGCGAGATGGTCAAAACTGTAGGTTTGAGAATTCTCTGCACATGTCTACTTTGTCCAGAGCAGGTGTCTTCACATTACTATTAAAAATTTTAATTTCAAATGAAGACAGGAAGAACAGCAGGGACCACCCTGACCTCGGCCCAGGATGGCCTGGGCTTAGCCAGAGCAGACTTTGTCAACTCCTAATAACACCCCTGACTGACCCACTGACTGAGATTCTTGAAGACGTTTCACCCCTCATCCAAAAGGCTTCTTCAGTTATAACTGGTGGGGAATCCATGACCTGGATGTCTGATAATCTTCACAGACATACCCCTGCCTTTGCTCCCACAGGAGGTTGAACCCTCCTGAACAGAAGCTCTCTGCCCCTCCTGATCTCCGTTTTTACCCCCCAATAACTGTTCATAGAAATATTTTTGATGCAAACTACCAACTGCTAACACAAATGCTAACATTATTTCCTTTATAGAACTGCTGTCCCCTGAAGGTTTGTATCATTGTGTGTAGCCTGGTTTTTAGCAGGCACACAGTATGTGGACCACCAATGCATTAGTCTTTTTCCTCATCCTGACATTACTCTTCATGGAGCACTAAGTCGATTAACACCAGACCCCAGTGTATGCTTGTCTCATTTCCCTGGTGATGTGCAGTATTATAGATTATCACTAAAAGAGTGTTGGGCACAAAAGAGAGACAACTTGAGAGAATGTCATCTGTGAGGTGATAATGGCAAGGACAAGCGCATTTGTGTGTCTGTTTCCAGCATAGAAACCTACTGAGTTCTCCCAACAAGCTGCGATACCCGTCACCCCTTCATCGGTCTGTTAACACGCGCACGCACGCACACACACACACACACACACACACACACACACACACACACACACACACACAGGCTCTTCTGCGTTGTTCAGTGTTGTTAATGTGAATAAAAAGTCATCACACTGACCACGAACAATTAACATCAATGAAAACAGCGACTTGATGCTGAAGTGGACCGGTAGTCTTTAGTGCCAAGCCATATTGATCACTTGCTGTATTAGCTCTAGTGCAATGACCCCACATTAGCCATTTACATTGGCATGTGGTTCACTACAGAAATAACATCTATCAAGCAAAGGCCACAAATTACAATACAGGAGCTTGCCAAAAAACACATCGTGTTTACATCAAAACACCTATTGGTACATATAGGCAGCACTTCACGATATCCCAACATACTGTATCTGAAACTACATCAATAATATGATAATAATATATGTCACAGTAAATATATTTAAAATTATGCCAATAAATTGGCCTTGAAATGTGCCATAGTGAAACATCTTAAAACATGTCTATGTGGCATGTATGGTTTTTTTTTTTTTTAAGAGGATCAGTCCAAGGGGAGGTTGGCTCAACTGTCCTGCTTTATAGCTGTTGCTAAGTAACCAGCTTTTAGATGGTTCGACGTCTCCCCTACTGTGATGTTCTGACACATATTTACAACCAGCACTTGTCACGTCTGCAGAAGCTGCTGCAGCGACTTGATGCAACATGATACAACCTGGCCGTGACACAGAAGGGATCTGAATCGACAGAGGAAAAAACCCTGTCATTACTTTGCAGAAAGAAGAAGAAGAAGAAAAAAAAAAACAGGAACTGTTGTGCTAGAAATCAGATCATGACATCCGTTTTGTGTTTTGGAGTTGACTGAGGTAGTTTTGCATTATGACCTGGTAAGATGTTCAATGGAGTTAAGTAATCGAGTGCAAAGCGAGATGCAGAATCAATATCTGTAGTAAAGAATGGAGAGTTGTGCCATTTTGTTTGGCATTTAACTACAATCAGTTCTAAACAGATATACTCAGATTGCCTGCTATTACTGGGCACTGTGCACTTGATAAATTTAATACTGCAGTCTTGCAATGCACTGAAGCCATGCTCGTGTCCAGTGTCAATTTAACTACTTCATCTGGCATTGTTATGTCATTGCATATGTGTGTATGGGGGATATGACTTTATTAGTTTCTTCTTTTAGCGGAGGCCAAGTGGGTACATGAATACCACCGTGTCACAAAGGCAGTGGATGTAAATCATAGAGAGAGAGAGTGTGCATTATGGTAAATAGGTCAGTACATGCAGGGCATTTGCACATACACAGAGAGAGAGAGAGCAGTGGCTTCGGGGAGTACTTGCCTCTTTCTGAAAAGAGCTTTCTGCTTTCTATGTAATAAAAACACACATTACATGCATGCGTGATTACTAACACACACGCCCACACTAACACCCCACATCCTTCTTCACTAAATGCCTGTGAGTGTTGATTTAAGCCTAACACCTGACAGCCCTAACCAAAAACTTTCTTTTAGTGCTTCTTCTACAGCTAAGTGTCTTTCAAAAAAAAGGGACACATACACACCCACACACACACAGTCAAACTGAGTGTGGTCTGATCATGTGATATCTGTCCTATCTGTTCATTGGCTGGTTAGCCTGTTCTGCTCCACAGGCCACAACATAATAGGAAGTGTGCATCAATCTTTAATGTGACATTTAGCACAGACACACCAACGGACAAACGTGCGCACACACACATGCTTAAAACTCACACACAGAGCGGATGTTGTTTGAGTTAATTGACCACATGTAAATAGTGACACGACTACGTTTGCACTCCTTCCGAGATGTCTGCCACAATGAGAAATGAGTCTCTCGCTCTCTTTCTCTCTCACCATCTTTCTTGCTCTCTCATTATTTTTGGCTTACTGATTCACCCTTTTCCCTTCCTTTTTAGTCTCATTTGTCTTGCTCTCCGTATCATTCAATCATTTTGATATGTTTTCTTTTCCTACACGTCTGTTTTAATTTCTCTTTAACTTTCCCTTCCTTATCTCACTTTATCCTTTCACTATATTACTATATTCTGTCTGTTCTCCCTCAGTCTTTTCTCTCTGTTTTTTGCTCTCTTCATTCTTCTGCTGTCTATTCTCTTTTATGTTGCCTCTACATTTGCATTAGCCTTGTTTTCTGCACATGCATTCCCCATCCAAAAGGTGCACTTGCTGTGATCTCATCTATAGCTGTGGTTTGTCATCCGTTGAACTCTTAGACCATTGCTAAAAAAACAGGACTTTTGAAATTAGTATCTAACTTTAAATTTCTTTCCCAGCCAGTTTAAAGCTACGTATATATGATTTTACCAAATACCTGTCAGTCAGTCAGAAACAATTACCGTGGCATGAATAAAATACGTTGTATGGAGCTGGTGTGCAGTCTTTCATCTTGTCATACTGTATACTGAGGACACAGAACACAGAAACATAGATAAGTCACTCCCTCCATCATTCTACTGCAATTTTTCTTTATGTCACTCAGTGTAATTTCACTGGATGTATGGTGCACAATTAAGCCAGGGCTACACGCACAAACATGGCACTTGAGGGAAATAACTCTCCACCCCCACCCCTCCCTGCCTCCCTGTGTTTTTCCTTCAGTCTCTCTCTCTCCACCCACACGCAGGCACTCAGCATAAATCAGGCCCAGTAGCTGTAATGGTGATTGACTGTGTGTCTTAATAGTGTAGTGTATGATCGCATTTAGAAGATTATAAATAAATAGTGGCATGTATATGTGTGTGTTTGTATTTATGTTTTTATAGTGGATGGGGGGATTAGGGGCACTAATGAGTGATCTATTGATCTGGATTTAGAAAATTAGGAATCAGCTGGGAAGGTGGAATATGCACACACACACACACACACACACACACACACATACACACACACGCACGCACACACTCAAAACAGCCCTTTAAAGCTGTGAGGACCGGCCAAATTGTCCTCACAAAGACGATTTCAAACAAAAATGTGCCCACACACATACACACTTACTACTGTGCTGAGTCAGTGATATGGTACTTCTGTGGGTGCTGTACAAATGCCCCTGAATTCAGAACACACACCCTGTTTTGTTCAATTGTTGACTATAAACACAAACCTACACATGCTCACAACCAACAAAAAGATGGAAAATGTGCCCATTTTTTTAAGTTGCTAATTAGATGTAAATTATAAGATGATAATGTTTTCATTATTCATTTGACTCATCGATTTTACAGTTAACTGACACAATTACCACTGTTACAATTTAAAAAATTTTTTTATGAAACACACCTGTACCTGAGATTCTCCACTCTTGCAGGAATGGGGCTGCTTATTAATTCTGTATGATTAATATGTAACATATTCTGAGTTTTGAGGTGTGAGTCACACACACACACAAATATGACCACATGTACATACTACTGCGCTGAATCGTTGAGCTGGTACTCTCGGGCACGGCTGAAGCACTCCTGGATGCCAGAGTCGGACCACAGACGCATCATGGCGGAGAGCAGCTCGGCGGAGTAAGGCTCCGTGTCTTCCATGCGACTGACGACATCACACACCATCTTAGCATCCGCCTAAAGGTAACACAGAGGGAAAGAAGCAGAAGGTTAGTATTCTTAGTGGTCAGGAGCAGGATTTTCCCAATGACTCGAACGGTGCTGAAATGCTGTAACATTATTCAAACATCATCAAATTAATTGTAAGACATTAGTGTAATAATTGTAAACAAACACAACCATCACAGAGGGACTGTCAACCTGCACAATGCATTTTAAACAGTGTGCCACTGGGTAAACAAAGATTATTTGTTGAAATATGAGAAATGCTGCATGCAATTTGATATTGCACGTGCGATACATTTAAACGCAGGACTATCAGACAAGCAGGAAAGCCAGAGAATATGTATGGACCAGAGGGGGAGGGTTAACTTGAAGGATGAGGGGGAGAGAAGGGGAGGTTAGAGGTAACAACTACAGAGGGTGATTACTGCAGAGGAAGAAAAGAACAAGGTTAAGGGGGAGAGAGGAGAACGAAAGTGTTTTCAGCTTCCTTTGGTCCACTGTCTTGGTGAAAAGCCTTCACAAAAGTGTCATTTAAAATTCATGTGTCTTTGCTGACCCTGAGCCGGTACAGATACAGAAACACACCCCAAAGCCACTGCAGCTTACGGAGAGGCCTGAGTTCAAATTCTGTTTTAATGCCACCATACCGTAATGTGGGCACACCTTCAAGACAATGCTTAACTGTTCTTAAAATCATGCCAGCTGGGCTTATATAAAGATAAAGCTTCTTTTTATCTTTGTTTAGCTCCAGGAGGCCAAAGAGGAGGCTGTTGTCATGCAGAAGTGATCTGGATCTGGCTCCTTCAGGCGCAGAGACCAGTGGTCGGCACTGAGCTCCTTAAATTAGCTGCTCGTAACTGACATGACTGAAAAGGAGTCAGTGTCTTAAAACTCAAAGCTATTTAGGTCATCTGATTACAATAGTCCAGTCAGTCAAGATCCGAGCTGCCAGCTCTGGGTCACATCAGGCTATTTAACTGCATTTACTGCTTGATATAAGAAAAGTATTAATCATTTAGCTCAAACTGTAAAACTGAACGTCACAGTAAGGGAGCAAATTAATTCACTGAGATGATTTTAGTGGTTAATCAGTATAGTTTGGTATAATTCTATTTAATAAAATAACTTCCTTGTACTGAAACCTTTTCTTCAAAGGTTACAAAAGCTTGTCTTGTTTCTGAAAGCACGCGTGTAACAAGGCGATTATTATATCTCAATGTTCCAATTTATTTAAGACAAGTCATCCTGTGTTTATGGAAAATCTTTCTAGCCACTTAGCTATGAGTAAACCAGCTGCAGAGATATTACTTAGATGGCTCGGCCATTACCAGCATCTTGTCTGAATCCAGCAGTTGATCCCCACCCCCCCCTGCTCTCCTTTGCTCTTTGCTGTTATTGATTTCTGTTCCGGGCACTTATCTCCTCCTACATGATCATTCTTGCACACAGTAACATTTCTAGGGCACTAAGGCCCTGACCTTTGTCCTCCTAACGTTTGGTGGCTTCATGTTACAGTTACTTGTGGTTAGTTAGGAATCTACTGTATGTAGAAGTTCAATTCCATTAAAAAGACATCTATTATCGGGGAAGGCTTTTTCTCTCTGTACGTGGAATTGACCCTTTAAGAGTGTGAGAGTTACAAGAAAATACAAAACGGTTAATTCATCATTTATATTTAGTTATAATGTCTGTCCTCTTAATTGAGAGAGAGAATTTTATTGAAAATTGTTGTATATCTGTCCGAAACTTCCTTAATAATGGCCAATCACAACTGAATCAGTCTGTATAGAAAAATGTTAATCAACTGCTGACATCCAATTATCTTATCTTATTATAGAGGGAGATATTATGTAGAATCTTTACTTTAATTTCTCTTAAACGCTTGCTTGTGCATATGTTATCTGTTATTTCCTTTCCACAGACAGTTCCATTAGATTAACATTTAAATTACCCAAGCAGCACTTTAATTATAACTGCAGGAATGGCCTAGGTCACAGAAATAAATTCCTTGTCTGGTGTAGTGAAAAATTATGAACACAAGACAACTGCCAAAATACTGTAATCTGCTCATACAACTGTAATAGTTTTATTGTCATTTAAGACACAGTTTAATGGCAGCCACCTTAATATATTTTGCTGTATTAAATTCCATAATGGTTGTGGAGATGCCAAATATATTTAAAATATATTTCTTAAGATGGGGATGTCTGTTTTTTTTCCACAAACATTCAATAAATACAACATAGAAATCTACTTTGTATCAAACCCACAGGCTCAATATTATCTGAGTCAACAAGCTTGAAATATGACCCATGTTACAGTATATATCTGCTGTAGGTAACGCAAAGGAATCAGAGTGAAACACAGAACGACGGACTTAAATATCCTTCACTAGTGTATACAGTTTCAACCTATTTCTATAAATGTCATACATGCAGCACTGTGGCCCTAGAGATTGCTAAATCAGCAATATTAAATATATACCACTGTGAACACAGTTAAATAAGCAAGTGAGCAACACTGAAATCAATGCAACACTATACACAGCTAACTCCATCACTAGAACAATATAGCATCAGGTTTTATGTCATAAAGAATCAAACCTTTTTTTTTAAACCAATGAAAGTGTATAACATCAGGATGAGTGTTGTTATTCCCCCTTACTGTAATTTTAGCCATTAGACATTATAATTAGATTGTATAGCACTCAGGCCGAAATTACAATAACTGAAGGCTTGATATGTATGAGTTTCCATATTCCCCAGAAATTAACAGAGTGCAAAGCAATCAGGAAGAGATAATAACAGATTACACAAGTATGGAGATTTGACAGAGTATGCATATGTTCCTCCAGCATCAGCCTGATTAAAACTCTCCCAGTCTGACAAACTGACACCTGGGAGTTGCCCTGTGCAACCAGTGTATCCTCAATAAAGGCTAATTTCATTTTACTGGAAGAATTCACCCCGCCTCCAGCACCAGGCTAACCCCACGTCCTCTTACAAAGTTCAGAAAGTTAACGATGTCAAACATGCTGCTGCAGAAGGCAGGAAGTGATTTCATAACGATTCTCTTTTCCAAATTCAACACATACAGGCTTTGATACGATCATGAAACAATAGGCAGGACATCTCCTCCTCTTTCATGTCTTCTTTTATTACTTTCCTTATTTATCTATCTGTCTTTCTTTCATTTTCTTGTTCTCTTTCACTGCCTCATCATCATGGTCATTTACCCTCAAATCCCCTCAATGTTTCTGTCCACAGTAAAACACTTTAAATCTTTCCATCTCTAATACCATTAATGTACTTAGGTTGCTTTCACGCCTAAACTGGTGGTTTCATTTCAAATGAAGTTTGCCCCTTCACTGTGGTTGGTTTGGGCTGATCTGAAAGCTGTCAATCAAACTCTGGTGCAGATCGAACAAAAGGAGTGAGACCGCCTGAAAAGGAGGGTCTCCACTGGTGCGAGTGAGGTATAAATTCAAAGGCTAAGTGAGCATCTGGTGAGCATGAACGGTTACAAACGACGTATAGCCTAAATCACCTTGACATCACCATGCGAGTGTTTGGCTCTTCCCTGATCGATCAGAAAGTGAAAAGGAGTTAAACCAGAGGTGTGCTGAGCTGGTGTTCTACTCAATGTGTTTTAGCACTTGACCAATACAAAGCTAATGAAGCAAATGATATGTAGTGACCACACAGTTAGGGACGGGTTCTTTAGACCACTTCCAATTTGGGAAAAATATCCAGATTCGTTAAGCTCCACAACCAACAGCAAATCACTTATCAAACCTTTCCCTCAAAATCTCTCTTGGAAACTCTCTTTTACCTCTTTCTGACACTTATAGGTGTTAGCAAAGAAAAAACTGTCGACTGGCCTAATCTACCATCCATCATGTCCATCAAGTAAGAACCCGTGGCATTTTTGAGAACATGAAAAGGATGAGTGCACTGCTGCGACAAACCACCGGTGTTACACTGAGTTTTGTGACCTGTCAGATTCTGTGATCTGAAGCTGTGCAACAACTTTGCTGAGATTAAATGCATAGTACATGCAGAAAAATCATCCCTTTATTGAGCTAATATTTACTGAATGTTGCACTTAGTATCAGTTCCACAGTATTGTTTTTAATTAGCCCCCCAGTGAGAAGTCAACTCTGTTTCCCCTAGCAGTGAAAGGGAAAATGAGCCAGGACAGGGTTAACGAATGTCACAGAGCAGTGACAAAGTAGAGATCTCAATCAGACCTGTCATTTCTTTATTATTCATTTACTTCCTTATTGTGGGCAGTCTGCTCTGTCTATCACCGTCTGTATCTTAGCATACCAACTCTCAACCTGTTTGACCTCATCCAGTGTGTCTTTCAGCCATTAGAAATCATCATCTCACTGTTATAGTCTGAGCACTATCTGCACTCATCTCTCTGTGTCTCACAGTGTTTTTTTTTATCTGTCTGTCCTCCATATCTCCTTCTATTTGTGCTCATAACCAAGTTTGTCTCGCTGTTCTGCATTTGTCCTCTCCTGGCATCATGTTTCTCTTGTCCTCTGTCAGTCCCCCTTCTCTGTTATTCTTCACACCAGCCATCCCTCTTTCATTCTTACCTATCTTGCTGTCCTTTGGCGTCTCCAAGCTTTCTTCCCTCGCTCCATCTCTATTTTTTTGTTTTCCTCTCCCCCCAATCTCCTCCCCTAACGTTACTCTCCTCTTTTCAATCAGCAGTCTCCTCTTTCCTTTCAGAACTTCACACCCTCTCCTTCTGTCTTTCTCCACTCCTCCTTTTCCCCCCTCTACGATACTGACATGAAACCATTTTTAACTCCTATCGCCAAGGTGCGCATATGTGTGTAAGTGTAAGAACATGTGACAAGTGTGTATTTGCATTTCTCCCACAGATTTGCTTTTACTGATTTGTTCTTGTGTATACTGTACGTTTTCATATGTATCCTCTGTATATATAAATCATGTACCACATTTTTTTTCCAATCCACACGACGCCAGGCATTTCATGCACACAGGCACACACACATGCAGACAGATGCACACGTACTATTAATTTTTAACCTTTATTTACACGGAGAAGCTTTATGGAGCATGTACTGTCATTTGCAGCAGTACTTTGCTTCAGTTTAAGACTGTCCATTTAAATTCCTCACTGCCTTGCTGTTAACTGACAGTGTTACTTATTCACTTTACCAGCCTCTTACTGCTGCGAGACCATGTTCTGTTCCTACTGTATTTAGTCTTTCAAGAATCTTCTCTATCATCTTGTTGAACTCTAACAGGAAAAACTCAACAATAGTCATTGCTGAAAGCTGCAGAAAGCAAAAGCTAAATGTATGACCCAAGAATATCCTTACAAAGGCTTTAATCAATATTTCTATATTACAGTGGGATCTAATAACTACACATTCCGTTAAAGGTTTCCCTTACAATTCATGAAACATCAGATTTTCAGTCTCTTTCAGCTCATTGTTTTGGTTTTACTGCACATTTACTGTGAACTGTGACAAAAACTGTAAGTGTAGTATTGTCATGGTGAGCTGAGGCAAACTCAGAGAAAGAATTAGTTTAACATTTTCTCATTTTACCAAATGTGGAGCGTTTATTTTTGTTGAGTGTTGAGTGATGATGGATTTCTCTTTAGCTAACTGACACATGGAGGAGACCAGTGGCTACAGGGACAGTCTGAAGGTCACTGTGATGAGACAGGACCTTTAAATTCTCTGAACTCTGTGGACACACACACACACACACAGTGAGAGGGTGCTAACATGCAACAGTTCCCCTGTGAAGGAGTATTTATGAAACTGTATGTGAGTTCTGCTCTCTGTGTATTCAATTTTGAGAATCTAATGTTTTTATTTTTACATCAGTAGTTATATTTTTTTTTAACTTCCAGTTTAATAAATTTGTCAATTTAATTTTTCTCATGGTTTTTTTTTGTTTTTGTTTGTTTTTAGTATCATTAATTGGGGCGAGGTGGAAGGTTTAACAGGTACTGTTTGACAGTAATAACTTTGTAATGATATTTTTTTCAGAGTTTAGGAAATCCGATGCTTTGATTAAATACATTTTTCAGTTAACGTTCAGAAAAAAAAGTTTTCTCGTGTTTAAAGTTCCACAAATAGTATTTATGGTTTTGAACACCTCGTTTTTGTCTCAGTTTTACTCTGCGTTGATGGTGACCGCCTTGTACGTATGTGTGCTCCTGTCTCTCCAGTCTGATGAAAGACTTATCTATTTTCCTGCTCTACATCCCCACCTGGACACTGAATAGGCAATCATGTTTGCCATCATCATCATCATCCCACATCCCCTGCATCTGCTCCTTTCTTTCCTTCCTTACCTCTATCCCCGTATTCAACAGATAATCAGAGCACTTTGGCCCTTATGATAGGACCTTTCACTTCTCTCTTATTGTTCAAACCTATAGCAAATCATCCCCCGGCACATTACATCAGTACGTCCACCACCCATTCACCCGTATAAACTAAATTCTCTTTTTGTATTATATTTGAAAAAAATAAGATTTTAAATATCCCAGGGGTTTGTGTTAGAGCCCAGTAAATACAGAATTTATGAATTTATACAAACATTTCAGAGTCTAATCTAATGACAATAGAGTTTGCTGGCCGATATTTATTTTTTTTAACATAATCATGTAACTTTAACAAACATTGTTGATTAAGATCTCTTCAACGATACAATGAAGTGACAATGACACATACTGAGTAGCTGAGTAGGCAGGATTTTATATATATTCAGTTGTTGGGAAAGAGAAATGCCTGGGCTATAAAAATAAATCCACTCCAGTCCTGCTTGACAATGAACAAGGTGACTATTTTCCACAACAACTTTCTATCAGCCCCTCCATCTCCCCCTCTGTTCTAATCAGGGTGGTTGGAAAAAGACCATTCTGAAACAAAAGAGGGAAACGACATCTTATAAATGGGTTTAATAAGAGAAAAAGAGGAAAAGACAAATGTATTCCGACTGTCTCATTCACAGTCGCATAAGTTTTGGTCTTTTCTTGTAGAAAAACTGTGACAAAATCTGCCAAGAAAAATAAACATGAGAGCGCGTAGACCTGATTCATTTGTCCTGACAGTACTGTGGACTGTACTGTCTTTGAAAAAGGAGCTCTGGCAGTGACAGTGTCCATGAGCCACTTTTAAACCCCGAGTCCTTGGTCTGATCTTTGGCCTGCTGAGACACAATGAAACCGCAAACATGCTCTCTTTCAAACATTAAGCTGTAGCTGTCTCCATCTGTCGTCCTCTGCTAGGCGTCCATCCCACTTGAAGGGATTTGATTTGATGTAAATGTTTTTCAGAGAGGAGTGAAGCTCGGCTCCAGCTTCCTCTCTGCTACTGATGCTCTGTCCCCTCTGTCAGCAGCTACACAATGCCTGATAAGGAATGAGTGTGTGTGTGTGTCTACATCTGGGTGTGCGGATATGAATGAGGAGACAGTACTAGAAGAACTGAGACTATTTTCTGATTGTGTGTGTGTGTGTGTGTGTGTGTGTATGTCCAGACACAGTGTGTCACAGTTTAAGTACTGGGCAGTGGGCCACAGACACACTTTAAACACACAGCCAAAGCCAGTCTAAACAGACATATTGGAAGGCACAGGGTCAGGATGTGTGTGTGTGTTTGAGCATGTGCGATAGTAATGGACTGTTAAGCCAAGCACAGAGGAAATGCTCCTTATTTTCCTCTGCAGTCATCTTTGTTCTTGACTCAGACTTCAACACATTCACAGTCAACCTGAAAGTAATTATCTTTTAAACTTAACAGCCATTTAGTGTTAGATTTAAGATAATGACACATAATAGTAGTTTGAGGTACAGCTATGAGTAATTTCTTTCTTCCTGCAACGGTATTGTCTCAGCAAACACCCGTCCAGTGTGTAAGTGTTTTGTCTAACATTTATGTGAGCAAAGCAGCCGTAGGGTAGATGCATCTAATCTTTTGTATTTATCCTTCAGGGAGCTAACGTTGAAATCCTGCCCAGCTTGTTTATACATTAGCCCATTTGTTGTGCAGCCATTTAATATATGTTTATCAATCAGTATTAATCTGACGTTAAATACTGAATTTAAATGATTTTACTACAAGCCTCAGTAATCTAGGGCCTCTGAAGTAACAAATGTGCAATGTGTTGTGGCAAAACATATGGCAAGTTAATTTCATCCTAAATCAACAAAATGAATTTCTCGACTGCTGAGTGACGTAATTACACTGGAAACAGTTACATAAAGTGTTAAGACGCCTTTATGGTCCAACTACAACAATCATATAACGGATATTGAACAGAAAATAACTCTTTGCTCTCACATTCACATTTTGGTATACTCTCTTTTATTATTGTCAGTGTGTGCTGGTGCACATAAAAATCCTATTTGTTATGAAGCTGACCTGTACGAAGGAACACAGACAAAACAACATGTAGTACTATGTAGTAAGATAGTACTATGCATGAAAAACTTAAAAAAAAAAACAGACAATAACGAGAAAAAAAAAACTGGATAAGAGCAGTAAAACTGGCGTCACAGCGAGCCTGAGCAAATCAGATGTCGCAGAGAGAAAACATGACAACAATCTGTTCTCACTCCCCTTTTCTCTCGCTCTTTTTCTCTTCCACCCCCTCCTCTTTTCACTTCTATTTCGGGACTGGAGTTCACTCTTTAAATCATTTTCTTCACCCTTCATGTCAATCAGCCCCCCCTCCCCACCCACCACCCATAGTCTAACCTTTATCATTCCTCCTCTAAACAAGCCTCACATGACGTCACTGAAATCCAGTGGCCTACAAAAAATCCCAACGGTAAATAAATACACACTCAGACACACTTTACATACACTCCATCGTTTATCCCTCCTCCCTCCACACCTCGTGCAGTATTTCTATGTATCCCTCCATTTTATTACTTCACCTCATTACCATCTCTCTTCCCTTCTCTCCTCCTCTGTCGTCTGCTGGCACACCCCACCCTAACGCTCTGCCTCTCTTCTTCTGCTTTCTCTCTCTCTCTCTCTCTCTCTCTCTCTCTCTCTCACTCCTCCGCATCATGTGACTCTCAGCTGCAGTTGCCATGGTGACCATCCTCATTTCCCAGGAATGCAATCGTGTCTCTGAATCTCTCTCTCCCTTTCTCTCTCTGTACCCTTCCCATCCATTCTGCCGCGCCCTCCCTCTCCTCCTCCTCCTCCATCACCATCATCTTTCCCTTCCCTTCATCTGCTCCTTCCTCCTCCTTCCTTCCCTCCTCCTCCTCTATTTTCCTCTTCACATATAGTTTTGAATATCAACCTATTAAAAAGGATTTTCTGCATCATCTCTTCTCTTTCAATTCATCTCATGTTATTACAAATATACAAATGTCAGATGTACCAAAGCAGCTTGAGGTACACGCACCGCCTCCATCACCCTCTCTCCCTGTCTCTGCCACTCCCTCCCTCTCTGTTGCAGTTGCTGAATAAAGGAAGTGATGAAATATTTAACTGTTGTTCAGACCTCCTGCAGACTTCCCCAATGGAGCCCCAACACACACATAAACAGACACACGCATATGTATATATTTGTGTGTGTGTGGTTTAAGTCTTGTTCCAGTGGAGCTTCCGTTGCCACCCTCACAGGGCATCCTGCAACCACACCCAGTACACCACACACACAAACACACACACACACACACACACAGAGGAAGGAGGCAGAGGATATGGAGCTTGTACAGTAAGCGCTGTTGTAAGAGTCGATCGTTAAAATATACTTAGTCAACGGCAGCATGAGAGCACAGAAAAAAAAATTAAAAAATCAATTCTACTGGCCCCCACCTCAACCAGGGAGACACAGAAATAAAGATGGAGTGAAAAGCAAGCATGCCTTCTGCATTTAATCATAAGCATGTTTGTGAGTGTGTTAACAAACATTATCTATGCAAAGATGATGCAGGACAGTATATTCATGAGGCTATTGTCTCCACAGGAACCTCTCACAGCAGCAAACGGTGGACGTGCAGTGAGCTTTATGAGCATGTGCTCACGACATTTGGTCTCCGATCTCTGCTGTGAGATCTCAGATTTTAATTTAAGAGGGATCATCTTTGCTGGAGGTGCTTTTACACTGTACATTTCATTGTAGAGACTGAGCTACCAGTTTACTGGTTATTTGTTTCATCATCCACTATCTAGCTAGCTAAGCAGCTGCTATACCAAATTGCTAAGATGATTATCAAACTGTTGGAACTACAGTTTTGGTCACTTCACATGAAAGATTTCTACATTTTAGCTTTTGAGCACCGTGGGTGATGTGAATGAAAGGTGATGCGCACCGATCAGGATTCAGAAACATTTGAATCAAATCCCGTTGTGGGATTGTAATCAAACCAAACCTTTCTAAGTTTTGGGGTGTCAAACTCTCACTGTATTAAATAACCACTACTGTTTTTATTTTTTTATTTTTTTCAAATTTTCAGCTTTAACTGTTATTGAGTCATGATTATCTAATGTTATCGACACAAACTTCACAAACCTCAAACAAATCTTCTAATAGGTATGGTATCACTTTCCGCAAGACTCAAAGAAAAATCTGGGCATGAATTCAGTTTAAATTGTGGCATTAGACCCTGAGCTTGACTGCATTTCTGACAAGTATAACAAAGGATTCCTAAGTCAGTAGCTTCACAGAGTTATGTTGCTATGGAGATGATGTTCTGCTCTGTTTTCACACCAGCACATATGCACTAACACTCTCACACACACACACAAACACACACACCCTCGCACACACCATATTCCTAATTTAAAAGGTGTGTGTTTCTTTGCAGCTGTTCAGTAGTTTAAACGAAGGTGTGCAATGCTTCATTGAATTCCAGCTTTAATGTGTGTGTGTGTGCGTGTGCCCATGTACACAACAGCACGCTCACCATGTTACAACCTACATTCCAGACATCAGCCAAACACACTGTCAGCTGTGTGTACACACACACACACACACACACACACACACACACAATCAAACATTAACTGAGAATATTATATGAACCATTTACCTGCAATCCTCATGACACAAACAGTCCTGCCACACCCAGTGTAATTACTGAATGACAGTGAAAAATGGGTCACAAATATGTTAGTCCAAGAACCCTGGATGGTATAAATTCACCTACACACACACACACACACACACACACACACACACACACACCAGGATCTCCATCTGTCTTTGTCAAAAGCCATTCTTTAAAAAGGCCTCCCCCTCTCTGTCTCTCTCTCTGTCATCTGTTCCCACCTGTGCTGGACTGGTACATTTCATTAAAGATCTGTCTGCTGGACCCAGAAGACTGAACCTGACTATTTACTGGTTAGCTGGCAGTCTCTGTCTTGAGTTGTAGTTTCCCATTTGTGCTCTGTACTCTGCAGCCCATCACTCCGCACTTTGTGTGAGACTGTGGTTAGCTGTTTTACTGTGTTTAGAAAAAACGAGGCAGCATCACACACACACACGCACGCGCGCACACACACACACACACACACACACACACACACACACTTATGTTTATACTTGAATGCGTTCTTCTACTGGAAGGATGTTTAGTGGTTTGTTCTTTATTGCTCATGCTTTTCATAATAGTTTAAAAACACATGTATGTTACACATCATATTTAAAATTACAGTGAACAATAAAAAGAGTCATTTCTAAGCCAACCTATTCACGTACAGTAGGCGATCCAACATGCATTGCTTATTTATTCATTCTACTCATTCTACTTTGCAAAACAAACTGATTTCTCCACAGAGATCAATAATTCTTGAGATTCTCTCCATATCTTTCTTTATTTTTCAAATTTTCTGTGTTTTTCAAGCAAACTGCCCTCCCTCTGTCGCTCCCTTTAGCTGCCACCCTTTGTGCTCTGAGCTCTCTCTCTCTCCCAGTTTCTTTCTTGTTGTGTCTTTGGAGTATCAGTCTCTCGTCCAATCTACATCGCTGTCACTCACTGTCTCTTTCTTCTCACACTTCATCTATACTTAGATCAAGCCATGAGCTGTCACCCCTCCTCCTTCCAAACATACCTTGTCCTCAGACTCCACTGGTGAACCGCACGCACACACGCATACACCATACTGACACTCATCAAAACACAGTGAATATTAAACAAACCCAGAGGAAACATTAAAAGAATGTTGTTGGATCAAACAATGGAAAACCAAGAGGTAATGGAGCTCATGTCAGTCCCAGCTCACCTCTGCTCTTGGGCACAGGGGTGATCGTGGGAGCTGCTAAAGCAAAGATAACCAAGTGAAGAAGAGCTGCAATATTTAGGATAACAAGCAGTTCCTATGTTTGGGTGTTGGCTGGCACTGGCAGTTTAGCAGGCTAATTATACACATTATAGATGTGTGTATTGCTGCCTGTGTGTGTATCTGTGCCCCACTGACATTGATGCCAACCATCAGTGGCGTGGGTTTTTAAATTATAATCTTTGTTCATCACCTGTGTTGTTCCAAAGTTCAGGAGTGCTGTGAGCCAAATGGTTCCTATGCACTTCCTGTGGCTCATGAGAAACTACAGTTTCTTGTCAGTAAAGTAGGCAGAACTGGGATGTAACCCTGTTTTTGATGTTTATGGACAAACCTGCTGAGCTAAGGCCTGTCTGGAGTGTGTTATTTGGAGACATTAACCAGGAATCTCTGCTGGCTGAGGATGATGTCATTCTGGCTTCATCAGACAGTGATCTCTAATGTCGTTCTCTACTGTTACAATGAGGGTAATGAAGATGGAATGAGGATTAGAAACTGAGTTCTCAGGCAATGACTGTCTCTGTGGAAAGGATGACCTACCGCCGAGACAGGGAGACGGCAACATAAAGTTTCATTCCTGAATGAGGAGTTTAGTAATTATGAGTTAATCAAATTAAAGATTAAAATCATAACAGTTCAGATTTCTGACTTGTTCCCCAGCTATCCTGTATGACTCAATTTTCAGTCAGACATTCAAAATGAACACAGACAAAAACAGACCTGAAACCATTAGTCAACTCATTGATTAGTCGATCAATAGAAGATCAAACATTCTCTGATTTCATTTTCAAATGTGAGAACTTTTTGCTTTTCTGTGTCATATTTGAATAATCTGAATATCTTATTAGATATCTTCAGATATCTATCTGTTGGTTGTTACAAATGATTACTTGTTAGCTGCAGTCTAAAATGGAAAAAAAAAAACACTTTTGGACAATTCAGAGCTGAGGACTGTGGCAGCATACCACAGACCTCAGTTCATAACTTAGCTTTTCTCAACCTTCAGGTCATGAACATCAGGGAGTCACAAGATAATTTGTGATTGGGGGTTAGACAAAGCAGCTTACTTTGTCTGCAATTGTGTTCAAACAAATGTACCAAAAGAGACGGCAAATTCAGGCCAATAACAGCTCTGGAAAAGCAGAGAAATAGTAATGAAAATGGAAAAGAAACAAACAATAATTAAGAATTTATTTTAAATGGTCTTAGTCTGCTAAGGCTGAAACTGCACTTCTTTTCTAGTCTTCTCAGTTAATGCTCCTTAGCTCAATCCCAGTGCAATAACACATCTGTTTTCCTTACATACAGCCCATCAAAGCAGAAGTATCAAATGTGAATCCATGCAGCGACTGTAGCATTAAGCTGATGTAACACAATCTCTGTGTTTGCTGAGCCAGAGAGTGAGACAGAAAGAGAGGGGGAAGGGATGGAGAGACAGAAACAAGGAGAAGAGAGAAAATAGTGTCAGGGTATAAAAATGAGAGGGGAGAGAATCTGTTGGGGCCCTCATTCCAAGCACTAGGATGTGAATAGACGTGGCCAAAACACAGCGTCCAATCAAGTGAAAGATGGGCGGTCAGGTGACTGCATGGCTGCGTGCTCCATGGAGGTGGCCGGCTAGACTGGTTGCTACGGTAACTGGTTGGTATCCTAGAGACTGTCAAAGGGGCTTATAGAAAACTGAATGGTAAGACACCCAGAGAAAAGAGAGAGATTGAAAAGAAGAAGAAACCTCATCCCATATCACATACTGGATTATTTAGAGCAGCGCTCACACATTTAAAAACATGTAATGGTGTGTGTGTGTGTGTGTATGTGTGTGTGTGTGTGTGTAAGTGAGCATGTATGCATTTGGAGTTATCTGGCCTTTAGAGATAAGAGCTGTTGAATCAGATTATCTTATTTTCACAGCTACACATGTACACACAGTAGAGAAAGCACAGACAGTAATACCACAGTCAGGTCCAATACTTCATTGAACTATAAATAATGACAGTTCACACACACACACACACACACACACACACACACACACACACACACACACACAAACACTCAAACACAAGAATGCTTGATGAGCCCAGCCTGGACATGCCTGTGTATGTCTGTGAATCATCTGTCAGTGAACAGAGGTGTGTTAGTGTGTGTCATCTCATCCCGAGAACACACCGTAGTACATTTCTAATGTGCTGATTCTTCCTTGGAAAACTTTTAATAGCAGCTATTTTGTGTGTGTGTGTGTGTGTGTGTGTGTGTGTGTCTTCTTAAGAGTGGAGCTTCAACATTAGTCCCAAACCCCTAAGCTTGTCGTCTGGAGAGAAGGTTTTCGGTGAATTTCTCTTGCCATGGTTCATTTGTACGCTGAGAAGCACATCTATAGCCATTGTTTGGTTGCGACAGTTACACAAGTTTGACGTTAGTGTGATTCTTAAAAAGTGAATGCATGGGAAGTAATGATGACTCTAGAAAGCTCCTCTCTGTGGCTTAATTCTCTGGTGCTACTTTAAATTTATATCATGGACACTCAAAGACTGTTTTGCAAAAATCCTGCAAAGTCAGTCCTGACCCGACTGAATGTGAGCTTTGAACTTTAGAACCCTTTAAAAGTGAAATGTTATCTGTTTAATGTTCTACTTTAAATGGCACAGTGAAGTTCATCCATACCTCTTTGGGAAACAGGCAGTGCTAGAGGCTTGGTGACGTGGGGACTGTTCACAGAGACAAGTTAATGGCTAACACGCTAGCAATCCAGGAACATACTAGCCCACTGTACTCATTTTATTCACAGGGTTGCACATCATTTTATTACATAAGGACTTCATGAAGGGGGAGAAAAGGCTCTCTGAACTAGCTCGTTTGCTAACTGTTAGTTAGCAAACTGATTAGCTCACTAATAAGTTGCTAACAATAACCATAGGATCACCTAGTTTATTCACGAGATATATTTCTACCACTCACTCTTCGCATTCCTCTTCCGAGGAGCAGTTTATACTTAAATAAAAGTGGATGGCGTAACACAGATAATAAACTGCAGTAGCTTTCTCCATTTTGGACTCTTCGGCACTGTGTTTCCTCAAAGGTCAGCAGTTTTTCAGTAACAGCCTGTATAACACATGAACATCATTCATACTTTCTTTCAACAGGTCTAAGACAAAACTAAAACCACACAGTTCAGGATTAGGAAAATGCATTTTCATGTGATGAAGAGCTCTCCACTGTGTGTGTGTGTGTGTGTGTGTGTACGTGGTCGGGGGCTGTGCATCCCAGTGAGTGTGTGACAGCCTACAGTATGTGGGTGCAAAGTCATAAAAATGCTGGCACTCGTCTGGCTCTAACACTCATCCTAGTGTGATAAAACTGTGCAGTCTTACCGTGTGTGTGCGCATGTGTGTGCGTGCATGCATTTGTGTGAGTGTGTGAGTATGTGTGTGTGTGTGTGTGTGTGTATGTGTGTGTGTGTGTGTCAGCACCCTGTGGGCAGAACTTTCTGCAGTACAAGACTAGAAAGCAGCAGTGATGCACTAGCTGCTTGGCTGACTGGACGCTTTAACAGCACACACACACACACACACACATACACACATCGTCCATCCTTTTTTTCACCATTTCTCTCTCTCTCTCCCTCTCTCACCACTCAGCCCTTTACTCTGGTCTATTCAACTGCCTCCCTCCCCCCTCTCTCTTTTTCTGTAGGAAGGCAGAAGAATAATGAAGACAAGCAGCTATGGATAGAGAGCCGCTCCACACACACAACCTCACAGTGGGGGTGGGGGTGGGGGGGGGGTGGTGGGGGGGGGGGGGGGGGGGGGGGGGGGTCTGAGGCGTATTACTGTGTGCATGACAGAACTCATACAGGACTCACTACAGCAGTGATCTAACAAAGAACACATCAGACCATACAGACATAAAGTCTTCCTTTCTCTGTCCTGCAGCACTTCCTCTGTGTGTCACCTTTTTCTCATCACAACAGCCTCCAGTTCAGTCTTTATCTCCCATATCAGCTGCACACTGACTGTCACAAGCCCTGTGAGTGTGCGTTAATACACATGTGCTGATAGAAAACAACGCATGCATAAAACTGAAATGGCAACACTCAAAAATATATAAATTATTTATCCAAGCTGATACAATAGAAAAGGTCAAAAGTCGCTAGCGCATACGTATTGATGAACACGGTTAGCAAAACCAAGAAGAGAGTTAATATGAGGCAGCATAAGGGCCTGGTCACACCAGAACATGGCAGACTGAAATTCATCTGTATGTCTGTGAAAAGTTTGGTTGTAGAAGCTTGACGACAAAGTGACAGCTTGCAGGGCTAGTGGGTAAACTACTAACTGCCCACATGCTAGCCAGCTGGGAACATGCACTAGACAGTCACAATAGCTCTTGTGTCTATTTTCTCTGTATCCTGTACCATTTACTCCTTCCTGGAATTTTGCTTTTAGGATTGTTAGAACAAGCTACAACACTACGCCACTTTAAATGCGCTAAATGTGAACAGGCCTTTAGAAAGATAGCAAGCACTGCCAATGTCTGTTCTGTCTTTCTACTGAGATGACAAAAGTTTCCCCATCACTCCATCATTAATATACTTAATCTAATGCCTCTTTCCTTATTTCCTTCACATTTCTTTGTCTTCAGACAATCATCATGTATTGCTGACATTTTTTTTTTTTTCAAGAAATACTGGGACATCTGACAAAGAAAACTTCAGTTTACAAGCTGAGAAATAAGAAAGATGAGACAATACAGGACAAGACTGGATTTTACTCTGGATATGAGACACTGAAGAGAACTCAACTGCTTGGATCTTGGACAACTAAAGAGAACACTGGCCAATAGTGACAAACAGGACAAGGACGAAATCAATACAACCGTTATATTAATAAGCAGAAAGAATGTGGAAACACATCCTGTAAATCTCTCGTTGGTTACAGGATATGTCCCACAGGCTTTTAAGGTTGCAGTTATCAAACCTTTACTTAAAAAGCCTTCTCTGGACTCTGACATTTTGGCAAACTATAGACCTATATCCAATCTCCCCTTTAATTCTAAAATTCTTGAAAAGGCTGTTGCAACTCAGTTGTGCGACCATCTACATAGGAACGGTTTGTTTGAAGTTTTTCAGTCAGGATTTAGAGTTCATCATAGCACAGAGACAGCACTGGTGAAAGTTACCAACGACCTTCTTATAGCATCAGATAATGGACTCGTCTCTATACTTGTCCTGCTGGATCTTAGTGCTGCATTTGACACCATTGATCATAATATCCTATTGGATAGATTGGAACATGTTATTGGGATTAAAGGAACAGCACTAGGCTGGTTTAAATCATATCTATCAGATAGATACCAGTTTGTCCATGTTAATGATGATCCCTCCATATATACCAGAGTAAGTCATGGAGTTCCACAGGGTTCTGTGCTTGGACCGATACTGTTCACCTTATACATGCTTCCCCTAGGCAATATTATCAGGAAGCATGGAATAAATTTCCATTGCTATGCGGATGATACCCAGCTATATTTATCTATGAAACCAGACGAAACAGATCAGTTAACCATACTTCAGGCATGTCTTAAAGACATAAAGGCCTGGATGACCTGTAACTTTCTTCTTCTGAATTCAGACAAAACTGAGGTTATTTTGTTTGGTCCCAAACACCTCAGAAACAGTTTATCTAATCATATAGTTACTCTGGATGGCATTAATTTAGCCTCCAGTACGACTGTGAGGAACCTTGGAGTTATTTTTGATCAGGATCTGTCCTTTAACTCACATATAAAACAAGTCTCTAGGACCGCCTTCTTTCACCTGCGCAATATCAGTAAGATTAGGAACATTCTGTCGCAGAGTGATGCTGAAAAATTAGTCCATGCTTTTGTTACTTCTAGGCTGGACTACTGTAATTCCCTATTATCAGGATGTCCAGTTAACTATCTAAAAAGCATCCAGCTGATCCAAAATGCTGCAGCGAGAGTACTGACTGGAATTAGCAAGAGAGATCACATTACTCCTGTACTAACTTCTCTTCATTGGCTTCCTGTAAAATCCAGAATTGATTTTAAAATCCTTCTCCTTACATATAAGGCCCTCAATGTCCAGGCTCCTTCATATCTCAAAGAGCTGATAGTACCATATCATCCTAACAGATTGCTTCGTTCCCAGAATGCAGGTTTGCTTATGGTTCCCAAAATCTCTAAAAGTAGAATGGGAGGCCGAGCCTTTAGCTATCAGGCCCCTCTCCTATGGAACCAACTGCCAGTTTGGGTTCGGGAAGCAGACACCCTCTCTAATTTTAAAACGAAGCTTAAAACCTTCTTGTTTGATAAAGCTTATAATTAGTTGTAGTTACAGTCCTAGTTATTTATTAAACTTATAGTTAGTCACAATTATCTCTATAGACACTGTTACAGTTAAGGATATAGCCCTTAGTAGGGCTGGCTCAGGCAACTGAATCATCCCCTAGTTATGCTGCTATAGGCCTAGGCTGCTGGGGGACATCCCATGATTTACTGCGCACTTCTTCTTCTTTCTCTTTCTCTCCTCAGACCCACTCTCAAATTTATTAGCCTTTATTACATGTCATTAACTCTGTGTCCTCTCTGTCCCGTTGTCCTGTGTTTGTTTCTCTCTGGTCTCTCTTTCTCTGTACCTTACTGCAGGTACCTCTGGCTCCGGAGCTGCATGTCCTATGGTCCTGGCTCCACCCACCTGCTGCTGTTTATTGTTTACAATGATCTATTTCTAACATGTTTAATGTTCCGTTCTGCTACAGATAAATATTTGATTAATATTCTTTGCAAACTGTAATGTAAATAATTACCAGTCATGACAGCTTTTTGCCTCTGTGCTCTGTTTCATAATTCTAATCTGCTGAGCACACATTATCCAATAACTGTTCACTAACTGTAATGTAAATACTGACCCACATTGTCTGTATTATGCTGCATGTCTTTCTCCCCCTCTCCTCCATTCCTAGCTGTCCTATCTTCCTCCTTTTCCTCCTTTCACCCAGCCCGGCCATTGGCAGGAGGGTCCCCCATCTGAGCCAGGTTCTGCTCAAGGTTTCTTCCTGTTAAAAGGGAGTTTTCCTTGCCACTGTCGCCTTAAGTGCTTGCTCTGGGGTCAGGCTCTGGGTCTCTGTAAAGCTCTTTGAGACAATTTTGATTGTGGAAGGCGCTATATAAATAAAATTGAATTGAATTGAATTGAAAATTGAATTTATAAAAAAGTTTATTAAAAAAGTGAATGCAGTTAATGAAGGTCCTCACAATTAAAGCATATGTGTGTGTAGAATGAGGTGGACAGGGGAAGGTCAGTGAGCTGGTAGTGCACAAGAAGGTAAAACAGTCCTGGTTTAGACTGAGTGAAGAGGGAAGATTGAAGGAGGAAGGAAAGGACAATGAGAGAAGATGAAGATGAAAGAGAGGCAAAAAGAAGGGAAAGAGGGAGGCAACCAGGAATGGCTTGAGAGGTTTCCATTAAAAGTCCAGACACGTTGGGGCCCTTGTTATGTCATTGCCCAACACACATACAGACACACACACACATACTCAAATACACAGGCACACAAACCCTTGAGATTTTACTCCCCAAGCCGATCAATAGAGGCAGTACTTAAGACACAAAAAGAGCTAGAGAGAGAGAGAGAGCATGGAAAGCTTTTGAGGAAGAATTAGGACTGATCCAACAATGAGTGCTGTTTAAATCCTCAATTACAGCCTATGGTGTATGTACACATACAAGTTTACTAAATATAACCAATGATATGCTAAGCCCAGTGTCCATTTAGGCACAATACAGAACAGATGTCTGTATAGGCAGAGCTAAACGACTTGAGGACAACACTGAATTGTATTTTTTCTGACCAATACTGACATTTAAATTGAAACTACTTTCTGTAAATTGCAGGTGTGTGGTCTATACTGCAAAGATAAGCTTGCATAGTCCCAGTCACAATCACAAAGATCCTGTCAGGGGTTTTGCTTCCTAAACCAGTCGGTTGGAGCATAAACCGTAAACCGTGCGGTTAAAGTGCCATCACATATATTGAACATAGCTGCATTGGCAAGTTAATTTACAGTGACAATGACAAACATGGTAACATCTGACAACGTTTTAATATCTGACTGACAACTCCTGACGATAAAGGTGACAGGTCTGTGTTGCAGCTTCATGAACTAACAGGACACAGTGCTTCAGAGCCCTGAACCCTTAAAATGATGATATGATGTGTATCAAAGTATAACTGAAACTGACAACCTGTCTTTTACACTTGAACAAATGCCGAGCTACCCATCTGAAACAGTTGGTTATTCAAAATAAGATTTCCCATTTTGTTGGTGCGTTATGAATAGCAAGAAAACACCAAGCAAATATGATTCTATTTTCCTAACATCGCAAATGATAGAGTGGTGTTTATTATTCCACAAAACCATCTTTGGCTAGCTTAAATGAGCAGGCCCTGGCATACAGAGAGCTTATTAACAAAACAGGGAAAAATCTTCTTTTTCTGTTGCTTGTCCAACTCACAGAATTAACGTTACTTTGCTACAGCTGAGCAAACTGTGAGCTGCAACAGCTTAAGACGCAATCAATTATGCAAATTAAATCGTAGCTCTTGTGATTTTAAATTTCGCTCTTTCAAATTCCAGTTATGATATATTAAGGATTAATCATCCGGTCCAAATTTGAAAAGAAATGAAATATAAACAAGAAAATTTTTTAATCCGGCCAGACGTGATCAGGTACGATGCAATTTTCAGTTTTTTGCCTTTTCATAGCAAAGGTATTAAGTATTTATTCCATATTACATTTTCTTTATAAACAAATGCAAGTTTTAGATAGACAGATAGATACAGGGATGAAACAAAGATGGTAGGACAACTGGACAGGGCAGAGAGATAGATGGATATTTTCTTTTCCATCTCACATGTGCACATGGGAATGGGTCTTGTGCCTCCACCCTCCAACACACACAAGGGACACCCCATTTAAGGATAAATTATTTATGAACAGACAGATGCAGCTTTTTATGAAGTTAATAATTGAAGAAAGATGAATTAGAGGGTTAGGGGAGGAAGAGTGAGGAGAAGGACTGGCAAGAAGAAGGAGGGAAGAGGGGAGAGACAAAGAGGGGGAGGAAGTAGAGATTATTTTTTTCCCAGAAAGATTTACATTAAAGCAACTGGAAATGGAGGGTTGGCTCCTCGCCCGTCTATATTTCTGTACTCGTCTATCTCTCCGTCCCTTGACCTCCCTTCTCCTTTTCTTCATTTTTTTCCACATCAACATTGGTCTTCTCAATTTCCATTTCCCTCTCACTGTCTCTTTCTCTCTCAGGTGTCCTTGTTACCATGGCAACAGCAGACATCAGAATTAATCACCTATCATCTGTAGTCCTCCATTCTCTTCCAGCCACACTGAGAACACACAAACACACACACACACAGATGTAAACCCACATCTACACATACACTGTTTCTTCTGCATTGTTACTAACTGATGATAGTGTGTGAGTGTAAAGGTACGGCACATTCAAGGTGCAAAAAAAAACTAGGGAGACATCTCGCTGACATGACGTGTGTCAGTATGTGAGTGTTTGTGAGCATGGTAGGAGTTGGGTAACGCAGCTCTTGAGATGGACAAAAATACAGCTCTATCGACCAAGCACAGGAAGAGAGAAGGGCAGAGAGGGAGAGAGGAGGACAGAGAGAGAGAGGGGGAGAGAGAGAGAGAGAGAGAGAGGAGGACAGAGAGAGAGAGAGAGAGAGAGAGAGAGAGACTCATGCTGATGGTATCTGCTAACCTTCAATTAGCAGCGGTAGTCAGCAGGGCATTGATTAGCCTCTAAATGCCAGAGCAGTGTGCAAACACCCACATTCAAAGACACACACACACACACACACACACACACACACACTCTCTCTCATGTGCAGGTACAAATTAAAGCCACACGTTCTTTCATGGGGATTGGATGGTCACAGACACAATCGGTGAAATGATCAAAAATAATTGAGGAATTCTGTTGCAGCTTCAGCCACAATACAGGTCCCCACATCTGCATTAATCATTCATGACGACCACAGTGACAGCGGCTTTGTCCACTAAAGCAGCAAAATATTTCCTTTCAACTTTGCATTGGTTTGTATCAGACTGTACAGGTGTTGATGTGATTGTCTCTACCATGTCGTGCGTACTGTTAATGGCAGATTCTTCCACCTGTTACGAACCCACTCTGCTCTGAATTCTGAATCTGTTCATGATTTCCTTGCTTCCTTGCTGACCTCCCTGAGTTAATTCCACCACTAAACTGCCTTCTAGTTACAAGGACCAGGAAAATAAATGTTTCCGAACAACTGACTTCTTTTTGAGAAATTTCAAGGACTCAGAAATAATCAAGTTCTTTTTACCTTTGCACTGCTTTGGAAGCCTCTGACCACTGGATCTTATTGGAATATCTTAATCAGTGTTTGAGCAGCTTTAGTTTAACTTTTAAATTCAGAGTTCAGATTATCATGTATATAGATGACCTATGTGAAACCCAAACACAGGAAATGTTGGCTTAGAAGGCAGGAACTTGTCCATAAAACTAAATGTGCTCATGAGACAGACTCCTAAGAGAGGAAAATATCTTAGCTTAGCTGTCTTCCCATTAATTCTATTGATTTTGCGGGTATAAGACATACTACATATGTCTGGTATTTATTGTTCTGTTTGCCTCCAGTCTTCTCTTGTCTCAGCTTTTTTGTTGTTGTTATATCTCAGCCTTCCTTTATCTTTTGTTCTCTTTCTCTAACTGCTATTCTCTTCAGCTCTCCATCTGTCTAGCTTTCACTGTGTAAGGGCAAAACTGTGTCCTTCGACAAACAGAATTAACAGCATGCTGACTGTGTTGTTGTGTGTGCATGTCTGTGTGTGTGCGTGCATGAGTGAGAGGTAAACTGTGTGTAAGTGTGGCTAGCAAGACGTGTAAGCCTGTAGCAATACATCAACATTGCATGTCATATATGGATATGTGCCTGTCCTTGTACATGTGGCTTGTGTCATCTCTGACAGTGTGTGCGTGCAAATGCATGTCTGTGTGTCAGTGTGTGGTTGGTTGTGTGTTTGAGTGCAGCCATAGATCAGGGTAGACAGTGCCTCGCCGGAAAACAACTGAGTCAGAGTTTCATTACCTGGTGAGAGAGACAGCACCAAGACCAAGCACTCATACGTTATTCTGCCTGGCATACACCCGCCCACACACACAGACACACAGACACACACACACACTGTTCACAGGTCACAGGCATGGAACACTCTCATGGATGCATAATCATCATGACAATCATCACTTTTATCTGACGACCCAAGAACACTGATCACAGAAACACCCATCAGATTTGGAATAACCCACTCAGCTTCAGCAGAGCGCTGACAGCACGGCCTACACAATCTACCCCCTAGAAATGAGGAAAAATACAACAACAAAGTAAACTCATAACTTAACTAATGTGATGAAGACATGAGAGAGGATTTCATCCACAGTTGATGATGTTTTTGTTCAGTTAAAGCACTTTCATTCATGTCGAGAAGAGTGGCTCTGATGATTGGAGGTTCCTTCCTGATATAACCAATTTAAATCATGTGAGTTACACAAGAGACTGGCATTTCAGGGAGTGTTTGTGTGTGTGTGCTTTTTCATTTTATTCATCAAGAATAAGCTTTGAAATGAAAGTGTGAATGCTGCATTTAAGTAATTTGATATGAGGTTTGAATGATAAGCTTCTCCTCTTGCTTTTGCTCTGCTTTACTTTCATTTTTAACTTTTTGCCTGCACTCTCTCACCACTGTCCACAGACTGGCAGTAGTTCTCCTTAACAACTAGATCTTTGGGAATATAATTTTTGTCGGCCTTCATATGAAACTGTTTTTAGTCACTCACTACAGTACTGTGATACGAGCCAGTTGCACCAGCTGTTTGAAAGTTGAAATTTTGCCTAGTTATCATGTTTACTTCAGAGATTTAGGCATTACTCAATTAAAACTCAAACTATTTTCTATGTAGAGATAAGCTGTTACTGATAATAACACTAATAATAACTGTACAGTAACAGCACAGCAAAAGAGATGTCAGGTATTCCACACATTTTTCCCCAACGTGACCATTACCTCAATGTTTTTTTTTTTGGTTTTTTTTTTACCCAGTGTTTTATTAGCGACCAACCTTTGTTTGTCAGTCTCTTTAGGGCACGTTGTCATCAATATCTTGGGCAGACAGCCTACACATCACCCAGAATCAAACGACTAATAGAAAATTTTCAATAGAGCCTCAAACGCCGATCTGCAGCCAGGCCACAAAATCCATACTACAATCACCAAGAAGACAAGTCACCACACACTCAGTGTTGGCTTGTTGACAATCAGCTTGTGGATCAATCTCCTTACACACCGCCTGTCCTCCTGCTCACGCCTGGCCCCCCGCCACGCTGTCCACCTCTGCTCCTATTTTACTGGCCATGTCAATCAAAAACCAGCACTCTTGCTGATAATGAAGATGACAGAAACAGAGAACAGCTCCGTCCTTCCTGGGCTGGCAAGCGTGATAAGGTCAGCAAGGTCAACAAAAGTTCAGCTCAGTTCTGACTTGCAATAACTCAGCCAGTGGAAAGCAGATGCCTGGGATTTACAGGGCCCCTGCCTCACCCCTCTGTCTCCTAAAGTTCACACAGAAACAGGTCCTGCACTTCCTTTCCAAATCCTTTTTTTGATTAGTGGTTGAGCAAAAAAAAAAAAAAAAAAGTTATGTTCAACCTGCTGCAAATGTTTAATTTTTAATTAACAGTTGAACAACAATTTACAAACATTATTTCTGTAACTAAAACTTGGATGCCCCAATTCTTATTGAAGAAGTCGACTGCCAAGTTCTTGAATATTGAAAAGAGCTTAATTTGAGAACCGTATTAATAGGCAAGTCTCTGCGCTGACCTCACAACAAATAAAAATACACAACAACAATAGGTGTGAAATTCAATAGCTGCAACCTTAAACCTCTTCGATGCATATAAACAGACACATACATACACTCACATACTCATAAAATGGCACACATGAACACGTACTTGTAAACACACACACACACACACCCAGGCACTGCAGCCACCGCACTCTGCCAAATGCCTGGTTTCTAAATAAGAGGCAGTCATCAAATATAGATTCAAATGTCCTTCATAATTTACATCTACAAGGCACAGCAGCACACACACACACACACACACACGCACAAACACATTCACACAAACACTGCCCTCTCTCTGTGTATGCAATGTACGAGAGTATGTGTGCACTGGGAAATATGTACGTCACCAAGCAGGAAAACTAGGACACAACAGATTATAAAGGAAAGGGAGGAAGAAAAAGAGAGATGCAAACAATGAGAATTACTGCCGAATTATTGCCGAGCGGTTGTGTGCCTCTGCCAACCAGTCAAGTTCCAGTTTACATCCATATCTGTCCAGACTTGTGTAATGTATGTAGTCAAGACCCTGAAGGGCTTTAATAAAAAGTGTTAAGTGCATTTCACTCAGCGTATGAATTCTTGAGTTATGGCCAAAAATGTGACTGTTCCATGTCTTCTTCCCTAGTTAAAATCTTCTATGATTTATATGAAAGTATGTAGCTTCCCTCTTTATCTCCCTATTTCTCTCTCTCTCACACACACACACACACACACACACGTAAATAATGTCCAATCATTGCCTTCATCCTTCTAACATCAAGAAGTGAGTCACATTTGATTTGATGCTGTAGGTCAGCTGCTTGTTGGTTGGTTCGTAATTACAGCTGTGCTTTGTCAGTGAGGTCGAGGTTTAAAGAGGCTAACTGGGCTAATGCTTAGTGAGAGCGACAACATAACCACCGTCTGCAGTTAACTCACTAGTGCTAAGCTACAGAAGCAATAAATTAAAGAATGAGAGGGAAAGAAGATGCAAAGAAAAAAAATGTTTTAATTTACTTTAAACATTCTGCTTGACTTTTAGGACAAACACAAAAAGTTTCTTATTTTTATGAAAAATGGGAAAGAAAGAGGAATGGCACGCAGCAGAGGTCCAAAGTCAGATTTTAAGGACATACATTCTTAATGCCCTGAAATATTTGGCTTTCAGCAAAATATTTTTGTATACACAGATGGATTAGTGTGAAATATGTATGTCGCCCTCAGGATGAATTGTAATTGTGTTTTTCCAGTACTTTGGTTTATGACCAAATACCTGCAAAACTAACATCCCCATCGGGCTCAGCTTTACTTTACATTTAGCATCAATTAGCAAATATTAGTATTCTACTTAATATCAATACGTTGGCATTGTCATTGTGAGAATGTTAGCATTTAGGTACAGCCTCACAGAGCTGTTAATCTTGTTCAGTATTTCTTTGTATGGTGTTTCTGTAACTGCTTAGTACAGTTGATGCTGTTTAAGTTTATGGCTCTGGCAGTTCTCAGTCTGCTGGTTCATAGTACCCTTGTCTATCAGAGCACAAAGAACTGCATTGACACAGGGCCACGTTTTAATCACACCAGTGTCTATTTTGAGACAGGTATAATTAACAGGCTAACTACGTTCTCAACAGTACAGTGCTATTTACAGGGTACTAGAGGAGCACACTCAAGTATATGTTGAAGTTGCAATGAATGCATTTCTTATATATCTGCTAATTCACCACATCAAAACTTAAATCCATGTGACAATAAATATAGAAAACTGGTGTATTTTGTTATTTAATTCATGACTTATCAGTAGGAATAGTATGGATTTCAACCAACAATACCCTCACATGTTTTTGAACAACTCCCTCTTTTGATTTGATTTGATAACAACTTAACTTGACACACATTTAAATGAACCGAAACCTGGTCTTCTGGTCCACTAAAACACTGACCAGCCAGGAGCAAGGAGATTTACACATCTGAGGTTTTGTATGACAGAGATGATACATTAATCTTATAGTTAGGTGTCTATTTTTAGCCTGGCCTAATTAGCTGCACCAGCAGTTGGCTGACAGATTGAACACAGAACAGAGAAGAATTCAGGCACAACAACATGTCAGTACAGAAAAGTCTAAACCGTGTGACGTACAAGCACTATAACCATATAATCTACTCATCTGCTGTCTTCCAAGACAAACTGTCTATGTCAGGAATTTTTCAGACTTATATTAAACAAAAACTTTGGGTGTCACTGACTTAAATCACTGTTGTTTATCACTATGTCAGTATATGTCATTTTATATTATGGTAGCAGTGTTTTTTTTACAGCAGATGAAATAACCAAACGAGGTTGTCTGTTTCCATTTAATCCAGTGAATTAAATATCTGACAAATCCAGGTAATTCATCACATGGATAAAAAAAATAATCTTATACAGTAAATCCAATATTGCAGCACTGCTCACAATGGCCTCATACAACCGGTGCTATTAAATGGATAGCTGGCTTGGCATTAACAGTGAGGCAAAAACCTCTACCAGCTGACAAATTTATTTCACCTCATGACATACATCACCCCATCACTCTATCCTAGTGTGTGTCTGTTTGTGTTTGCAAACAGCAACTACTGTATACAGAACACTACACTGTATCTGTGGTCTGAGGTGATGCAGCAAAGGATGACATTCGGCTGTTTTGCAGAGGAATGGAAATGTGATGACATTAAGGCAGGGTGCTATTTAAACCTGATCCAGTTTATACACACACACACACACACACACACAGAGTCACGTAGTAGCACAGTGGTGTGCCAGTGTGCTAACCCCTAAGGACCATCTCCCATACGCTCTCCCTCCCTCCCTGTGCTCTTTTTCTCTCCTCCATCACTCTATTCATCACGCTTTACACCTGAGGGAGAATATTTCATCTTCTTCTTTCTCTCTCTCTCCCCCATCTCCCCCACCTTCTCTCCCTCTCAGGAGAATATGGTCCAATAGGGTCCTTGTGTCTCTCCGCACCTGAGATCCCAATCCCTGAGGTCACTTATACATCCCCCGAGAAAACTCTACTACTGGACACACACACACACAGACATATGTAAATGCCAGTTGCCTTGATGACTGACTGATCTAACTCACTGACATAAAACAATTTATTTTAGACAAAATGACCCTTCCTAACAGTTCTGCTGTGTTCTCTTTTTAGGAAGGTTCACAGAGAAAGAGCACACACTAACAGATTTATACACTCACTGATCTAACATTCATTTCATCTCTCTTTTTCTCTCCACACCATTATTTACAGAAATACACTGTAGGAATGGTTATTATTCTTCCAAAGTATGGCTTTAAAAGATAAAGATCACACTTTTTTCTTTGCCCTTACCCGCTCTATGGAAACGAGTTAGGCTCTCGATCTCAGCTGGCCTAAAACTCCAAATCCCCCTGTGATCACTTAGAAGTCAGCTCACACACATACCGTGTTTTCAGTCATTCTACAAAGTCTCTGAATCTGTCTATGTGTGCGTATGTTACTGTGTGTGTGTTCGTTTTCTAGGAGTGTGAGGTTTTTCTCTGCTTAGCAAACCAATGCTAATGATTGACGGCCCTGGTAACTGGGGGCGACAGGAGCAAGGCATCATGGTCCTGTTCTTAGCAGCGCAGTGTTGTGGCTTGGCGTGGTGAGACAGGTCCATGTGCCTGTCATATGATGCTGGCAGCACCAGTCTGGCTAACACAGTGAGGAGGTTAGCGAGAGAGAGGCTGTGTATAAAGTGTGTGTGCGTGTGTGCCCGTGTATCTGCGGTTTTAGAGAGCTACAGGGCAGTTTATGGAGCTCTGGTAGAGAACCAGTTGTGTGTGGGTGCGAGTGTGTATATGCTGCCACCCCTAAAGGGCCTACACTGAGCCTTTCTGATGTTATGCACTCTGACGTGTTTTGCAGACTGTACTCTATCTAAAAGGCACTGTTGGTTCACTGACACACACACACACACACAGGGAAGACACGAGGGCAATGCAATGAGAGGCTGTAGCTAAGTGGAGTCAAAAAAAAACACCAAGTGGGTCGCAAACACATGTACATGCAGACACACACAAGCACACACACACACACACACCCCTTGTGTTTCTTCTCAGATCTGATCTTGTCCTCAATGGCCCACAATAGCAGAAATAACAAGCATCATTCTGTCTTTAACATTTTTCATCACTCTATGTGACAGTCTCACCTGAAACCTGATTTTAATGAGACTGTCTCCTATATGCAAAAAGGGTTAAATGAAACTGATTAGTTGATAATTCAAATAGTAAACTGACAAAATGTTTTTTCAGTCATTTCTTTGAAACAAAATTCACTTGTTCCAGCCTCTCAAACAGGCATATTTGATGCTTTTCATTGTTATACATGATATAAAACTTAATATGTTGGGGATTTAGCCTGCTGGTCAAATAACAACACTAAAATACTAACAGAAGCATTATGCAAAAAAAAATACTGAACACGACTAAGACTTCACAGCCACACAAATGAGTCAGTTGGACTATCTCAGTCTGGACCCATGTCGCTAGCAAAAACCAATAATTGCATCGTAAACAGTGTGTCCAAAATGAAGTGACATCAATGAAAACGAGTCACAGGTCACCTCATTTACCATTTTAATGACGCACATACACACACACACACTTGGGGAAATGCATGGTGCTTGTTTCCTCCTCAGTAAGTATCACTGAGATGTTGCTGAGTCAGACATCCATCCATTTTCTAAACCGCTTAGCCTGTTCAAGGTCACAGGACGCTGGAGCATATCCCAGTATGCAACTGTTGCCAGTCTTTCACAGGGCCTGGCACACACACACAGACAGACACAATTATACTCACATTCACACCTACAGGCAATTTAGAGTGGCCAGTTCACCAAACCTGCATGTCTTTGGACAGTGGGACAGTGAGGAAAACATGCCAACTGTACACAGGAACATCCCCGCCAGACACTGATAGATGCCACTGAACCAAGCCATGAAGCTTCAGGACAGCCAACTGTAACTGTGCTAGGCAGCTTCCAGCATCCAAGAGAATTTGAGCACATGCAGATACAGTAAGAGCTGAGCTGACTTGGAATGGGAGAGGGCTGCTTCTCATAGAGCCACAATAAAACAACCATCTCTTTTTTTTTTTTTAATGGATAATGAAATGGCGTGTGAAAATATACACTCTATAGCTACATGTATAAATCTGTCACTGTGATCATTAAAGATGCAAATGGAAACAAAGGCACTCAAAAAAAAAAAAACACACTCCCAAAATCTCAGGTATGGAATCATGGTCCTTTCTGTTGCTAGGATACAGTTCACTTCTCTGCTGTGACAATCTCACTTTCATGATGCAGAATCTTTCTCTCGGTTCTCCCTGTTTCTGGTCACATCCACACAAACAGCTGGTCCAGAACCCACAAATGACGGGTGCTTCTGTGTGTGTGTGTGTGTGTGTGTGTTTTAATTAGCCAGCTGCAGTGTCCCAGAGACTGATGACCTCTCATCACTCAGGAGTGGGATTAAAGATCGAATGTCTTGATGAATTGCTTGAACTAGCTGATGGTGCCTTGTGAAGAGATTATAAATTGATCTATTGGGTTTGACTGGATGCAGAGAATGGATCAATGAGAATAGGAAAATAAATAGAGAGAGAAGTCCTGAGGCAGGGTCAAAGAAGAGAAGGTGAGGAGAGGTAAGAAGAAAAATTGTATGAGAGATCAAAGTAATCGGAAAGAGGAGAGTGGAGGGTGATTGAGAAGAAGAGGAATGACAAGAGAGGAAAAGGGTGAAATGATGATATGAGCAATGAAGTGAGGAAGAGAGACGGGCAGAGAAGAGAGAAAATGAGGAAAGAAGAAGAGAGGAATAACAGAGAGAGGATGTGAGGAGGGGAGAGACAAAGGGAGGATGCTGAAAATAACAAAAGAGGAGGAGGGGAGGGAGGAGAGAGGGGTGCAGGAAAAATCAAAGGGAGCTCAGCACTGCAGGAAGGTGGCAGACTGACGCACACTTCAAACACACACTCTCTCTCAACAACACACACAGAAACACACAAGAACTTCAAACGTCTGAAAGTGAGCGTGTGTGTGTGTGTGTAGTGGAGGCTCTGTCCATACAATGACCTTCTTAACCTGGCTGGAAGGAATCTATAATGACACACACGCATAAGCCGATTCAAACCTTCACACACATCAATAACCACATAAGTGTGTGTCACAGGTTTGGACACACACACAAGCATTCTTGTTTTACTAAATCTGTGGGGACCCGTCACTGACATAATGCACTGCCCAGCCATCTCAACTTAATACCTCAGCTCAACCATGACAACTCTCACCCTAACCCTACTCTACCTTACCTAAAACTAACCCTAATCTGAACTCTAAAACCAGGTCTTAACCCTCTGACAGCCCTTTGAAAGCCAAAATGTCCTCACTCTAAGTCAAACTTGTCCTCACAAAGATAGAAGTGTGCGTACACACATATTAAGGCCTGGGTGCAGTGTAGCACAGTCATGCTCTGTTATGATGTCAAAGCTGTGCTAAGACCAGAAGTCACATTAAGCATTATCAATGTGCTCTAACCTTTTTGTTTAGCTGATCCATGCACAGCTGGGGATGATCCCTGTCCCGTTTGGTCCTCACAGTTATGAAGTTTGTTAATATCAGCTTTTACAAGTTCAATTCGGTATAATAATATAGTCGGTATAAAATTCTTCTCAATAATAAGCAATTTTCAAACTGTTAGTGTACAAAAAAAATGGGGTTAAACACATTTTTTAGGTCAGTCTGCAAGAGAGCAGCAGATTAGGAGGAGCAGCTGGTTCTAGATTTATGTTACTTTCTTATTATTTTTAGCACTGTGAAATTTCATTTTATTTTACTTCCGCAGTAAACAACAACCTCACTACCCACTAGCCTCCTGGGTAATTTACCAGTTTCACAAAACTATATTCAGTTTGTTGCTGAGAGGTAAGCTATTTCCATCACTTTTGGATGCTAAATGGCATGAAAAATATCAGCCGTATCAGCAGACACAAGTCAGATCTGTGAAATCAGCGTTGTACAAGCACGACGCCGTACGGTAGTTACCAAATTGATCCAAAATTGTTTCAAATCCAATGAATGTATTCCATCTGCTGAGCCCATAGATACCCAAAGATAATGAAGCGCTACATTCAATTTTACGCCTTTTAAAGGATAAGGCTGGAGACATACTGTATTTTTGATATGGTCAACAAACCCAATGAAAAGGCCAAAAGCCATAATCTCCATGGGTAACCCATAGTTATATTATTTTAAAAAAAAGGGCTAAGTCATTTCCTAAAACAGTTGGGAACTGTAGTTTTCAGCAAACAGCTCTCAAACATGAGCACATGGTGCATTTGCTGCAGACTAGTTTCAGCTGTGGAATAACACAGATCTGATGCTCCCGTGAGCATTTTTCCAGCAGAAAGGTGAATGTGGGAGTGAGTCAAAATAGCTGAAGTAATGAAGGAACATGTCACATAGTGCAACAGTTCGGCTCAATGATATGTTTTTAATAATATTTGGACAACAGTGAAGATCTACGACACAGAGGAAAAGGATACATCAAGCTTGGGACACACAGACAAAACTTGTAAGTAAGATCTATTTACTGTTGGCTTCTTTTCATGGGATCTGTTGACATTAAGAAAAATATAGAGCATCACCAGGCTTAACCTTTAAAGAACCAGTGCATGGGCTTTAGGGGGGTCTATTGGCAGATAACAATATTCATAATTATGTTCATTAGTGTAAAATCACATAAACTAAGAATCGCTGTGTTTCTGTTAGCTTAAAATGAGCCCTTCATATCTACGTAGACAGTTGGCCATCGTCCATGAAGCCTGTCATGTTTCTACAGTAGCCCAGAATGGACAAACCAAACACTGGCTCTAGAGAGGGCCTTTTGTGTTACCTGGAGGCTACCACAGGTTCTGGGGGGGTTCAATCTGCAATTTCACCCCTCTAAAAGCTGTTAAATCCTACAGACTAGTCTGTTCAAACTCTATGAATGAATGCTTCTTACAGCAATGTTCTCTGGCTCTTGCAGTTTAAAATAAGTTGCTGCAATCTGCACAGATTAAAAAAAAAAAAAAAACAGCTTTATTACAGCTTTATTGCTCTATAGTGTCCAATGCATTTCATTAGACTGCAATATTTGGCTAAGAGTATTTCTTTGAAACATTTTACACAAAAGATAATCGTTATTCAACGTTTGTATGAAAGGCAAAACTTGGGAAGCACACTACAGCTGACCTGTCATACTTACCTCTACTTTAAATGGCATTTAAGCGTGCCCATGTGGAGGCTGTTGTATTCCTTAACGAGCAGAGGGAACATTATCATCAGAGGGGCGTTGTTCACATACCCCCACCTCAGGACTCTCACACACAGACACCCACACACACACTGACTACCCCATGAGGATAACAAGCTGGTTTCCACAACAACAGGCAGCAACCTGTCTGCCATTTCTCTCTCTCTCTCCCGTTTTCTATAACTCTCTCTCGTCTGCTCCGTCTATCCCTTCAGCTCATCCCTCTGTTCCATCTCCCTCTTGTCTGCTTCCCGTCTCTCCCTTCAAAAGTCCATCGAGACACAAAGTGTTTTTCTCTTATCACTTGTTGTGTACGTACGCGCGTGTGCACGCTGCAGATGAACAGCAGCTGCGTCCTTAATTTTGTTCTCTCCCTCAGTCCTTCTATCTTACAGTCGAGTATTAGATGCCACAATAACAACTGTAATGATGAGAGGAGAGAGATGAGAGGTGCGGACTCGAATACTGTTGGCAGTTGTACTAAATTATTTGCCCCCATCTCTTCTTCTGTTGTATAGAAAGATAGTGAAAAAGCTGATATGACGAAATGACAGGAATTCCTTTGTGTAGAAAATTTGTTTTTTTCTTGAAGCTGCAACAAAATGTAAATACACATCTTGAACTGGGTTGATCTCCATCTCCGGCTTGTGCTGTATGTTCAGTATGCGTGTGCGCTTGTCTACCACTGACTTCATTTATTTTCACAAGCATGTCTACCGACCTTGAACAAATAGGGTTGAGCATACATGCGCACACATAATGTAAGGCTGGTGAATTGTGAGGATGCATCAAAGTAATTATTGTATAGGGGATGAAGCCTAAGGCCAATGCATCAGCAATGCACAAGCTGGCACACATGCTAGCTAAATAAATAAACAAATAAAAAGCAGCTAGATACGGCTCTAGGCTCATTTTTACGATCCACTGATGCTATTCAGAGAATCCAGAATACAAAAGATTCAACTGCACTTCTGTACAACTAGCACAGTAGAAGAAGAGAAAGAAAGCTCAGCTGTGCCTCAACAATTTACTCAAATTAATAAAGGTCCAATGATATACAGGCAGGCCCATATCACCAATATACAGTACTGGTTTTAGTACAGTACTGACAGATATGAAAAAATGTTTAAAATGTATACTGCATATACAATTTACTTTGATAACCGGGCCAAAACTACCATCAAAATTCTCAGAACTTTTCAAAATAATGGGTCTCTGATTTCAGGCAGTGGCAAACAAAAAGCATCTGCTCATTTCTAGTTTTCTTTCTCACCTTCAAGCATTTTATCATCCATCAGCTGTTAATGGATGATGCCATCGTCCATCGACCTGAGGCTGACAGTCATCTTGAAGTTGAGCCCAGCATCATGATGTGGTGGCCCACCACAGTCTAGTTTGTCCTGCCTACAGTTTCATAATGAACCAAAAATACTTTTTACTCTCCTCAACGTTTCCCATTCATTGATTTATTTGTGGCAACCCACCACAATATCAACACTGCCACATATTGATTTTCAACTTCTTCTTTTTTTTTTTTTACTATTTCAAATGAATAAAATCTTGACTGCATCATCGCACAGCTCTACAATTTCATTGTTCACTCAGCCCCTCCTTGCCTTTCTCTTTCTCTCTTTAATATTATCATAATATTATTTAATATCATTTCATTTCATTTAACTTAAGAACTAAAGAATTAATTTAAATAAATGTATATCATGAAAGTTAAACAGTGAGGACCAGAAGTGGATCCAGCAAAATGCAAAACACAAAACAAGGGTGATTCTTTTTTTAAATATCATTTCTGATTATTTGCTTTTATTTCTCTACAATGTTTTGGGCTTTGAGTATGTTAAGAACACACCACCTTGATTATAATCATTTATGCTCTATTGTTGATATTTTCTGTTAGTGTGTCGCACTTTTAATGTTACAGGAATCCACTTGAGCTGAATGGAGCACCAAAGACCAGCTCCCACACAGTAGAGACATACTTAACAGCGGCTGTGATTGTTGTGAATGTGGCATTTTTCCTTTTTAACATAACCTGTAACCCCACAAGATCATTAAAAACCTGTAGAGATATTAAAAATTATTCAAAATCTCTGTGGTAGGAGCTTGTTCTTCTTTGAAACCTGAGTGAAAGCTGCTTGAAGATTCATACAGCAGTGACAACATGCAGTCTATTTCAAGACCGCTATCATTGTGTGAGTGTGTATGTGTGTGTGTTACGTGTGTGTATGTGTGCGTATGTGTGTATAAGTGTATGTGTCACACCGCCCTTGGACATGGGCTTGCGGAATGTGTTGAGAGGAAGGCAAAACACTGGGTTGCCACAGCAACTAGCCAAGGCCGGGTGAAACAGATGGGGGGGGTGTTATCAAGAGACGAGGTGAAAGCAAGCAAAGGAAGAAAAAAAAAAAAGGTAGGACAGAAGGAGTTGACTATATTGTAAGAGAGAAAGAAAGGGTGAGGGAGAGAGCTAAAGAGAGAAGGCAAGCCAAACTAGGAGGAAGGAGAGTGAAAAAAAGAGTTAAGGATATATAACACACATTTTAACACTCATTTTACATTTAACATCCACATAATCCACAGTTGCAAAAGGTCTGTAATTTATTAAAATGTAAATGTATGAAAAGGTGTCCCATTTTGGAGCTATACTCCTCATCTTTTATCGGTGTGAGTAGGATGTCTCGAAGTCCTCTGGTTACTTAGAGAGGAAGTCAAACGTGGAGTGTAGTTTAAACACAGCTCAGGCTGGTCTCTGGTTCTGTTTCTTGTCCACTGTCACATTCTCTCCATTCTCTCTTAAATAATCTGCTTTCTTCCTCTTTCCCTCTTATTCTTCTTGGCTTTCATATCAACTACAATATGTCTCTCTTCTTTAGCATTTCATCTTGCATTTTATTTAGCATTTATTTTTCCCTGACAACTTTCTGTCATCACCTTCATGCTTGGTCTTGAAGCACATTTTTCCAACAGTGACTAGTTATTACACTAAACGATTCCTTTATATATATTGGGCTAACAGTGATTTATGTGAATACTATTAACTAGGGGTGCCCAAAAATGCATTTTCACGGCCAGTACGAGCTTGTCTGGAAGGGCCAACATGTCTACGAATAATTGGCACAATAATTTCTTTCGGTGTTTCGGTTTTCGGCCTGGGTTTCCTCATTTTCTGTTTTCGGTTTCGGCCAAGAATTTTCCTTTCGGTGCATCCCTACTATTAACTGTACCCGCCAACCAAACTGTTGGCCAAACAAATATTATTAAGAATCAGGATATGGAAGTATTGTCAAATATGTGAAATAAAAAATGAAAAAAATGGTTTCTCCTCCTTAATTTCAGTCGAGGTGCCAGGAGTGCAATTTTCTGAAACAACCCTGTGACAATTACAATATCACACAGTTGTATTCTGGTCACTACTTAAAAGAAAATAGAAGCAATTTGTATTAGGAATGTTTGTTTTCTTTATTTGCTTATCAGGCTATATATGATTATCATTTTTTTCAGTTTACCATACTAAAATAGTTGACAAAATATCTGGTTCTTTGATAAAAAGTTGATGGTACAAGCTTAGCCTCCCAAGATGCATTTCAGCAAGGAAAAAAACAATCACAGAGCATTTTGTCATGTAAGAAGCTCATGGTGGACGAGAGCGAAAGATTGTAATGTGAAGAAAACTGAAAACATAATCTACAGATTAAATCAATTTACTTTGAAACTCTGAGTCAGTTTTGACAGAATTCAGCAGCTATGGTGTCTGCAACAGTCAAGCATTCTGAATTCCCTGCAGTCGCCTCTGACTGGCTTCTTCTCCATAGCAACAACGCCCGAGGCTCATGGTAGTATTTAGACCCATCCGTCTTGCCAAAATGTCAGACAAAACATGATTTCCCAGACACAAAGCAGAAATAATTAAAACTGATGGCCATAACATAAACCTATAGGGTCGTCACATTGACTGGGAGAGTCCTGTTCTTCTGTGTTGTGTAACATTAGAGATATCACTTAAATAAAAACTGAAATGGAATACAGGATGGGGGAAAAACTCTTCTGGCAACCAGTGGCCCCTCCCGCTCCCTGTTCCTAGCTTACTAATGTCAGGGCTAAGGAAAAATGCTCATGAGAGGAACAAACAAGTTGTTTATTTGCAACTGCTGCGCAACTCAACACCTCTGATTAATGTGGCAGTGCACTCTGGAGTGGGAACAGGTCTGCTTATGATTGTGCTCAAATTGACAGTACCTTTATATATTTTCCTCCAGCCACCCATCCATGTTCTGGTGTAGTAATAAAAAAGCCAACAAAATAACCTTGCGTAGCCCAAATGTGTGAAACAGGCACATTCCTGTTTATTTTTTTTTTCTCACTTTACTTCCATCCCTTTCGCACCATGACCATCCTCAGTAATTGAATCCTCTGTCCTTTATACGGTTAGATCCACTGCTGCTCCCATTCCCTCAGAGGGATGCATGCATGGAGGAGGAAGGGGGAGGAGATGAGGAGGAAGTTTTCTCAAGGCACATAACCTCTGACACACCACTGATGGCCAACACACACACACACACTGAATTTTCTCCTAAATGATTCTATAGCAACAATAATCTATCATGCCTCGGGCCCTTCCCTTCACCTCTGACTAGAAATGCAATACCAAGATATATTAAACACACAAACACACACACACACGACAAGCACACGCATATCATATCCTAATCAATAAGTGTGCTGTTATTTCAGCCCTCCGAGTATCAACAGCTTCGTTGTGATTAAAAATATACTGTGCCTTTGGATAAGGTTAAAGCCAATGACACGTGCCTGTTAGTGAGGGTGTTTGTTTGTGTGTGTGTGTGTGTGCGTGAGACACAGAGACAGAGAGTGAGACAGACAGAAAGGGAGAATTTTGGAGCCTCTTTTTCTTTAGTATTCAAGAAAACTGGATACCTAAGACAAACCTGAGACTGCCGGCAGGGTGAATTTGGACCAAACACAGTCATCTATAAGTGACTGAGTCAACACTGCATTCAACTTCACCTGACTGTCATCATCATCATCACATCATCACATCACTATCATCACATTACCGTCATCCTTATTGAGCCAATGTAATCTTCACCATCAACAACCATCGCCAAATCACTGTCAACTGCTCGCTGTTTGAATCATGTGACCCACGTGAGGCTATTTGATATGCAGACTGGGTTGCAAAAGATTTCTGAGACATACAGTAGGCTGCTAAATATAAAGTAACTGGATGTTATATACATCATCTGTTGTGTATAATTGAGTATTTCCCACAGGGAGGGGGTTGTCAACACTCGTAAGCAGCAGCGCTGCATTTACATTAGTGCTGCACGATTTGAGGAAAATGTGCGATTGCGATTATTGTGGACAATATTGCGATTTGCGATTGCGATTACGATATTATAAATGAATGGTGTCATGAGTCCACTTGCTTGAATATCAAGGACAACACATACAATAATGAGACACAAAAAAATACAAAACCTGAAGATTATAGACTGTTCCAAATAACTTAATATCAAAAGTTAAAATATTAAAAAATAAATAAATATTTTCAAAATGTATCCGTGATTGTACGTTGTGGTTCTTTCAGGCGGTTTTCAGTTTTATCTTTCACGTTACTTGGTTGGGCTTTTATTTGCATGCGCTCGTCGAATTTTTCTCTGTGTTGTCTCAAATGTTGATAGAGATTGGTCGTATTACCTCGGGACGTAGCGACTTTAGCTTTGCAGGTTTTACACTGCACGTCTTGCTGTTCAGGGTCGCCTAATACTATTAATATCATTCCTGGACAACTGGGTAAACAAATCGAGCGCACCGTCACTACGACCTGCCCCGTGCGCAGATTATTGCAGGTTGCAGAAACGGTGCGCTCGATTTGTTTACCCAGTTGTCCAGGAATGATACTAATAGTATTACTTGCGCGCATATTATACCTATTTCGTGGCCACAAATTAGTATTTCGTGCGCACGTTATACCTAATACGTGGCCTCGAATTAGTATTTCGTGCGCACGTAATAGCTACTTTGTGGCCATAATTTAATATTTTTTTTGACCATGTCACAAGAGGGGCTCCGTAGCTCGTCCATCGTGTTCCTCCTCAGCTTCCATGTCAGTCACTACTGTTTGCTGAAAGCCGGGTAGTCACGTGACCACACCTGCGGCTGCCCACAGCGTGTGGATGTGGCGTCAATTAATCCACATTGGTTTACATTTAATCGCAAATCGCAGTCTTTTATGCGGTTACGTAATCGCACAGCGTGATATCGCGATTGCGATTGCAATTAGATTAATCGTGCAGCACTAATTTACATGCTAATATATGAGCGTGCATCTGAATTGCAGCATTCATTTGAAAAGAGAAGTCATTTTACTGTACATGATTGTATGTGAATGTACCTCTCCAGATTTCTACGTCAATCTGCGGTTTTCAGGCAAGTCTAAAAATACATTACATGTATATCACTCTTCATACTGAAAACTGGGTACAAATGCGTAACCTATTCATGTCTTAACAACTCTCGTGGCCTGAATTACGGGAACTTTGGGACCTAAAACTGATGCACAGGTCAGGAGAGATTGGTATAATGCAACACTGTGTCTTCATGACCCTTACATATCTAATTAACCTCTTTCCATCGCTCTGTATTGAGACAGATCTGATGTTCTTCCATGGATTAGACTCATAATCCTCAATTAGCGTATCATATATTGAACTTGTGTGCTTTAGGATTTCGAGGACTTAGAAGCATAACTAACTTAGATTGGCACGAAGGAATTTTGGCACAAGCATGACAGGGTTAGCTGGCAGCCATTCCCATTAGCCCCCGAAATCAGTGCTGGTGGAGGCTTGGTTTATTAAATAAAAAGACCCCGGGTGATGAAGGGCTGACACTCAATAAAAAAGTCAAAGTAGCTGTTCACATTAAAGGGAGCAAAAGGGAAAAGACTGTATAAATCATAAAGACTTTTAAAATGTGACATAAAAGCATTTGATGAAGTAAGATTTTCAGGATAACACTGATGTCTTCCATAGCTGCTATCAACAGTAAAAAGTATTACTTGACATTATATTGACAGTGACAGAGGTGATCTGTTTTCTCATTCTGTTTCACGTCTTCCAAAAAATAAGAAAAATAAACTGTCGCCATCGCCTCATTTCTTCTTTTATCCAAACCTATTTTCAAACAAAATGCTTGATAAAGCACCTGAAAACAATCAATACGTTGCTGTTACTGCTGTGGATAGTAGTTTCTGCCTGAAAAAATACGGTAAGCACCAGTTAGGGATGACAACCAAACATAGAAACACAGATGAGCTGAGATTTCACCTCTGCTCATCTCTCCCCAGCTGAGAGCACAATAAACACTATGCTGCTGAGACAGGCACAGCTGCACACTGCTCAATATACAAGTTTAACCAGTCAAAACTACTGGGGTGGGGATCCATCAACACAAATAAGTCATGGACTTTGAATCATGTGTTGCCTGTGAACCAAAGCCCTGGCAACTGTACCATGTCCGTCCCCCACAATGCTACACTGATGCACCTGAAGGTCTTTAGGTAAATAAATTAATTCAAATCTAACATACCAAGTTACTCGATTGCTTTTATAGAAAATGACAACAACTTATATTTCACTGTGCAACTTCTGATGGATTAAAATAAAAAAAAAAACAGTCTGTACATTTATTTATCAGTGTGGGTGGAAAATGCTAATGCTGTGAGGATCTTGCACCATCCCTCAGCTCTCCACAACAAAATACTGTGACATCTGTGACACAGAGTACTGTAGCATTAACAACACCTTCCACCTACAGTACACTGCATGGCTACTGTACCCATGCACCATGCACGCAGCCACAGCACACAGGGACAAGCTAATGTGCGATATCCTGTCGATCTCCATAAAAAAAGACTTTTTGTTTTGTTTTGTTTTTTTTTTTCAAAACGAGGTCAGAGCAAGGACCTGAAGCCGGAAGAAATCCGTGTGTCGTGTTCAGAGATACTTTATCAGGGCCAGTACAAGAGCTGGACTCCCGGTGCTTTGGTTGAAAGACAGTAACTCTGTGTAAAGCACACAGTGCCCTCTCCGTGAACTCCATCAGTTCTTATGGCATCCATCCAGCGGCTACTTGCTTCACTCAGGACTGGAAGCTGAGCATTTGGAGCATTAGCTCAGTTGGTTCATGTTGACTGACATCTTCAATCAGCCTTATTCAGTTCACAGTTTTGGACTTGAGAATATAAACAATCTTGAGACATTTCCATCTGTGACGGCCTTGTTTCTCAGCCACATTTAAGTGTGACTGTATGTCATTATACACAATAAATTTGGTGATAGTATTTGGAAAACTAAGTGTACTGTACTATATATGTTGTTTTTGTGTGTATTTTGTGTATGTGATTCCACCATATGGCAACACCCCAGTCTACCTCAAAGAACTCCTCACTCAATAAACTGTCATCCCGAAATCTCCGTTCCACTAACAGCAACATCCTCCATACCCCCAGAACTGAACTCCGGACAATGGGAGATGGAACTCCCTTCCAGACCATCTGAGGGCCCCACAGACTGTGGCTTCTTTTAAAAAGGCCTTGAGGACCTTTCTCTTCAAGAAAGCATTTTAAATTTGTTTATGTTTTTGTTTTATTATGCTGTTGTTTGTGATATTATGCTCTTTTAACCTTGTAGCACTTTGAGATTTGCTTTTAAATGAAAACTGCACTATAAATAAAATTGTATTATCATTATTATTATTATGTGTGTGTGGCGCATGTGTTTAGAAAGTGTGTGGTCAACGAGTGCTGACCTTGCGTTCTTTGTCTCCATACTCCAGGCCCAGTGTATCCATGGCACGGACGATGGCAGCCAGAGATTGGATGGTGTTGCTGTAAACGACAGGCTTGTACTGCTTTACGTCATCGCCAGAGAAGCCGTCCTCGTGGATGATCCTAAACACACACAAATGCACACACATCACTCAAACTGCAATAACCTTTAACAAACTACTTAAAGACTTACAAATTTCAGTAAACAGAGAAATGTACATAGGCAAGTGTGCTAGCCTGGAAATAAGTTAGAGAGAGGTCTGTGAGAGAAATGTGCTGACGTGTTCCTGGGATATTTTAGAAGGATCAGATAAATAAAGAACATTTCGGGAGAATGGAGGTCAGAGGTTAGTGAAAAACACAGGTGGCTGAAGACGGGTTACAACAAAAACACAAAAGAAAGAGAGCATGACGGGGGGGAGGGTGGGGGCTCCGTAACCAGTAGGCTAAGCTGACATTTAGGCACACAGTGCTAGCAGCAGCCTATCCTGCTGTTTTAAATGTCATGCTATCTTTCACTGCAGCTAATGCAAGGACACACCGACTTACAGAGACTCAAAGACAGTTAGCTAGGCAGACAGACCGTACAGATGGACAAATCAGACAAAGTCAAACAGAGAGAAATGACAGAGAGAAATGACAGAGAGATGGACAGCCAAGAACAATAGACAGGACACCAGAAAACAAATGCCTTATACAGACAGACAGATACAGGTTGAGGCAACACTGTGAAGCAATTCAGAGAGACAACAACCCCACACATAAACTAATCAGGGTGAACAAGCCCTCTGTACAGAAAGGACTGCGGATCAAAACCAGCTCTCTCTTGAAACACAACTTCAAACAGCTGTGCCCACCTCTATCACACTCACAGTACATTCGTCTAGCTCTGTATCCATCACTATCCAACGATATAAATGACCATTACTGTGGCTCTGCCCTCCCGAAACCTCCTGACACACCACAGAGAACAGCCGATGGGCACACCACCCACTAATCTCTATAGTGAGGGAAATGATGTTTTACCTGCCTGACTTTTACATGTAGGCTAGACAGCCAGTCACCCATCAAGGCCTTAACATAAGCAAGCTTTCTGACTTGATGCTAATGAGCTAGTGTCAATGAGCTACTCAGTCAGTACCATATTTTGACACCCAGCCTCACTTTCAAAAAAGATTAATCCAAAAAGCCCAAGTGTCACAAATTCAAGGTCTTTCAAAAAAATGAAATTTAAAGAGAAATTTGGGATGCGAGTGGAACTCAGTCCAAGACCACAGAAAGCATATCCAGAGGCTGCCCCTGAAACCTGACCAAAAATAAACTAATACAACCGAAAGGACTGAGGAACAAATGTACCCATTGTAGCAGGCCCACATGTGCAGAACTGCTGAGCCCAAGGGAAACTGTTAGCCGTCCTTTGATAACTTACAAAGAACAATTTTTAACAACAGAGATCAGAAGCATTGGGAGTTAATTGGTTCTGCTCAGTGACGTTCATGAAGCACTTGACAAATGCTGCTGTAGTGAGAGCGCAGCGTGATGCAGGACAGCTGAATTAAAGGAGCACTTGGACACTGTGGGAAATACTGTCATCTGCTTTCTTGCCAAGGAGATGAGAATATCAATTCCACTATGACATCTACAGAGCAATGTAAGCATATGTAGCTTGAGCCACCATGCAGTTAGTTAGCTTAGCACAAAGACTAGAAACATTTATTATCTTACTTAGATTATTGTTGAAATTGCAAAGCAACAACATGACATTCTCAAATAGTTCAGTGGGATTTCATCCCAGACATTTTAATTGCCGTCTCTTCCTCTCACACATGCACAAGCAAACACATTCGCAAGCGCGCACACACACACACACATACACACACACACAAGGGGATAAAACACATAAACATACACACACACACACTGTTCTCTGTCTCCAAAACACCTCAGCAGCTGCAGGCAGTGTAGTTAGTATGCATCTGAGCTCGGTCTCTCTCTGAGCGTGTCTTGACATCTGACAAACACGTGCCATTATACATCTGTATGCAAGTTTGTGTGTGTGTGAATGAGCATGTTTATGTTGTGTAAGGGTGTGTGTGTGTGTGTGTGTGTGTGTGGTCTCGAGGACAGCACGGTCCTGGGCAGTGTAATGTTTCAGATCAATCAGGCAGCCTGCCAGTCCTATATAAATACACCAGGCTTCTATTTACATCTGTGACTTTCACACAAAGGGCCACAGCACAGATCTATAGACTGGAACAAGGACAGATAAATGGTTTATTCCTATGTGTATGATGTGCACATCAGCTAACATGTCCAATAAAATATCCATACTGAGCCGAAGTGTGAGCATGAATGGATGTACACTGCATCACAGCAGAAAACAGTTATCTACATCTTTTTTTGTAGCTCTATATGTGCTACCTGGACTTTCACTCTCTTCTCTCACTCAGTCTTAATGACTTGCCAACTAGACCCTTATTCTGAAAGTGTTCCTTCCATCTTTCCTTGCACCATAGCAGTGAAACGAGGACAAGCACCCAATTACGAGAACTGGATGCTTCAGTCTCTGTGCAAACACTGTGTTGAGCTGAAGATGCCAAGAAAGGGTGATGCGCGTTTCACAGGAACATGAAACACTAAGCTGAAAAATAGAACCAGGCAACCCTGAAATGTGGGATCCTAGAACATTAGCAGTCTATCTCTCTAACATGTGATATACATCAACCTGCTGTGTAGTGTAATGACAATAATAATATCTGGGTGCAGTTTTAAAATAAGGTTATACTACAGAGAGAAACAATACGCACTGAAAAATATGTCCTAAATGTGTGCTCACCAGAAATCAGTGTGGGAGGGTTGATGGACAAACACAGCAGAGTCATTACTGTTTCCTAGAAAGTTAATACTATTACCCTTATTAACATGGGGAGAGACGGGAAGATAGAGTGGCAGGGCAAGAAAGAAATAACAGTCACATAAGAGAGAATACAGTGGAAAAAGAAGAGAAATTCAATCGAGCAAAGATTTCTGATTACTGCTGCAGCAAGTGTTATCAGAGGTATATTGCAGACTTGTTCTACGTGTGTGTGTGTGTGTGTGTGTGTGTGTTGGGCTGGCTAGTCTGCTGACATGGGCTTTCATGCATGAGGACCTTTTCTCATTACCCACTCTCCAAGCCCTTCTGTCAGCAAAGAGAGAGCGCTGTGTGTATGTGTGTCGGTGTGAATGTGTGCAATTTCCCGTAGCTTTGGCACAATCTGCACGGTGATCTGAAACATAGTTTAGTTTCACACTGAGCCAGACAGATGGACAGAGAGACAGACATATGGGCAATTTAACCACGATATTATTCCATGATATCATTGTATGGCTGCTATTTTGGAGGCCAAGTAGCAGGTGTTGAGTGTAAGCAAGCAACAATCACACTGAACGATCAGTATTTGTTTTGCTCCACTGTGACTGATAAAAATGATGATGACAACCACTACCATTTTAAATAACATACACTTTTAATTAAGCTAGTAGAATTGAGAATAAAGGGAAGTACTTTTAGATCCAATTACACAATTCGCAATGTAACACTGGAAGTTCATTGTTTTCAGAAGTCTCAGTTGCTCATGCCACTGCCCATGTGTGCTGAACATTGCTCAACATTCAATAGCGATGCAACAAGTGTGTTGGGGTTTTTTTTTGGTGGCTTGACTGACAGTTATCACAACCTCACTTAGTTGGCTGGCACATGCTCAACCGACCTCAACTCCAGAACTCTGTTATACAAACTAAGTCACTGTATATTGTTTTATCAATCAGTGTACTAAAAAAAAAATCTATTGACTTAATCCTTCTGTACAAACAGGAAATGATACAGCAAACTTCTGAAGAAGAAGACTAAAGCACAGTGATTTTATTAGCAGCCTTTAACAGTGAAAACAGAGTCAAAGAGGACATAAGGCAAACATATGAATTCAGCCTGGGACAGATGTACATTTGTTACTGAGTAGAAGGTTCAACAGGAATTTAAACCTACTGGATAAAAGATGCAGGAACAGGAGTGACCAGAGCCAATGTCCAGGTACCACACCCATAAATTAATGGGTGTGCTCCAGATTCAGGTATATATTGCTGGAAAATGTATGGAGAACACCCTTTTTACAAAGAAATGATGCAGTACATTATGACACAGGACACCAAATCTCCCCAGATGTAAAGCAAAAGTATTTGTCTTAAAATGTAAAGGACTGGTTCACAAGTTCTCAAGAGATTTCAAGAGTAAGAGATGGGGGACAAAATCCACAGTCCTCAAAAACACATTCCAAAGTTTAAATCTGAAGCTAATTCAAGGTTTCGGCAGTCTGAATTAGACAAATGAAATGGGTATCTTGAAAAGTTAAAGTCTGTCCAGTGCAAACTTCCCTCTCTGTGTTACTGTCCCTCCACCACAGCTCAATAAAGAAACACCGAAATACCCAAATTCTTTAGAAGACGCCTATTTAATTTGTCTATCTTAGATTTTGTACTCCATCACAAAGCTCTTTAGAAGTGGATCTCTTCACGGCCAACATAGATGAGAGGAATGATTATAACAACAATAACCTGTCTCAAAGCCAATGTAGGCACCTGACTGTTGTTTCAGGGCAGACTTTAAAAACTGCGATCTATCCTTTAATATAATGGTCATTTTTTTCCCAAGATCTTTCTCAAGGTGTCTCACCATCAAATGCGATTTATATTGATTTTTCCCTTCTGTGGGCAGCTCATCCATTTCCTTTCTGCACTGCATTGTGGGAGAACAGAGTCCGTTAACAGCACATTTTAAAAATTGGCTGTATTGAGCAATCATTCTGTCTGGGATTGGTAAACTTAATTTGATCACTTTTCCTGTGTGAACACACTGCACTGTCAAAACCTGCTCATAATTAGCATGTAAGATGAATTTGTGGCACACATGTGCTTTGGATTTTCTGGTTCCAGGAACTAACAAGGACGGCGAAGCTCTTATCACACACAGAGGAGCAGTATTCATGACTTTATTGGGCAAGGATATTGTTTTATCCCTAGGGTGGCCAGTAAGGTGGACAAGCCTTATTCTTCAAAGTATCAGGCTAAATCTCGTGGGCTTGTTTGTTCAGCAATGCAGGCGCCTTAAAGGGGGTGTACTGTGGAAGAAAATTATGTCCCTCTCAGCAGATATTAGTCTCAGCCCGCGAGCTAAACCAGTCATGCCAACTGGCCAGCTTATAGGCAATTAAAGTCAAAGTAATGACAACCACTCTTCAATACCAGTTCCTGTGGGACCTTCACAACCTCCCCTCAGGAACATACGTGTGATGTCACAGAGTCTGAGTTCATGTTTTTCCTACACTGTGTGACAAAGGCATGTCAACAAAGAAGATTTATCTACCAAAAAAAAAATGAAAACAAGTGTCATCAGTTCATCTAAAAAGTGGAACTATCACCTTTGTGTGAAGGTGACTTTGTGGCTCCTGTCAACAGACTGACAGATAATTGATTGGTTGTTGTTAAAGTTGAGGCTTTTACATTTTATCTAATTTAAAGCTAAGTGAATTACAATACACACCAGTACAGAGGGTCACCATCTCTGACCACCACACACACACACAGACAGCAAATAAGAGACAACCATATGGTAAGAGAGAACCTTGTGGTCCATGTATGACACACACACACACACTTGTACTTATATCTTTGTGAGGACACTCATTTACACAATGCATTCCCTAGCCCCTTACCCTAACCATCTGAACTGAATGCCTAAGCCTAGCCCTAAAACCAAGTCTTAACCCTCAAACAGCCCTTCAAATTGTGAGGACCGACCAAAATGTCCTCACTCTGTAAGGTCTATGCTGATTTTGGTTCTCACAAAGACATATGTACAAGTGTGCACATATGCGCACGCACACGCACACGCACACACACACACACACACACACACACACACACACACACATATACACACACACTCTGTATCAAACACAACATGCTGGCCTCTCTCCTTTCTGTCTCCCATTATCCCACACACTCATATTTTTATCCTCACACCTACTCATGTGAACACACACAAACACAAAGCCTACACTCTGCTCTGTACAATTAGGTCTTTATCTCTGTTGTGCATTGTTGCTACCTACCACTGTTTGTTCTGACACGCACACACACACACGCGCGCACTCACACACACACACGCACACACACACAAGACCCTCGGATGAGTTCTTTATCACTATGCTGCGCATCCACTTACTTCATGGTCCTTGTCGACAGAGCTCTTAGTTGTGATAAAGTGCACACTGACCAACTCCTGTCAGCAGTGTCGGACAGTTAGTAACACGACGTGTGTGTGTGCGTGTGCGTGTTTGTGAGTGTTTAGGAGAGTGTTAGAGCAAGTGCAAAGAGTGAAGGAGAAAGAGGGGATAACAATGTGATGGGTGATAATGGGCATGAAAGAGAGCATGAAACAGAAAAAAAAGCAACTATAAATAACTGAAGGTGTCAGTAATATAGCTCCCATCCTGACGCGCACACACACACACACACACTTACAGTGAAATGGAGGCATCAGCTGCTCTCTCATCTGGTTACACTCACTTGCCATCACACCTTGAGGTCAAGCAGCAGCATCCTGAGCACACACACACACTCGCACACACACCTCCATGCCCTCAGCCCTGTATCTATATTTTTCTTCAAAACACGGTCAGAGCCCGAGTTTGGTCAAAACGGAAAATATCTCAATATTTCAGTGGATTAGCATGAAATATACTATGGATACTGATGGTGTCCAAAGGATGAATCCTATTGCTTTTGATGATCCCCTGACTATTCCTCCAGTACCACCATAGGGTTGACTTGTACACATATTCATATTCAATTTGAACATTAAAAAGTAGCATGGAAATGATGCAAATTCAAAAACAATATCTGAGTTGGAGAAATTCAATTAAAGGTCAGTCAGGAAAAGCTAAATGTGCCAAAACCCCATGAAAACAAAATCTGGAAAACAAATAACGACACACAATAAGCATGTGACTTAAATGTAATGCCCCTTCAACTAAAAACTATGTTTACACTGTGCCAGGTAGATTAGGAGTTTCCTCCCATATTCAGGTTCTCATGCTAATAATGTATCCCCCACCGGAGAGGAGTCATCCTGGCTCCGGGTTTGGTCATGTGCTGATGGAGAGTTCTCGTGCCAAGGGACACAGTCTGCTTCACTCTAGTTCAGCAGGGATGTTAGGAGCTGCACACACATGCGTATAAACCCCAGCAGACAGGAGAGCAGAATAATTACAGCTCAGTATTACATCTAGGAAGACCTCATTAAATCTGTCTTGCCATTATCTCTCTGTTTCACTGTCACATGTTATCTCTATCTGCCTCTCTCCCCTGCCAGGTCCTCTTTCATCCCTTATTATTCCTGTGTTCTCTCTCTCCCTCTGTAAATTTTTTTTTTTTTTTACCTAACTTCACGCTTGTTCTCTGTCAGTCTGTCCCATTCAGTTTGGCATTCTATTTCACCCCTTTTCACTTCTTCCTAATTAGTTCTTCTTCTTTTTCACTCCTTTCCTCCCGCTGCCGTTCCTTTTCCATTTGCAATTAACTATTAATTAAAAAACACAGCATTGATGCACAACACACCCTTCTTCCCTCCCCACTGACTGATTTCTACGGGGAACACAAATGCACGAGCACACACACACACACACACACACACACACACACACACACACACACACACACACACACACACACACACACACACACACACACACACACAAGAACACAGGTGCTCATCTGGCAAAGCCTAGTGTGACAGTTGCAGAGAGCGCAGTGTCATAACCGTTGCCTAATTAACAGTTAGGTAACAACAGCTGCACAAAGAGTCACACCCAAAACTTTGCATTGAAGCCTTGTAATTCAGTTTCAATTTGTGGGCTATTTCTGATGAATATTTTGACGCCCAGTGCAGTCTAAATCTTTCATCTTGGTTGGGAAAACCCGACAGTTGCATGAGTCTCCACACTGTGCTTCTGAATACGCAGGACTAAGCTTGTGAAACGTTCAGCCCCTTTACTTTCCCTGTACATTTCAGGTTGAATCTTGGCACCTTAAACTGCTTATCTGTAAAAGATCCCAGTTAAATATGGACATAAGGGTTCAGGATAAACCACTCAGCATTCAGTGTTGTCAAAATTATTAATGAAAGATAAAGAAAAGCTAACTACCGTTAAACACAGTGGTTTCCTGAGTCAGTTTTCTGAGTATTTGGTCAAATTCTCTGCCTCTACAGACTCTACAGACCTTGTAATTTCTAAAATCTTGGCCACAGTCATATTATGCAGCCTTTGTTGGCAGACTTCAAGGAGAATATGTAAATATGTCGTCTGTGAAATTCAGAAAACCCAACAGCCATGAAAAACTGTTAGTAAAAAAAAACAAGTAACAGAGATATTTAGAAAAGATGTCATTTTAACATTACATGCATTAAGCGATGGAAAAGAAACAGTTACTCTTGTTCTACATTTCCAGTTGTCAGTATAATTATGGGAAGTGGCTGTTTCCAGGAGCAGCTGATAACATCAATATTATAGCCTGTATAAGGCAACGTGTGCTCTGTTGCAGGCAATTTAAGTCACTAGCAGATTGATGGACGCAGCTTGTTGGAAGGAATAATACAGAGAGAGAGAGAGAGAGAGAGAGAGAGAGAGAGAGAGAGAGAGAGAGAGAGAGAGAGAGAGAGAGAGAGAGAGAGAGAGAGAGTGAGAGAAGTAAGGCCAGAGGTTTAATCAGGACATCCAAGACACAAGGTCAAAATGTAATTATTCAGATTTCCTGTCTTCCCCTCTCTCAATAATAATTAATTACTTTGAGGGATTGAACTGGCAACTAAGGAAAGCAGAAACAAAGGGGAATGGGGCCTTCCTAAAGTTCAGCAGCCACATAGATGGCTCTGGCCTGGCTGAAGTCCAGCACAACACTCCTACGTGTCTTATTAATGGAGATTTTGATTCGGAATTTGAACAACCATTTGAATGTGGAAAAAAAAATCTAATACTCAATTTGTAATGATCTGTTCAAATTCAATAAACCTGAATGAAGTACATGTTTGTTCTAATTTGTTTAAACTTTTTTTTTTTAATAGACCAACACTGCCTCCAGAGATGAGCCGACCAGCTGAACTGTGCTGCATGCTAACAGCACATTTCAGTCGGTCCATCCCTTTTGGTTCAACATTTATTGCAAAAATTGCCATGACATGTGGTACAGATGTCTGTGGTGCATAGAGGATGAATCCAAATGGCTTTCCCTCTGAACATCACCCGAAGGACAAATTTTTCTGCACAAACAGTTCTAATGACTTCGGCGATCCCCTGACTCCCTTTAGAGACCAAAAAATAAAAACATCTGTGTGATGTAAGGTGAAGCACACTATTAACATAATGTATGGAAAGGAAAAAACACAGAAAGATCTTCCAAGATCATGCACTATAAGACTCCATCACACACGCAGCTGCAAAAAGTTTAAAAAAAAAGTGTCACAAAAAAAATATTAAGCATTTATTATAGTATAACTGCTGTATAGATTGTGTAACAGTTGTGTCCACACTTTGGTGTGATTCAAAAACAGAAGTACAAACATGCATTCAAACATACACACTTGCAGCTACAAACCCTGCCACAGTCCCCATCAGCTGACTTTATATCAGCTGAGTGCGGTCACTGTAACAAGACTCCATTGTCTTGCAGTGTGCTGAACTGACATGAAATCTGCCAAATAGGTCTAGCACAAAAAAACACTCACTAACACAACCACATCAATATTATGCACACAGACAAAAGCACAGAGAGAAAAACACACTTTCTGTTCTGCATAAGTGTGCACACACATACACACACACAATTTCCTCCCACAAAAGACCTTTGTTTTTAATAAGAAGACCCGATTAGCGCGTGGACCACACACACACACAGTCATACTGACCTGGTCTCATACAAGTGTGCAGACCAAGAGAGAGAGAAATAGTAAGCAGAGATGGCTTAGAGCAAAAACAGTCCCTTACCAGAATAAAAAAAATGTAACTGAGGTAGAGGGAGACGGAAAGATTTGCATTATGTCAAAGCAACAGTTATCATCAGTGACTAAACTGCTAATCTGTCCTGACAGGACACATACTGCATGGTTATTCACATGCTCAGAGCTGTGACTGCATGAGGGTTTCTGTCTCCAGAGCCTTGATTATTTTCAAAGAGGGGAGAGGAGTTTAAGAACCAATACAGATCATCAATTTAAATGTCATGAGTGTCAGCTGATCTGATACTAGTCTCTCAGCGGGCCCTGCACTGAAACTATTTTGCAGAAAGCTCCTGCACAAGACACCCGGTACAAGCAACAACTTTTGACTCCTGTCTAAGTCTTATCCATTTTATTTTGGACAGACTCTGTGGCTGACAGATTAATCAAATTTACTGCCTTTGTTCAAATATTCATACCATGTCATTTAAAATATATAAAATGTAAAATTCAAGTTGGTTTGGTAGCTAGTAGCAATCACATGTTCAACAAGGAGAGAGTGTAAAAGGAGTCTCTGCTCTGATTTGTGTTCTCAGTTGTTTGTTTGACAAGATATAATCTAACCATGGGACTAAACAGTGCGCTGATTCGTCTGTGTTTAGTCTGTCCCTAGCAGACAGACCTAGCATGCTAGTTAGCTGTCCAGAGAGGTGCGGCTCATATCTTGTCAATAAACACAAACACAGGGACTAGATGTGGACGGACTTTCAGTTTCTTTCCAAACTGTGGTAAAACTGATGTGGGTGCTCGCCTTAGTTGCAGTATCTGGTAAAAACAGCCCTCAGGTAACAACATGTCTATGAAGATTGTTTGTGTTAGTCATCCAGATGACAGGATATCTAGATGTACAAGACGCCAAAGGCAAGTTTGGTGTTTTAGTATTAAAATTCATCCAACAGTCTCCATCATTTTTCCAGAGAGAAATGTAGAAAAGCTAAAGCCTTTTCCGTGGGGTTAGGTCAGTAGAGCCTTTCTGTCCAAAGCATCCAGTGAAGATGGATTTCAAGGTGATGCCTGTATGACTGATGGTTGGAAGCACCTCAACAAAAACAGGTGCTGTAAACTTAAGCCCAGAATGTTTTATTAAAACGACCTCTGTGATTAAAATCTGTCACAACAAACCTATTTTTTTTTCCACAAATTTTAGGCAAACTTTTAAAATGTTCTTGGTGGTATATTTTAGAGGAAATTTCTAGAAGCTAAGCAAAGCTGTGTCGAAGTACACAGAGACATTCAAAGAGAGAAAAACAGTGTGGAAATGTTTATCAGGTGGAAAGATGCCCTGAGGAAAACCCGAAGAACGGGGAAAATGAGGTGAGTTTAACAGAGCTGACACAATGAGATGAAACATTGGAAGTTTCTTCATTTGAGACAATGGGTGTGTTATCTAACTGTGTATGCTTCGATAAAGTTTTGTTACTTAACATTAAATTTAACGTCATCCAGATTCCTGTTTACGAATGGGATTCAAACGCTACATACGACACACACGCTGCCGCTGAAGACGGCTTGGACGTGCTAGCGGGCACATGCACACATGCAAACACAGCTATCACGATGCCTTTCTGTTATTTCACAGCTCACTGAGGCAGCCAATCAAATCATTCCAGTGATGAGCACGCCCAGGGCTATATTTAACCAATGAAGGGTGACTATCTGGCTGACGGACTGTTTCAGATGACCAGTTACAGACCGTCTCTTCATGCTAGACTTGAGTTGGTGCCAACATGAGCCTTCCCTCCCTCACCCCCTCCTTCTCTCTCTCTCTTTTTTTTTTGCTCTGTTTTCTCTCCTTGTGTCTAACCATCTCAGGAAAAAGGAGGCTAATAATTATCAAACAGAACAGAGTCCAGGAGAGGAGCGCCCTTTGCACTCTGTCCCTGACAACCCTGTCCTCATCTCTCTCTCTGCCACTTCCTCTAACTTGCTTAATAAGTGCGAATATGTTCTTTCACTTGCCAGTCTCTCTCCTCCTGCTCAAAATGGCTTCGCTTCCCCTCCTCTTACCTCCCCAACCTCATTCACACTCATCCTCCCTCCTCATGTCGTACTTCAACCTCTTCTCTCCTCTCCTGTTTCTTTCCACACTCCCACATCACTTTACCCTCCTTTGAAAAAAAAATTGAATTTTTCTCCCTGGTTGCTTCCGCTGGGTGTCCCAGTCACTCCCCTCCCCCTTTTTTTCCTCTGTTCTCACTGAGTATTCTCCCTCTCTCCCTATCTTCTTCATTACTCCTTTCTTTTCATCCTTACTTCCACTGCGTTCTTAAACTTGCTATTTTCTCCACTAAGTTCAGTCCTTTCTATCCCCACATGCCGACTGCCCCCCTTTATTTCATTCTCTCTATGCACTGGGCATTTATTTTCCTTCATTAAAACTCCCTCTCTGTCTCACTCCATCTATGACACCCCTCTCCCCCTCTCCCTCAGCCTTTCTGCACAAAACACCACCACCTTTTTTTCCTCCATCTTCCTCCCCTTCCCCCTTTTATTCTCCTCTTCTGAGGCTTAAACCTAATTATCTCCTGTTCTAGAGAAACCACACACACACACACACTCTCAACACGGTGGGAACAGCCTGTGGGAAGCAGTGCAGCCGTGAGGGACGGGCGGGCAGCGTTTGTTCTCCCTTCGGCCAGTCGCCTCTGATCATGTCAACAAGGCACCAACACACACATACATTGTAAGAGAAAGCCTGAGATGAAGAAAGAAAATGAGAAGTATTACATAGTACACACATAAGTAGCGACTGACTGACCGAATGGGTTTGATATTTCTTTGTTCCACCCATCCATCCATTAGCTACAGACAAAACTGACATATAGTTTTGAGTAAATAATACCTTTAAGTAACCAAGAAACAAAACAAAATGCAAACTGGAGCAGATTGGATGTGGACAAAATATTAGAAACACCTCTGAGAACACAACACCATTCACGAGCACCAGAAGCTAATGTAAAAGCTTCCAAAATAAAAAAATAAATAAATAAAAACACACAAAAACAACAAAAAAACCGCTGCTGGGTATAAATGACTAAGTCTGTTACAATTATCCTATCATGTTCTATGGTCACTGTTGTACTTGTATATGGGTTGTATAGTGTTAATGATTGAAAGAGAAATGACCTGGAGATTTTATCAGGTATAAAAAGAAAATATGTTATGAGTCCTCTGGCTAACACATGGCTTAGAGAAGCCAGGGAGACTCAGTGGGCCCACTTTATCAAGGCACCTCTCTGCAGCCTCTCTGGTTCAACTAAACAACTAAACTAATATCAACACAAAGGGGGGAAAGTAAAGTAAATGAATGTCTGAATACAAGTTTTTAGATTGAGGGGTCTAACTCACTTGGTCTCCTTCTCAAAGCTGTCGAGCTGTTACCACAATTTTTTGTCATTTTCAGTGTTTCAGTGTTGTTGGTCACTTACAAAAACACTCTCTTGCTCCCTTGGAAAAATAACTACATGAAAGAAAAAATCACTAGCTTACTAAATAACAATTTATCTAGCAAACAAAAAAAAAGAGTTACGCCCTGCATTTTATTTATTTATTTATACGAACAAGACATGGCAACTCTAAAAAAACAAAACTTTTTAATCTTTAAGACTATGACTGGACATTGTTTGAAACACCACTTTCTGTAATCTTGCTAAGTTAGTAATACATTATGCAAGGCACTGCTTGCTAATGAGGTAAACCTCTGAAAAAAAGTCTTACATCCCCTGGACATGTTAACCAGGAATTACTCACGTCTTTCCTGGTACAATCACACCCATCTGTGGAGTTTGGCCTTACAGAAACAACTCTGAAAGTGGAAGGAGGCTGCAAACCCACCACTGGGTAGAGCCTCTTGTATTTTCCCCACTTTCTAGTGGCTGTGCCTGACACCGGCTTTACTCCATCCTGCTCAGTTCTATGAAAATATTGCTTCATTAAGTTATTTTTCTCAAACGCACACACTCAGTGAGCACTGCTGGAGAGGTCAGTTTGCCAGCTGGGCAGCGAGAGAAACCTTTGCACACGTCTAAACACACACAGGCTCCATAAACAGATGGTGTCTCCTGCACACACACACACACACACACACACAAATGCACAGCCAGCTCTATGTACAAGATAGAGATATGTCGTTCACACATGACCAAGTCCCTTGGGCTGCTGGCCCAAATATTGCACTCACTGATAGAAAGATCGTGTATATATGTGTACACAAACACACAGGATCCAGTCACGCACGTGTTTGCCCAACAAATCCCCTTTTTCCTTTAGATTCCCTTTTTCTGCACAGACACATATTTCCCTCTTCGATTCGCCGCTCCTTCCTCTTCCTTGCCTTACAAATGCAGTCCTGCGTTAGACCGTGCTGTGCCTTCACACCTTGATGATTCACTCATCCATACACAACTGTAAACCTCTCTCTCTCTCACACACACACACACACAACGAAGTGCACTTGTGCTCCCCACAGAGGTGTTATCAGTGCTCTGTCATGAGTTACTAACTCTGTGATTGCATCATCTTAGAAACCAATAATCTGTGTTTCAAAAAAGAATGGGGAGAGTTTTCTCAGACAGGTGTACTGTCTGCTAAATGGTTTTTATTTTAAAAGAAATCTCCATGAGGAACCTATGAAATAGACTCCAATCTAGCAGTCTTTATGGTGAGAGCAGTTGCACTATTTTTCCACTGTACTGTACGCGGTGGTAACAGACTCTTTACTTCCAGTCACTGGGATCACATGCACAGCTGTGACACACACTGCTGCTCGATATACACACCATAAAATCTAAATCTAATCCACTCATCTCTGTCTCTCTCTGTCTCCCTCTGAAGACAGCACGCACACGCCCACACACAATTGGTCACTTGAGCACGCCCCAGATGTTCAGAGCACTGTGAAAGAAAACGCAGTAAGGGCTTTCCAGTCCTCTGATGCGGTTCCGGAAATAGCCGAGCTTCTCTGAACAGGAACGTAAAGGCTTCCCTAGCAGGGCGCTGTCCACCACTTGAAAAGCTGCTTCCCTCTCTATAATATCAGATGCAGACATATCATGGAAAAAAAAGTTCATCTGGGCTTCAAATAACACTGTTCAAGAACTTATTCCAGTTTGGAAGAGTCCTTTTTGTACAGTTTTTGCAAAGAGAAAGGTGGCTCTCTGTTCTATTTACAGTATCTGGCACTTAGAAAGACTGACTGGTATTGGGCTTCTGACGTGAGCCTAAAGACTCATTCACGGTCAACACACTTTATTACGTTGTTCTCAATCCACAAATAAGGTGGCCACTGAGAAGCATGCGGATAAAACCTTAGCCTTAGATTAACCATAAATAAAACCTAGAATTTCTTAAAAAAAAAAAAAAAAAAAAAGACAATGTTGTCTGCCAGATCCAGTTTCATCATCTCATCCCTAAGAATGAGCAAGAATAGCCAGCAGACTGCAACTACACAGCAGACACGTGGAGGTGGCATGGCTGAAATGACTGAAAGAAGTGAGCGTGGTGTAAAGCAGATGAAAGAGAACTGGCTCCATTTCAAATTCATCTAATAGTAGTACTCTTACACAGCCATAATGTGTGTCTATGTAATGCAACAATGAGTATAAGGGAACAACTGCGGTTCACTTCCTACAACATCTGTGCTAACACCACAAGAGGCTCATCTCTGTGTGGTTTAAAACAGCCACCTAATAACAAGCATTTGCATCAGTCCAAGTCACATAAATGTGTGATTTACAACAGTCCAGTGCAATCAATGCGTTCAGTTGCTCCAAAGGTTATGGTCTACTAAAATGTATATATTCAGTGACCCTCCCTGGGGAGCGTTGGTCAGTCAGTCTGCAGAACATGCTGTGCTGCTGGAATGACCATTAACAACTGAGAAACTGGCTCACCTTGGATCCACTGAATCAAGACCTTGTGATGTGTCACCATATGACCACAACTAAAGCCTATTATCGGCTAAAACGCACACGGCTGTCTGTGAAAAGACGCAGCAGAGGAGATTGAAGAAAAACCATATGTCATGACTGGATTACAGATAAAATGACACCGTGGGGGAGGGGGCTCTGTTGATGTACGCTGCCAACCCTTAGCAAGAACTATAGTAAATCCTCTAGGTATATTATAAGATTATAGCAGTGATACAGTAAATACTATTTATTATATCATGAAATACTATTAAACTATGAAAATGTGTGACGCTCTCCACTAAGTACCACAGATAAGTCCCTATAGGAGTACTCTAAGGACGTCATAATGATACCATGGGAGAAAAAAAAAAAAATCAGGCGGCTTTAATTAAGTCACTAAATTCACTGGTAAGTACCATGGGTAGATGTTAAATCCCTACAGGTGTAAAACAGGAGTACTGTGGTGGTATTTTATCGGAGCTATACTGGACAGACCCCTGGTTAATAAGCAGGCCTTCACAGACACTGACACAGCCAACAGGCTACATGGTATTTACATCAACTGATGTTGCCATAACAGAAAGTAGCACTTTCATATTTTGGGTCACAACATACTGGGAGGCTGCAACAAATGCTTAAATGTCTTGTTTTGTGTGACCAACAAATTAATCTGTTTCAAGTGATACAAAAGAGAGAAAAGCAGAAAATCCTCACATTTAAGAAGCTGGAACCAATTAATTTTTGGCACTCTTGTTAGAAAAAGAACAACTTAAGCAATAATTTGATTATTAGAATAGTTTCTGATTATTTTTCTGCCAGGTTTGGTCATTAGGAGCAGTCACTCGTGAGGGAATATTACCAGTTCTTGTTAAGGCAGCTAGAAAATACTGAATTCCCTGTCCTCCACACTGCATCTTTATAGATTCTGATAATAAAAACGACAGTATTTACCACAGCAGCAGCATTAAAGTGGACAGCAAATGCACAAGTGTGTGACACGATGTTAACTCTGCACCGGAGAACACAAAATCATTGACGTGGATGAGGAAATGAAAATAGATCTCAGGCTGTCTTGTCCCACCTTTAGGCATCCCTAACTTACAATTACCTCTTATCAGTTACAAATATACAAGCTCAAATACTATGACTAACATGAATAGTGTGTGAGCATGACTTAAATGTAAAATTGATATTAACATGCTTATTCAAATTTGCTTCAGGGTTACTATTTTTGTTTCAGTGAAGTCTGGTGACATGACCACACCTCAAATCTTTTAACTAATGCAAGCTCATGCAGCAAAACTAACAATTTCAATCCAGTTCCATTCACATTGCTTAGAGGAAATATTTGACTTAAGTGTACAGACAGCAACAGAACAAAATTTGTGTGTGTATAACATATTATATGACAACCCATTTGGTATAATTCAGCAACATGTTCAAACAATTTCCATGCAAACAGAAGCACAGCAAATCACTGCACCTGCATTATGTTTTTTTTTTTTCCACACCCAATGTGGTACATCTTCCCACCCACATACAGCAGCATCAGTTATTAAACAAGGGTTGAAACAGTGATGCTTGGTCAGATGTCTGAAAAGACCCTGTGACTGGTCTTTTCAAACATCTGACCAAGCATCAAGCATTTGGGCTGAGGTCACGGGTGTCACAGGGTCAACAGCAATGGTTTCTTTTTTCTTGGGGGAAAAAAAAATCTAAAATTCAGGTGCTACAGAACAATAAACCTCGATTACAAGTCTCTGTGTGTGTGTGTGATGTGTGTGTGAAAGAAACAGAAAGAAAAAGTGAGAGAGGGACACAAATTCACACACTGGGGTTATTAGACCGTGCTTATTAAAGACTTACTTCATCTGTTTGACGATGGTGCTTTTCCCTGACTCTCCAGCCCCTGAGGGATAAGAGACAAGAAGACAATGTAAACAGGGTGTGTGTGTGTGTTTGTGTGTAAGACAGCAAGATGGAGACAGAGTGAGAGAGAGGAGAGGAGGGGGTGGGAGAAAGAGAGAGTGAGAAAGAAAGAAAGGGAGAATCGTATACCTAAGCGAATAAGGACAGTAGCAGCGGGGTGGAGATATAAAAGATGGAGAAAGTAGCTGCACCCTTTCTTCCTAAACATCCCTTTTTTGTTAATCTCCACCTCCCATCCACCATCTTAGCAATTCAAATACATTTAACAGGCTACTTACAAAATAATTTCCCACCAAGGATCAATGAATCAATCTCCCACCCCACCCCCCAAACCCCCAAAACCAATGAACTAACACTGCCCGTGCCTGGCCCTCCGTTGCTGCATACTGCCATTTTTTTTTTTTTTTTCTGGCATCCATCTGCAGTTATCATCTCTGATGTAGTTCCCACTTTTTACCGACATACTGATTCTGATTCTGCAGAATAACAATTCACCCACCTGGCATTTCTTAAATGGATAACACCCTATTATAGCATCTGGAAAGTGATTTAATAAGAAGGCAGGGTGTGTTTAGCAGGAACAATAAAGCAAATCAGTTTTCCTTACACCTGTATATACTGGATTTTTGTTCATGTCGTTTTCTAGCCTATGATATGTTTTTTTTCTTTTTTTTTACCCTCTGATAATCATCTCTCACCAAACGCCCACTCCCCCACACCACACCTTTCAAACACCCTCCCCACCCCCCCCCACCCAAAGCGTTTCATTTCTCTGCCGTGGCTCTACAGGCCCTACGGTAGGCAATTCAACCGGCGTCTCTTACCGAGCAGCAGCAGTTTAACATCTTTGGCCGCGGTGAGACCGTCCTCCTTGAGGTTTTTCTCGATGGCTTTGCTCCGGTCCAGAGCCGCCCTCTCCTCTGCGCTCAGAGTACATCCCATGGTTAGAGAACACAGCTTGATAGTGTTACCGGTACCGGGGTCCACGGAAGAAAAAAAAAAATAACAGCAATAAAAAGATGGATTCAATGAAACTTGTGCGTGAAAACAGAGCTTGCTGCAAATCCTTTGCCCCCCCTGACTATCTGGGTTTATTTCCTCCTTTTCTGGGATATGCCTTCGATCCCTCTGTGATCCCTCAGTCTCTTTCTTTCGCCGTCTGGGCAGCTCCCTCTGTCTCGCTCTCAAGCCGGGGACACGGCACCGTTAAAGCATTTAAATCAAGGATCCGCTCGGTCTGATCCACGGCGCAAGAAAAACAAAAAGGCAAAACAACAGGATGTAGCCTCCGCAGCCTGTAGCAGTTTGTTTCTCAAGCGTGGTCTCGGTGCTGGTCCGTCCTCCGCGTCTACTCTTGTTTTTCTGTCGGTAAATCACGGTAACGGTTCTCTTCTTCTCCGCTCGTCGGTAGTTTGTGTTACTGGCTGGCGGTGAGCAGCGCTGGCATCGTTCGGTTCTCGCGGCGGCTCACGCTGGACCTTCTTCTTCTTCTTCTTCTTCTTCCGTTTGGCTCCTCCGGGGCGGGCGGCGGGGACTCGCTGTGTAACGCTACTGCCTCCCGGTAGCTCCGGTAGTGGCTCGGTCCTTCGTTAGTTCATTCGTTCAATTGCAGGTTGCTGACGTCAAAACAGTGAAAAAAAAAAGGGGGGGGGGGGGGGGGGGGATGAGAGAGGGAAAGAGCATCCATACTCCCAGTGGCGCGGCCTGGTGGTGCACCTGGTGGTTTTTCTCCAATTTTGGGATTTATATTAAACAATTACAGAACGTCAAAACTTAAGAGTGTTCAAAAAAATGTGTATGTAATTGATAACACAAGTACACACTGACGCCAAGATCTAAAACAAAAAAAAAAAAAAAAAAAGTGAAGCACTATTTTTCTGTCAGCGCATGAACACTTTGTCCCAAATTAAATGTTATGCGGTCACTTAGAGCCAATTACAGCGGAAGTAGACGTGTTAATTTTCTCATTTCCACATCCATAATTAGCAATATTTTATCCTTCATAAAAAAATGTTTAGAGCTTGAATTCAGGAGCAGTAGTAGTGGTAGCGTTGGTGTAGTAGTTTTACAAGAAACGTCCACTTACTGGAAGTTTTTCAGCCACTTCACTGGCCTTAATTGGCAGATGTAGTTTGTTTAATTGTCATATGGGTACAAGATGGGTCAGTTGCTCAGTTGAGAAATGGTTGGTTCAACAATATTTGGGTTCCATTTTTTGGGGGGGTATTTCAGTCTGGACCACATTGGTACAGACTGAAATTTCTCAACAACTATGAGGATTTTTGGTGCAAATATTCCTCCCATAGAAATTTATTGCAATAACTTTTGTCACATCTTAGTTTCCATAACAGTTATCATTAGATCTAAATTCTTTATCCAGTACTTTGGATATCTTGTTTATATTGTATTATTATATTTATACCACCCATGAAGATTCTGTCTTTATTCTTATTTGGCATAAATTTTGGTATGTCTCAATGTTCTTATTATTCCAAGGCTAGATTTCTCTTTTATGTAACTTACATTGAGCTCAGCTGTCCTGGTTTTCAATGTTCATTATAGACCTCCGTTACAATATATTTATATAATATTCATCGTCTTCTTCTTCAAAAGGTCCTGAATTGGCCTGTATTCAGAGCAATAATATGTTATTATAAGATTCGTTTAAGGCAGTGGTTTCTGTAAATTAAGGACAATTGCAGTTATACAGTGTCACAAATGTATGTATGAACATAATCTCATTCAATTAGATGTGGTGGGGGAGGCAGCTGTTCCATAATATCCTTTGACTGAGTTGGTGTCTCCGTATAATCAGCCTATTCATTTGACTCATCAAATGTACAAAGGGAGCCAATATCTCCATGACAGTGTGGATGGCTTCATACTAAGGTGTCTGTCATCATCACCATCATCATCATTGCTGTTGTCGACGGCTACAACATCAACAAACTATCATGAAAAATAATATTCATTAGACACACACCACAGCAGGTTTTTTGAATTGGTCTCAGCTGTGGTGGAAAGTTGTAAAATATGGCTAATATAATGGTAATAAAAAAAGAATTAAAACCAATGCAATCAGGTCTGGGGATGCAAATTTCATGGGATGATTTTGTAATTGAGTCCAAGTGACAGGGTGCACATTACGCACCCATGATACACTGATAATGTCAATATTTGTGAATATTCCACTGATACCATGAACCACAAGACCCCTCTGTCTCCACAGTAACATCTTTCAATAAAGTTTATTGTTAATTATGCTGTTTCCTCAGTTGGATATAAAATGTCAAGGACTGGAGTGCATTAGAACTTTCCTTTGGATAGTTGTTTGGTTACTGTAAATCATACAGTATGTCACATGCAAGATTCAGTGCTACGCCAGAAGCTCTAAGAACGGCATTTGAATCTAAATCAAATCCACAAACGTACATCATCTTAAAGTATGTATATAATTCACTCATTGAGTCTCCCTCTACCAAGCACCATGACCATGACACCTTGACTGAGTGAACTGGTCATCAGAGCCAATGTTAACATGCAATGCCTCAGAGAGTAACAGTTAAATCTCAGCACTCTTTTGGCAAAAATAATATGACAAATGTACTGGATTTCATGGATTTAAGGGAACCATTCTCCCATTGGTTACAATAATGGCTAATGGTTTTTGGCAATATCTGGCGCCTGAGACAGTGAAACTCGAACTATTACCAGTCCATCATCACTGTCTCAGTTTTTTTCATCTGTGGCATCACCACAGAAGAAAAGGTCAAATCTGCTGACACAAATGCTTATTTCCCACAGTAAAGTGTTTTGGTGCCTCTCTTACTGCCTGGCCTGGTTTAAATCCATTTAGATCAATTGTGAACTTCAGAAAACAATCTTAAAGCTAAGACTAATCTGTGTGGTTAGCTCATCCTTTGTAATAATTTAAAACCTTAAAGAAGAGGAATTGATTCACTAGCTCTGTGTACATTCAGTTAATAAGGTGGTATCATTTTTGTCCCAAAAAATTATTTAAATGTACAGATGTCTCTAAATTTTATTTGACTTTTTCAAAGACAATTTGTTGATTTGAATCAAATTCTCCTATCACTCAAAACTGCATTGCATTATCTTTTATACTAATGTACAGTTTCTTATATGAAAAGACAATGCTATGTTTTTACTATAAACAATATTAGAAATATCTATTTTCATCAAATAACAAAAATTGCAGCCACACCAACTTTGGCTCATTTTATATTGCTTGAGATTATGTTAAAACGTTTTGGTTCAGGCTGTAGTTTTGACAAAGGTTATATTTAATTTAATCTTTCATACAAATTGTTCAAAATAGGGCGTTTATTGAAGTTGAGCACCTACCTCTGTAGGTTTGTGCAGTGTTTTGCTCATTACTTTGGTTTTCTAGATTGCACATAGATTGCAGAGTTCAGTGTCAGGATTCTCATCTTTACCCACACATGAAACCCTCAGCAGCTGCTTCCTGCACACACATATTCAAACAAGCTGAGTGGACGCTGCCCTGCCCAGCATAAACTGGCACTCAGCCAAAGAGAACAAGTGACTGGTGCAGGAAGTCAAGCATCAAGCATTTGCTAACTGTTACAGATGATCATGTCTCAACAAAGGCAGAACTTAAAGGTGGAGAAAGTGATTCCGGAGAAAGCCTGTTGACATTTGAACTCAAAAGCCAAACAAGTAAATCCCTCCCTTCCAGATTAATTTCCTGCCAAGGTAACAACACAATGGTGGAATCTACAGCATCTTGTACCCTTTCTCATAGCTGAAGGAAAACAAATCTTATAATAAAACACAACATCAAAAAAAATGACTTGACAGACAAATACAGTAAAACTATTGAGAGTTAGATTGTTTTTACAAACCCACAATAACAGAAGGACTGTCTAGTTTGCAGCTAACAATGAAGGTAATGTTACCTGATATAGCATTTGAAATTATGCATCAATCAAGCAAATCCATCATGCTTGCAAACACAAAATAATATTGGACAAATATCATAATATAGAGCAAACAACGAGACAGCAAATTGTCCAAATTCCAAAAGAGTCATCTTACAAGTATGTTGAATAATGATGGTAGGTTTCTTCAGTATACAGAATCATATACTACAATAGTAGTGTTTTTGTTGTCTGTTGGAGATGCTGAAACACTTTCAGTTCCCAGTTCCCTATTTTCAGCCCTAACCCTTTTATGCTAAGGACAGATTTGGGGTAGGATGTCGTATTACAAACCTCACGGAAACAGAAGCAGTGACAGCGGTGCCAAACGTGTGTCTCAGCTGCCTATTCAGAGTGAGCAGTCTAAACATAACCTTAGTGGAATCTGTATCAGCTGATTGGACCCATTTTGGCCACAAGTTGTTTGTCTTAAGGAACATATCCACGGTCAGGAAAAGGAACATTTTAGTTATTGGTCTTGTCAGACAAGGACTTTAAGATATTGTCAACATTAAGCATTCTTATATGGATAGTTTTTAGGAAATACATTTATTTATTTCCTTGCTGAGAGTTACGTGAAAAGCTTAACATTCTCATAATTGTTTGTGAAAAATGAAGCTGGAGCCAGGCCATGGTTAGCTTATTTTAGCATAGACTGAAGACAGGAAAAAACACCTAAAAAGCACCTTTCAGCAACTTTAAAGCTCACTGATAACATGATGTATCTCACTTCTTAATCTGAGTGGGATTAGTGGGAGCAATGACTTGGATCTTGTTGTCAGCATGAGATTGACATAGTGTCATTTTCCTTAATTTGTATGGATTAAACCAAAACAAGCTAAAAATTGTTAATTAGCTAGCTTTAGAGGTGATGGTAAGTGGACTTTTTACCTTTGGAGCAAACCAGGCTAACTGTTTTCAGTCTTTATGCTAAAATAATCTGTCCTGGCTGTAGCTTCGTATAAAGCATACAGTTAAATGTTACATTATCCCTTTATTTTTGCAGTTAAACAGATTGTTAAACTGCTCATTCTGCATCAGTACCATTCATGTGCCTGAGCATGAGCTACTGAGAAAGAAACTCATATCTGCACTATATTCACAAAAATCTGCAAGTGGCTTTTATCTACAGATCTCAGATATTAGAGCGGCGTCGTTGCAGCTTCCTTCTCTCTTTGCTTCCTTTATCACATCTGCTCAGTCCGTTAGCAAACACAGGCTGTGGTTACTGTTACACAAGCAGCACGCTCACACACATTCAACAGTGATATGATGCAAGTCTTCCGAGCAGAATGTAAGAACTGCGCTGTTGCCTCAAACTCAGGGTGGGATCCACTGAGTTAGAACAGAAAAACATAAGACACTATACAAAGGATTTTGCAACACATTCAATGGGAAATCTGTGCTGGCAACAGTTTTAGATGACATTTTACCATGTTTAACCACAGTGAGAGAATTACAAGATACATCACTGATGATTATATGAGCATGGGCAAAAGTGCAACCAAAAGCACACGAGCAAAAGAGAAGCGTTGGGAGTGGATGTAACAGTGTCTTTATCTGCTCCAAATTAAGCTGCAATTGAATCACATCAGTTACTAAATACAGTGGTTTGTCTGGTTACAGATTAAAGCCCAGTTCCACTGGGTGGAAGATGGTCCTAACTCTGCAAGTAGAGTTTAGACCAATGTTACAGGCTGTGATTTGGGACAGTACACTTCAGTAACATTAGCCAAAGCTACCCAAGATACCCTTACTTTTGCAAAACTCATTAGTTAATGTGAGAATTGAATACTGTTTGAAAATGTAAACAAATAACTAAGAAGCCAAACAGAGATCAAATTAGACCAAAATAATTACATCTATAAATACATTTTTTTTTATAGATTTGACTAACTAGGATGTATTTCAGGCAGCGATGAGAGTGAGTACAGGACTGTGGTGGACAACTTTGTCACATGGAGCAGGAGAAACCACATTCAGTATGCTGTATGCTGTTGTCTGCTGGGGCAGAAGTCTGAAGGTGAAGGACACTAACAGACTAACAGACAATAAGATCATCAGGAAGGCCAGCCATGTTGTTGTTTTTCAAGTTAAATTTTATTATTTTAGATACATCTTTTCTCTGTGTGCACACTTTCTCTGTGCAATTCTCGAATTTTTTTCTTCATTTTCAATTGGGAACTGCTCTGTAATCAAAGCATTTTAATAAAGGATTAATAAAGTTTTTCTGATTCTGATTCTGATACAGTAACGAAGGGCAGCAGGGCTTAGTGAATGGTCAGTTGTAGGTAGTTTTTTTGGATCAACTTGCAATATTTCATAAGAACCACGAACCACAGGTAATTTTCTGATAAGAAGTGTGCAGATGTTTAAAGAACACCTACATCTTCTTTTCAAAGAGGAGGCTGGGGACTGATGTAGCCAGTGAAAAGCAGAGTGTGGGAAGAGAGCTCACTTGAGGTGTCAGGATGTAATTTGTACTCCTCAGTCTGTGGCTTTCAAAGAAACACAGTTAAAGATGGAAAGAGCTGGATTAAAAAAAGAAGGAGTGATGTGAGGGCAAAAAGAGACAAGTCTAAAGAAGAAGTGATGAGTGGAGAAAGGGGGAATAAATATGAGAGGAGGAAAATTAATTAATAATCCACTGACCTTTTACTCCAGGTCTGTGTGTGTGTGTGTGTGCCTCTGCACAAGGCCACGAAAATGACCCTGCATCTATGTTTTAACTCAAGCACGATTTTGTGCCAAAATGAGCACCAAAATTGCACTGCAATAAAAACTGTGTTTGCCCTAGGACTGGCATTTCACCAGCAGGAAAACAGAGCCTTTAGTCTTGTTTCCAGACTAAAGTGTCAGCTAAGGTGATCCACAATTCAAAAAGACATTTTTCAGTAAGTGTTTTTTCTCTTTAATTATATCTACCAAGGGTGAAATCTTCAGGCAGACATTGGGAGGAACCAGCTAGGTTTGGAGGTGGATGTGATGATTAGAGTTCAGTCACTTTTAAAAGACGTCACAGTAAAATGCCGCTGGCTGTGTTTTCGTGTTAAGGAACTGTAAATGTTCAGCACTAAGGTTTAGTTCCTGTTTACTTAAAACCATCATCTATAATTTAGGTAGCTGTATGGCTCTGAACAGCAACACCCTTGAAAAAAGTTTTTGTTTTGTTTTTTTCCCAAGGAAAACAGATTCTGTTTCCCTTGGAAATGGGTGTTTCTGTTTTAGAGTAGCAGTTATTACACTGGTAAACAGTCAAACAAAGCACCAAAACCCTGACAGATCTGGGGGCACTGCACTGTGTGGGCCTTCAAAAACAACACACCTACTCCTGTTTCCTGAGTGAAGCCTGGACAGTTTGGAAAGTTGTGGGGCTATTACAAACATTTCTTTAAATAACACCAAATCTATCAGACATGGAGTTGTGATGTACTTGTGTTTGCCTACCACACATCCACCAGAGCTATACCCTGATTTTGTACATGGTTACATAAGAAATACAATAATGTTGATTATGCAATGTTTAATTCTTCTGCAGCTGTTAATGATGTGTGTTATATCCTGTTATTGTTAATTTTATGTGCTTAATACTTTTGTGTGGGGGGAATTTAGTGAGTGGGTTTGGAAATTATTGTTTGCTTCATGTCAGGCGCGACTTGTCAAAATGAACACCCCTGTGTCATAAAAAAAAAAAAAACCAGTGCTAAATGTTTCTGTTAATAGCAAAGGAGCCACAGAAACAATGGCGAAGCTGTTTCATCTTGAACAGTGTATAGATTCTACTTCAGTTACAACATCCTAAGCTCACTTTACTGCAATTTATTGACAAACATTCTGCTGTGAAGTAATATTCCATGGTTTCAAAAGTTTTCTGATATGACCATGGCCAAAATCCTACGCTCAACCTTATTCTTACCCTGAGACGGTTTATGTAAAATGTCTAATTTTAACTGTAGCAGCTGCAATAAAGTGCCATCTTTGATGTACTATTCTTTAATAGGCACAGGATAAAACTGTGGCCAGTTAATTAGAAAAACTGCATAAGCTTACAGTAATGCAATTAAGTGTTCATCCTCACTGTATGCTGAACTGCTGCAGAGTGTTCATACTGAAAACTTAATGTGCACAGGCTGTAACCTGGCAGCCAGAGAGCAACTTAATCTGTGTGTGTAGTCTGGGCTGCTGCCCACAAAGAATGAATTATCAATTTAAAAAGACATTGGAAGAATTGTTTGTATTTGGAACATAATAATGGCAAGAGGAAAAAAATATACACAAAAATGCATGTTTCAGTGTTGCTTGTGGTCTTCAGATCAATTAACATCTGAATTTTTACTTCAAAAGAGAAGACCCTTATAAACTGCATGCATGCATCTGCATTACTTAAAGCATGTGGATAAAGTGTCACACCCTGACTTACCTCCTGTGTGACATTCACAAAATAGCTTTTTGCCCTAAACCAAGATGCAGCAGAAGATTACTAGGAAGTGCAGCTTGACTCTGTAGCTATCAGATCCAGCTTAGAGAGAGATGATGAACCCTGACCAGCGAAGCACAGCACTTTGCCCTCCAGGGAATAGCTAACGGAGTCAAACACAGAGCAGTGGCAAGGTAAGTGATGATGGAAAAGCTCCACTCCTCTTTAGAACAGGACTGATCTTAAGAAAATGAGACAGAATCTGTACTAACATGTATAGCGTAGTGTATGACCAAGCAGTCAACCACAACCAAACCACACTTCCATAATAATCGATGAAGCTGTATCAGACAGCTGTGTGCCACAGAATGACACAACATGCTTTCTTTCTCATGCTGCTGTATATATTATCTTAAATCCGCTATCCTTCATTCTGTCATTAGCAAGATAGTCAATGAGACACTTATTCAAGAGGTTTGGGGTTTGTTTACATTTAGACTTAAAACGTGGACTTGATTGTTCCAGTAATGCACCTGTAGAGCCTCGAGTCATCGCAACATCGTGCAACACCACAGTACATTTGGATGCATAGATGCTGCTAGGCTGTGTGTTTATAAGGCCCCTGTGTGACACTGTTATTCAGTTATCTGACTGTGGGTTGTAATGATTTGCACTCACTAGCTCCAGTTGACCTCGACATATGCTGTCGTGTGGTGAATAGAAAGTTAACATGATCCATAATCAGAACAGACACAGTAATGACCAGAACTTCCTTTCATTTTCAAGACCTAAAAGAACAAACAGGGACTGGAAACCGAACAGGCAACTTTTTACAAGAGCCACAATTGTTTAAGGAGGAGAGACATAACATCAAGTGAGATAAACAGAAAGAGATGTAGGAATGAAATGTAGTCTACTCTACAGCCATGACCAAGTTCATGAGAGGGAGTCTGAGGGCACTGACCAGAATAAAAGTTAATGTGCAGTGGTAACAAAATCTGTGTGAGTGGATAATCAGACCAGGGGAGGTGGTGTATATACAGAAGAGGGGGCCAAGCACAGATCCTTGTGGTACCTGAAAAACACATGAAAGACACTTCCACAGTTAGTGACCAAATTAAACTGACCTGTTGTTACAGTTTGACAGTGACTGTGTGGCTGTTAGTGATTCATACTGCAATCTCTTTTTGAAGGCATTCAGTGACTGTTTGCATCTTCTCCAGTTTATCATCCAAAATAGTGTTGAATGCTGCTAAAACATAGTGACATTTACTACTGAAATTACATGTACACAGGAATAATACATCTTTAATTTTGAGCATTGTGCCCTTTAAGATCTTTTGTAAGCAAATATATATATAACATCGCCAATTCTGTCTCCCAGTCTTGTTTGACGTCAATAACTCTATTTCACTGGCAACCAGCTTGTATCCACACAACACAAGCGCAACTATAAAAAGACGTTTTGCATGAAAAATGCAATAGAGCTTCAACCTCGATGCCCCAGTCACATCATCAGTGCCACCACTAACACTAAGCCCGACTTTTTTCCAAGAACATTCATAGCTCGTATCTTTCATTTGTGTTCCCAGTAGTTCATCTGCACAGCTGTTGGGCAAAAATGAAAAAGAAAATAAAGAAAGAAATAAAGAACTTTGCTGTCAGAACAGAAAGATTGTGGAGGTGACACTGAGGCCACTCTGTCTGAAAAAAAAACTGAATAAAGGAGACAACTGCCAAACACTTCAAACTGAAAATGTTTTAGGAAAAGCAGCACAAAGGGTTTTCTGTCTCTCCCAGATCGGCTGGGATTTCATACTTAATATCTTCATATACACCTGCCCACCATCTATTTTTCAGTTGAACCATGTTACTTTTACACACCAGTGAAGTGACTCTTCCGTGACTCTTTCTATCTCTGTATTTCTACTCAAGCCTGTCCTCCCCTAAAAAACAAGACCCTGTAGGTCATTTGTGCAGCAGCTTATTATGACACATAGTTACATTATATTTTTAGGCAACTTCCTGCAGTGATAGTAATTATTACGGGAGCAAAGGAGGAAGTCAGGTAAAATCCACTTAGGGAAGAGGTCCGAGTGGGTGGATGGGATGAACAAAACACAAGACTTTGGCATTTAGTCATCATTGTTTCTCTTGGTCATGACCGTTCCACAGCCTGCGTGTTTATTATTGTAACCATGACAATGCAGGTCCTCCAACCTTAATGAAGTACTTACATTATTTTAACCCAAACCCACAATCTTTCCCTAAACCTAACCAAGCAGTTTTTGTGCCTAAACCTCACCAAACAAAGACCATTCAATTAGCTTAACCACATATACTGATTATTATACGTATTATTATTATTATTGCTACCATAACTATGAAGGTCCGGTATGCCTGCTGCCGTAGGGGAACTATTTCATAAAATGCTTGTGTGGATTGTCTGAGAGGGTAGGGACAAACAGCCTATATGGTCATTCTGGTTGGAGGACTTGTTGTTCCATTCAGTCCTCCCTGCTTTTTTTAAGAGATTAAATATGCAGAGATGTTTCTTCTTTTTCCTTTTTATTTTCACCAGCGCAGAACCTCGTCTGCTCAGCGTTGTGAGGCTGTGGCGCCTGCAGCTGAAGTGCTTCAGCTTCGTGCTGCTGGTAGTTATAAATAAAAGACGTCTTGTTCTGTTGTAGTCTGGTCCTGCATCTGCCTGCAGCTGCTGCTTAAGTGATCTCTGAGGACCCCTGACTGGTATTTGGGGAAGAAAGAGAAAAAAAAGAGAAAGAAGGAGCATGTGTGAGAAGGCAACTGCAAGTACTTCTTTACATTCACCTCAGTGTCCAGGAAACTGCCTGAATATGAAGATTCTGAATGTACGTGTGTGAAGTCATGAGTTTGACAGAGTGTGTGTTCGTACAATGGTCTGACCTGATGCATGTTTGTGTGTGTGTGTGTGTGTGTGTGTGTGTGTGTTATTGTGTATGTGTATCTGGTGCAGTCGGGGGTTTTGCAGGGAGGGGTTAAACTCCAGAGCGATGCTCCATGGAGCGCGATGAGAGGAGAGGTACTCAGGGACAACACAAGCCATTCCAAATAGCACTCAGCCTGAATAATGCAGCAGTATGGAGAAGGGAGGGAGGTGGGGTGGTGGGGGAGAGGAAGAGGAAGAGGAGGAGGTGGTGAAGGGATGAAGAAGAGGAAGAATTACAGGGGAGGGTGTAAGGGAGATTGTGTAGTGAGTGGGGAGAAAAAGAGTTGCAGAATGAAGTGAGCACAGTGAAAGGTGGAGGAGATAAGAGAGGAAATAAGGTGCTGGATGAAAGAAGAAGAAAAAATGGAGGAGAAGTGTTCAAATGGGGAGGACGGCTGTTTCACAGTGATACAGAGGAAGAGGCGGAGAATAAGAGAGAAGTGGAGGAAGAGGATGGTAGATTGGACAGGAGAAGAAAAAGGGCAGTTATGTTACAGTTATCAGTCTGTATGTAACCCAGCAATCTTACAAAGGCCCATTCACCTTACAGTTTCTCCCAGTCGCTTTGGTACATTTCTCAGACCAGAATTTAAATTCTCAAAGCCTCCACATCATCCTGTCTCTCGTGCATATCATAAAAGCACATTCTTTTGAACGAAGTGCAAATACGTTGGCAGAGTACAACTGTCTGATGTTTCCTACGTTATCAATTGTTCATGTCAGGCTCTCAGGTAAATCTTGACTTTCACTAATAAAGGGTGCTGACAAAAACAAACAGAGGAGCATGTGACAGATGTACCATGCACCATTTGAAAGGAATGGTGGAAGAGTGAAGGAACTACAGTACTAGTATGTACAGGTAAGGTATCTATGTGCATACAGAATAGTGCATGCAATCTGTGTACATTTGATGTAACTGTAGCTTGTTTGTATCTTCCATCCAGAGGATGAATTAATTAGATGGTAAATTGGTGGTAATTTGGTGTAATGTGAGTTTCCATCACTCAAACACCATCAGGCAGTGGTTTGCAACCCAGTACAGGATGCTGTTGGAAATCCTCCCACCCTATTCCCTATTCCTTGACCCAAATGAGGAGTCTACTCAGCATGGAGGTGGAACGTTTACAATCACCAGCCACATACTAAGATGAGCCTGCTGGCTGACGTGGATGCAGCATGCGAGGACATTAGCACCTGCAGAGGCTGGATAAGAGATTCTCTTCTCTTGCGCTGCATCGCAAGAGAAGATCCTGTTAGTGATGTAGATGAGAATCAGACAGGAATGTCAGGAGGAGTAGAGCGACTGCACTTAATTCCCCATACAGCGTTGTATGCACAGTTCTGCCTGAGGGGTGGTTCCTATGTTTACATTTCTAATTTTGTAGTTTTTCCCTTTGTGTCAAACTTGTTTTTTTCTTTTCTGTTATTCAGTGACATGGTCTGTAAACAAATTTCAGTACAAACAGTAAAAGCATAAATGTGAATCTTGTGCATTCTCTTGCTCATGCTTTGCGCTGTTGAAAGTGCAGCCTTGTGCATTTTCAATCATTGTCATCAAAACCTTGGCCACAGTTTTCATCAGAAAATACTTACAGAGTACACTGTTACATTGACAACATGGCTGAGAATTTCAACTACCTTGCTTGTAAACAATGACTCAAGGACTTGTCTGATGGCACTGACATGTTCATTGACAAACATGTTTAATTTTGGGAGATAAACTAAGGATTTTGAGCAGGTTACAGGCTTTTGCAGCATCTTTAAATCACTGTGCTGGCCTCTTGTGTGTCATAGAACAGGTTTTAAAATTCTATTAATTGTCTACAAAGCACTTAATGGTCTCAGGCCTAAATACATCTCTCATTTATTTGTATGTTGCAAAGCATCCAGGCCCCTCAGATCATATGGGACAGGTTTACTGAGTGTTCAAAGAGTCAAAACCAAGCAAGGTGAAGCAGCTTTTAGTTTCTCTGCTCCCACATGTGGAACAAGCTTCCTGAAAGCCTGAGGTCTGCTTAAACTGTCAGTTCATTTAAACCAGGGGTTAAAATATTGTTGTCATTTATATGCAGTTTTAATGTTTTCTTTATTTCTTAGTTTTAGTGTTTTCGTTAATCTATGCACCTTGAATTGCCGTGTCTGAATGTTGCTATATAAACAAACTTGAATTACCTTGCCTTTTGGAGGTAATCCATTGAGGTATTCTGCACAACAGTACGTGTATTTCTCAAAACAAATTGTACAAACAGCACAATTTGTACAATTTGCACAATTTGTTTCAAGAAATACACATATTGTTGTGCAGATGATAATTGTTGATTTAAGAAATGTACCAAAACCACTGAGAAAAAACTGTAACGTGGTATAATGAAACTTATCAAAGCTCTCACATGACTGCATATCACTGATCACTCACCTCTGTTTTCAATGTTTCGAACAGAAGTCTGTGTTGAACACCACGGCCATTCTGCTGTGTTTTCACCAGCTGTGATAAAACTTCAATCAGCAATTTTCAAAATAGGATCACAGCTTTTGAGCAACGGACTATTTATAAGCTAAATTATAAGCTACATGGAGTGTGAACCCCCTGTGTTAACCTTTGAAGACAGAGACGTAGAGGAAAAAGAAGCCTAATAAATGCAATAGATTTCCACAATGAGAAACACGATAATCAGAATAGAAAATGTAATAAAGAAGAGAAGAAAGAAAGACAGAGTCTTAAAGGCCAGCATACTTCAGACGAATGCTTATCAGATGATTGAGCAGCATCTGAAACCTGCACCCCCACACAAAACAAAGGTATTGTTACATGAATCATCCAGTGAGGGGGACATGAATAGCATAGTTTTAGGATGACTAATAGTAATATAAACATAAACAGCAAGCAATAATGAAACCTAATGGGGCCAACCCCATGAAAGGTTAATTTCACAGAAACATTAACACCAGCAAGAACTTCAACTAAGGGATGAGGAACATTAAAAACTAGACTGATGACAACCTGAAGTTTAAATTTAGAAAATGCACATTCATTCGTGCATTTAAAAAGAGCATTATAAGAAGGACAAATAGAAATGTTCACAGTGCTATTCAGTATAAATTACCTTGCAGTGGGAAACAGGGCTTGTCTTGCTTCATACCTGACTGCAGCTCTGATGTGCCAGTAATCAGAGAAAGCAATATTTGCAACACCCTGACATCATTGTCATAAGAATATATTAGACAGTAATTCTACCACTAACACTCAGGTTGATGGCTGGTTAAAAGGGAGGAAATCTAATTTGGAGGATTCACAAATGGAATATCTGCTACATCAGAGGCGTAACTGGAGAGGAGAGCAGCTCAACCACCACGAAACAAGGAGAAGACAAGTCGAAGAGACACAAAAGTTGAGAGGAGAGATAATGATATTTATAGCAGCTGTATTTCCTGTCTGTGTGTGTGTTAGATCACATAGTATTACATTAAAACCATATGACCACTTTCATTGAATATTATGTGTAAAGGAATGTTTTTCAAAAACACACCAGCAGACATCTGTACATGTCTGTACACTTATGAACTGCATGGTTACAGAATTAGCAGCAAAAAGATTTCAAGTAAGGATTCAAAGTGGAAACACCAGCAGATGGTACTGAGGCACAACAAAGATTTGTAAGCGATTGTTAATAACAGCCATGCTGTCAACATGTTGATATTGCAGTCAAATATTGCAGAGAGGAGCCAAAGTCACTGTCAACTGTAAAAGGTTTAATTTAAACTTTTTTAAGAGAACGATGACAGTGGATTTTGTCCTCCATCATACACACTGAAAGAAGGATCCATTTCAACAACCTGTAATGCTTTTAGAGTGCACACGTGTGTATTGCTTTCAGACAGACGTGAAAAAATGTAAACCCTTCCTGTAAAAACAAAACAGTTAGGTGTGCCTTGTTATTGCTGTGACACAACTACGGTTTGCTATTTCTGAGCTGAATGTTTTCAGTGTTGCCACGTGTTTTTTTCCAGCTTCCCAAATATGGTTGACAGATGTTGACAGATGTATCCTGATGTTGACAGATGTATCCTGATAAAGGATATCACCTTTATCAGGAAAATGAGGACTTCATTTGCTGCATGCTTTTCTTAGATAATAAATTTTACTGTAATCTTGGTTTAATCTGGGCTTCATTCCAGGTCAAAAGGCTAAAGTCCAAGTAAAGCCATGAGTCATTGCTGTTAAGTCTAAGTCATGTTACTGGAGGTCAGACGTCTTCTGTCAATGTTATGGCCACTGCAGATGATCAACGAGGACACATCAACACACATTTATAGATTTTGGAACACAACACCTCCTTCTGTTTCTCTCTCTCGTTCTTCCTCATACAAACACATTTGATGATGATACTTTTATTTACATTCAAACACAGAAACACACATAGTTGCTGCTGTGTTTCTTTTGGAAATCCAGAAAGAATAGCTTGCATTGCCTTACACACACACACACACACACACACACACACACACACACAGTCTGTATCTTGTTATAAACAAAATATTTGGAACAAATGCAATTGTTGTATTGTCATCACTGACAAACAATCAGCACTTAATTTATAGATAAAGAAATCAGGGGTTTCACAGGGGATGATACTTGGACCATATATATATATTTTTTTACCTACACATGCCCCCACTTGGCATTATTTAATTAAACATAACTATATATAATAAATCTGTTATATATTCATTCATCAAGGTAATCCGTGGAAGACCAGAAGCAAGAACAAATCAGTCTCACAGTAAAACTGTTCTTAATAAAACAAGTTGTGCTGGAGACATGATCATTTACAACTTGTTCTTGCTCTTGTTCCTCAAGAAGTTACCATAACATGGTAATTTACTCTTTGCTAAGCCGTGTCCACTCAGTTAATGTTGCTACACCTGCCAAGTTTTCTAATTTAGCAATGGATGATTTTCCATTGGAAATTCATGCTAATTTTTAGTGCAATAGATCCTTGACATTAGATTGAAATAGACCGCTTCTAATCTTTAGTTGGCAACTGTTAAAATAAAATAAAATGACAATTATTTCCGGTCAGATTTTATTTGCTAACAAGCTCCATCGGTTGGAAATTCCAAAAAGCAAGACTGAAACAGTGTTATCCTAAAATCTTATATAATGGTTGGTAGCATCTTGCTATTACACTGCATAACCTGTCACCCCACATACTAATGCAGTTAGCTAATGATATGGTAGCACATGGCTGCTATAAGTTATCTGAGCGTGCTAATGTTTGCAGCTTACATTTGACCAAGCAAACACATTATTTCATCCATTTCTTACATTTCTATTCTTGTATTTTTGATTTTGCAAAGGTGATTGGGAAAAAAAACACTCTCTAAACTCTTGATATATTGCTCTTAGAGAAATCCAGTGTGCAGTTTTCCGGAGGAGGTTTACGGTCAATTACATGCACAAGAATATGCTTTCACACATGCACAGAAATTCAAGCACCAATTCAAAGAGAGTTATCAAAAGCCTCTGAGTTTGCCTTCTTTCACTTTTATTTGTTTTAATAACTTAAATATTTCATACATAGGTGGAGTACATGTTCAGTTTCTTTGACTCTGTGTAACAATACACTTTAGTCTTTGCAAAAAAAAAAAAAAAAAAAAAAAACCCCATTTAAAACAATTCACATTTTCAGCAGGTTGTGGCCCACTTTCAAAAGCATCTAAGCACTAAGATTATCACTGTGTCTTCACTGACAGCAGGTGTACTTTGTTGTAGCAGGAAAGGGTTTCACTGTCTATTTTTGTTGATATATATTCTATACTGATGTAGGCTGGTGTTGTCCTTTCATAGTGCAGAGGTGTTTTTGGGATGCCAGGCTTTGTTACAGCAGAGATTGTTTCACTCAGTGAACAAAAATACTTCCTTATCTATTTGCAATCCTGACAAGCATAAATGTCATCTGAACACACATCCGTTTATTTCCAGTGCAAATGATTAAAATGGAAAAAAGAATAAATTAAGAACACAACAGCAACTGAATGTGTGTTTATCACTCCTTGAAAAAAAAAATCATTAACACTCATATCATCGTGAGAAACAAGAATAAATGCTATATCTAAGATGTACTGTATACTCTCATATATTATACAACTGTGATTTTTAGTGCAATTTCACTTGTTATACACCACAGCTTGCTTTTTCTCCCATCTCCCCAAAGCATACACACAGAAGGAGGTTCTGCCATGAAAATGTTAATCTGCAGGGGGCAGTTTGCATTAGCTTTTACTCTTGAAGATTTAATGTGATGTTTAGGTAAAGCTACACAATATGAACACTTTTTTTCTCCCTTATTGCAGACATAAAAACTCAATTGTAATCATATTAATAATAATAATGAGAGAACTGATAATATTAATAATGAGAGCACAGATTCAAAAGTACATCATTGAGAAAATGCAATGCATTGCCATTTTCCAAAAGCTAATGCAAGTCGCTACCTGATTGTTAGCCCTGCTAGCAGCAGCATGCAGCCCTGATGATGGAGCTGCTTATCAGCTGGTCAGTCAGTCATTTAAAATCTTTTTGGTCTAACTGCACAGAAGGAGCTAGCCAAGCCTTTGGATTCACATTAGGGACAAAAAGCGCAGCTATTCCGTGCAAATATGCCTTTCTATAGCTGGATTTAAATAGCTCTGCGTTAAGGGGCGATTGCATAGCTATGAAGCTAAGCACATAGCCACAGTAGCCTGGTCAAAGGGCTCACCCTGAGCTTTTGCAGCTCACATGTACCTCCCCAGAAATTAAACCACAATTTGAGGCTTTTGTGCGACTCAGCGTGAAGAGCTAGCAGGGCTTTCAGATTCACAGGCTAACATTTTCCTTCTGCTGTGCATGTTACTATACTGTGTTCCAGTCCACCACTCACAGTTGTTGTTTCCTACATTCCTATGGTCATCCATGTATTGCAATTTTGTGAGTTCTCACAGTTCTGTACAGTATTGCACAATTCAACTCATCTCCAGGAAGTTTCCCACAAGTATATTTAGCACTAAGTTAATCTTTAAACTGTTGCCTGCAACCAGTGACTGTTATTTAACATTGAAGGTCATAATCAGGTAGAATTATTAAGGATTTTTAGTAATAAATATGCATTTCTTCAACCAGGTATTCATGGTTTTAGAACAGAATAAATTCTCAGGTAACCACCCCACCATACATTTAATGAAAAACAGTCAACCAAAATGAAATGTTTAAAGACTGGCTCCTGGACAGTTGAGTTTTTTTTTTTTTTTTCTTTTCCATTTTTTCTACAAAGTATGAAAACCAGCATCCCATTGTCTTGACTATGAGTTTCTATGTATGCACACTGATGGAAGTTCCTAGGTCTTGACTCAACATGTGGTCTGTTTCAGGATGACAACAGTATTAACATTCAGAGACCTCATGATGAAAGACTAAATTTTGCTTTCGAGTTTCGGAAAACTCTGCCACTGAGGCCGATATATTTTTTAGACACGCATGTGTAGAGCAACAGAGTGTTGGTCATCTAAAAACAGAAAATCATTGACCTGTTGTCATATCTATATATAACTAGTGATAAGGATTGTGCAAAAATGCAGTGGTGTTCATGCTTTTGTCAAATGAGAAGTCTTTTTAATATTGACTTGAAACTTCACATTTAAATGGACAGAAGAGAAGTAACTAAGTCTCTGGCTACATGTCAGGCCTGTGCAAAGATACATTAGAGGATTCTTTAAATGTGTGAAACCTCCTGTCATGATATGCTTTGAAAAATCAAAGGTTTCTTACTGGATTTTAGAGCAGCTTGACTCCTTGTTTTTGCCAGAAGAACCTCTCATATCATGAAGGGTAATTCACCTCTCATCTGTCTCGACACCTATCATTATTTGAAACGCATTAATTATATGAGGAGCCCTTAATTTCCCCACACCCTTACACAGACTGAAAAAAATCACATTACTTGTAATATATTCTACATTGTCCCCTCCCCCTGTGACTATTTTGCCAAAGTTTGCCCCTGAATACAAATACAGTATATCTGTAATAAGCATAAAATAATTTACATTTTCATTTGTATACATCCTTAATAGATTCTTTATAGGAAGAAAAAAATCACTTCCACAAGCAGGAACTCCCTCTCACACAAAGACTAAAGTGCTGGAGCCAAGAATGCACTGTCTGCATCCAGCTGGCTTAATATTGGTGTCTAGATATAATCATGTCATAACACACTTGTTTTTTTGTTTTTTTGTTTGGTTTCTTTTGGGGGGGGGGGGGGGGGGGGCACCAGTGTTATTTCCAATGCAGGCAGTCTCACGCCCACAGAGCCAACAGCTGATACAGCCAATGGCAATCAGCTAACCAGGAAACATAAGCTTTGATCAGATTATTTAAAAAAAAAAAATCACTTTATCTACATAGGCCTTTTCATTTTGAAGGTATGGGGATGTGTAAAGAATGAAAATAAAGCCACATGTAGGAAAGAGCCTGGCAGGGCCGTGGGATCAAACTCATGCAGAGTGGAATAATGAGGGTAACAGTAACAGCTTCTGTGGCCTGAGGAGAGGAACAAGGGGACAGGGTCAGGAAACAACAGTTAACTGAATAATATGTAACACCAGGTAGGCTGTATTTTCATCAGTGAGGATACAGTGTTCATCCCTCCCTGAGCAGACATAGTAATACACTAAAGACTATACAGGTTCAGATGAAATTAAGTAGCTTTTAATCTTAAGGACAGTTCCTGTCTGTTGATACCTATATGCATTGTTCCTGATGTGAAAATAAATTAGAAAATAGATTGTAGAAAATAAATTCTTGAGTCATTTCTTCAGTCAGGGGGTAAACCTCTGCCACAGCTCAACAAGGAAACACTACCCAGGGAAACACAGAGAGTGGATTTGTCTCTGACTGATTTGTCACTGTTGACGAATGTTTGTTTTTTAACAGTGTAGTCATGCTGGAAAATGATTACTTAATGGCCAGTAAGGATAGAAGGAATAATTACATATTAGTATAGTATTAAGACAGACTTGAAAACAATAACATGCCCTGCTCTGAATGCTCTATTACAACATTTAAATGGTTGACCTGCCACATGTCTAAAATACAACTGTTTGACTGCTGTTTTCAGTAGGATACGATGGTCTTGTGTTGCAGACAGGACAGGCAAAGCTTTTAAGGACAGAATAAGCCTGATCTTTTGATTTTTCTTTCGACCTTGACATTAGTACGTCCTCAAGCTGTTGAAATACTGACCACTAACAGATGAAGACACACAATTGTTACCTTCCACTTCAGAAAAGACAGTCCACAGCACAGATCAATCACTGTTCCTCACAGCTAGCAGCTGGAAAAGCCTCTGTTTCCTGATTCTGGAACATGTACTATGAAGGAGAACATACACACACATTAGTACCTTAACCCCTAACTCCAAATTTTATAACAAGTAATAGAACATTATTGCCTATTGTATGTGTTCACAGCAAATGCGTGAGGGAAAAGTATTATACAACACTGTGAAAATGCACATCACTCATTTATTGCTTGATGTTATCCTGTGAGCAATGATTTGAAAGGTTCCTTTGCGATTCTTCCTTTGTTTTGTTTTCTGGCCTGCCATGTACTAGTACTAACTCTGTGAATGGGTCAGAAAGATGCAGCAAAAAATCCAGAACATTTGATCACTTTACACCAGTTTTATCTTCCCTTCACTGGCTGCCTATCCATGTCAGATCAGACTTTAAGGCCCTTTAAAGGACATACAAAATCCTAAATAGGCTTGTCCATTCATACCTATCTGATCTGAATCTTATATTCTATGCTGTGCTCTGAGTTCTCAGAAAACAGGGCTCTTGTCTGTCCCCAGAGTCAAATAGAAATCAGCAAGCTGCAGGGCCTTTTCCTGTCAGTGCCCCTTCCTCTGGAACAACCTCTCTGCTCTCATCTTTATGCCTTAACTTCCCATTAGCACCTTGTTCTTTTATATCTTTCAAGCCTTGTTCCTGTTGCCATTCTACCACTGGCAAGTCAGTCTTAGTCTCAACTGAATCCTTTGAAACCAGTTTATGTAGTATAGTCCACATTGTCCTGCTTACTGCTGAGATTATTGTAAACTTTCTGAAAAACACTGCATCACACTGTGTTTGTTTGCTCCTCAAGCACATGAACATCTAGGCTGTGTACCTCTGTCTCTTCTCTCTTTTCATCTCTCTCTCTCCTCCTGTTGCTCAACTCCCATCATTATTAATATTATTGTTACTTTACATCTCTATGTGAAACTAGTCAGGCAACAGAAAGGAAGGGAAAGCAGAAGAGCAACAGCAGCAGTAATGAAGAAGCGGAGGATGGAGAGAGGGCAGGAGGACAGGGAACGCAAAGCAAAAGTGGATGAAAGAGAGATTAATGTAAAAGAAGAATATCATAATTTGTCTGCTGGCCCAGGACTGTGGCCAGAGAGAACAGAAGATAGTGATAGATATAACTGGCTGTGAACACACTGTGAATGAACCACCAGAGACAGAGCAAACACAGAAAAGCCTGAGCACTGTGAAGGCAAGTCATTTCTTGAGTGATATTCAGTGAATGAAGTCAGCGAAGAAAAGAGATTTTCCCTCATGTACAAAAAGAGATCTTCAAGCACTGCAGAGGGTCCTAGAGATGGTTACACAATGTCTTTGGGTAAATGGCATAAAGCATAAGAGAAATTACGGGAACACGAGGCAAACAAGGCATACAGACTGTGACTGGAAGTGGAAAAACCTGCAGCACTCTCTAATTAGTGGGAGTAGTGCTGACTGTCAGCTGCACAAACAAAATCAAATGGGGATGGAGGAGAAATGAGTGCTCTCTTACACTGAGCTTCAAGAAATCTGCCTTTTAGAAGGAGGACTACAACTCTGGATGATGGGTAATAATGACTTTTTCTAGGTAAACAAGAGCTGTTGACATGTTATAATCCACTTCACAGAAACACTACAGAAAAATGAGGGATAAAAATGACTTCATTATCTCTGCCCAGTTGTAAAGATCAAGATTGGTACATTACATGAACAGGATGGTTCTGCAGAGGACAAGGTTATGATAGTCTACAGATAATTCTGTTCCACTATCTGATAAATTATCAGGATTTATAAGTTGCAACCAACAGATTTAGTAATGATCACGGATAACATTTACTAATACTGTATTAAGAAGTTACAAACCATTGATTTACAAAACTTGATTCAATCAGGTAGTCCCCTACGTTTGATCTCTGACTTTCTGTGAAAGCACTCCCTTTATTAACTATTCAATTTTTAAAAAATAGTTAATAAATTAACATGTACAACTGCAGAATTGATAAATTATGATAAAAATCATTTATCAGTGACTTCAGTAACCAATAATTGCAGATGCAGGTTATCACAAACTAAAAAAAAAGCCCTTGTAATCCTTAATTAATGGATGTATAAATATGCAAAATGTATTTATTTACCCTTTATTAATTACTTATTGACATTTATAACTGCAAACTTGATGACTAATTAGAAAGTGAGAAACTCACAAGCTTTCATTAAAGGCTTGACTGGTAATGATTCATCAGCAAAAGAAATTTTTCACAACCCAGCAAAAAGTTCTTATTAATGGTGTATAAGTAATCGATAAATGACTGATAAGTAATTCCTTACAATCAACTCATAAACCTTTTACAAAAGACTCAGTATGAAAAAATCTGAGAGTCTTTTGGGCACTTTCTTAACTCACAGAGCTCATATCCTTAAAGGAATAGTTTCACATTTTGGGGAAAACACTTATTTACTTTCAAGCTAAAAGTTAGATGAGAAGATCGATACCACTCTCGTATCTATCTGTGAACCATGCGGCTAGAGCCAGGAGGGGATTAGTGTAGCTTAACATTAATAGTGGTGTGTGTCTGTCTGTACCGTGTGTTTCAGTGGACTTGTGAAGCGTCATCAGTCACGGCCCGTGCTGTTCCACTTTAAAGTCTACATCCAGCAAATGACCGGCTGAACTGAACGAGGGATTTTATGGAGTATACTTTACAAAATGACTTGTGGTAGCCAAGAAACCGCATCTTTCCTTAAGATAAGACATTCTGGTCTTAGAAACTACTTTATGTCTTTCAATACAATCGTCCTCCTCACAGTTTGGCTCAAAGCATTACAGTGCACCGATGACAGGAATATTTTTCAAGCAGCCAACACTGAGGCATTGAAACGTGGGATTCTCTGTGAAACCACTCATGTGACAATTGTAACAGGTGTTGCACCCCATTGCCACGTCTCACGTGTCTGTAGTGGAAGAGGAAACACTTTCATGATGAGACGGCCATAGATGAGACAGTTCAAGAGCCAGCTAACAGATAGCTGCAGTTTGACATTCAGGGTCAACAATGAGGACAGTCATTTCATGAAACCAATTCCCCTGTCTAACTTCTCTCCACTTCAGCTGTTAAATGCAATCTAGCAGATGGCGCAGCATTTTGGAGAGGTGCTGTATACTATCAGGCTGGTTTGTACACTTCCTGCGACAGTTGATGCTGGTGAGAGAGCTTTGCATGAGGTGAAGCGCATGAAAAACTATTTAAGCTCAACAATATGTCACGACAGATTGAGCAGCCTCACCATCCTGTCTATTCAGTGCAAGGTGGCCAGAAAATTGGACTTCAATGACATTATTGTTTACTTTGCCAGCACGGAGTTTTAGCAGTGGGCTCTCTGACACTGGAGGCACAGACTGTGAGGAAGGGGTGGGAGGGGGCCAGAATTTCTTTAGCAGCGCCCCACTTTGTTTTGTACCAGATCCCAAATCTACGAGCGACACTGTTTCATCTTCATCCTCAGCAGCACAACTGACTCTTTTGTAAGCTGTGTCTTAAATCACTTTTCTGGTTTGGCAGAAAACCTCCACCTGGTGGACCTTTTCCACACTGCACTGATGTGACTGTCGGTGGCCCACACCGTGTCAAAAAACACACAGATGTGTGATGTAACTGAATTCAGTAAGACCAGCAGGTTTCGTGATGCAGAGCTGTGGCTAAAAACTGCAAAACAGTTACATCAAGTTCAACTTTAGCCGCAACAAATTGCAGCAGCATCTGAGACAATCAAATATGTGTAAACACACATTTGCACAGCCCCGTGCACTTTTTAAAGCACATTGCTGTTCAGTCTAACGACCCCTAAGGTTAAAGATCTACCAGCCATGTTGCAGTGCAGGGAGATGTCCACCCTTATTCGTTTGATACGGCACATTGTTTTGTTCGTGTGCCCCACAACTTTACTGTTTTGGCTCAGTCTCACTGCTCTAATCAGGTGATCAGGTACATCCAGTGTACATCACCTGCCCAGCACTAAACAACAAACAGACAAAGATAGCACCTAGATGGTTTAGCATCTAAAAAAACAGATATTTCCTTCAGGAGTTGGTGATGCCCAAAAACAAAGCCAGTGAATACTGGATTTAAATTCAATATGTGGCCAGAACTACAACCACATATGAGTGCTGGTGTTGTTGGGCAACAACAATTGCTTCATGTGTAAATAGGCAACTGTTTGCAGTACGTTCACTTTATCAACCTTATAACTTGATAATGTGTTGTGGTGCCCCCAGGTGGCCAAAAAAAAAAAATCAGCTAATGCAGGTTTAAACATAGCAGATTTAACATTTAAAAACTCTTTCCTGTATATCTTGTTTTACTTCTTACAAAGGATTTATGTTTTCTTTTTCTATATAAAACTTCTATTTAAGTGCAGTTGGGTACTCTTAAGCAGGGAATCATCTTCCTTTATGCTCACTTGTTATCTACGGTACACAGTAGTCACTCTGTATGACTTACTGATTTGAGGTTGGACTCCATCTCTGTGAAGTTCCACTCAGTCAGAGGTAGGCTTAAACTGAAGGGCTACAGAGAAACACAAGACAGAGCAAATCTATTCATTCAGGCCAGTATTAAACAATAGATCAGATAAATGGTTGCTGTGCATATAAAACTATAAATTTGAAAATTTCAGTATCATATATTGTCAGCGTGTTTCTATTTTTTGTGTTTGTACAGTGCAGATCTACTGACATCCATAACAGCGCTGGTCCCAGCTTCCACGGCACTCTGCTGATGGCTCCTGAGCAGCAGCTGCTGCAGCTCCTCCAGGCTCATATCCACATTCTCCACTGTATCTGAAACCTCCGCTCTGCACACACACAGAGTAATATGTAATATATAAACACAGACACACAGGGTCACTACTTACTTCACTCTGCAGTTTTGTGTGTCTTCAAATATCTGAATGTACATTGCATTGTCCTTGCGTGTGTTCACCTGTGATCTCAACTGAGCACCTACCTGTCCAGGGCAGGTCTCTTACTCCTCCTCTCCACCATAGAGGCCGCAGAGCCCCTCCCCTCCAGAACAGACTGGACCATTGCGACAGGGAGGACAGGAGGTTCAGAGGAGCACACCTCACAGGAGGAGCTCAACGCCACGGCCTCTCCTCCCCCTACACTGCCTCCTTTGCCTCCTCCTCGCACTCCTGGGCTCACAGGCTCTTCCTTTATCAGCATCATGCACTTCTCCCTGTCAGTAGATAAATACTGTGAGTGAAAAGTAGTAACGGCAGGCCAGAAAAAAAATTAAAATAGGATCTGTTTTTGCCACAGTGCCACTTTAAATTTAAATGTTTTGTCCAGATCGGTTTTATGCATCAGTGCAAACTACCTCATCACACTTACACGACTCCATACAAATAGCCAAATAGCCTTTAATAGCCTTTGATACTTTTTATGATCCAACATCTATTATCTCTTTCACCATATTGTGTAAAAGCAGTAACATAGTGACGTTGTATGGCATCACTCACCTGGTCTCATCAGGCTGCATCTGGAGGGCCATGCTGGCCTGAGACATGTCAGTAACGTCTGATATGATTGGTCCTCCTGTCAGCCCACTGGTAGAGCAAGAAGCAGTGTCACTGGATGGCTGGGGATGAAGAGGAGAGGACTGTGCTCATGTTTCTTGTTTTGGTTCTACTGTGTTGCTCATTTAAAATAAATGAAGCTGTTGGTGATGTAGCATCAGAGATTTACACAAGCTCTATACTGTACGCAGTGTGTATATACTGTATGTGATAAAAACTGAATCACTGTACAACCAGAGTTTTATCATATAAACATTTTATGCCATAGAAATGTGCAATTTTCCTGAAAACAACATTTGCAGCAATTTGTGTTAACAAAGCTTAAATCTAAGCCAAAGCAAAACTACAGTCTGGCTGTTATTGTACTGTGGTTGTAGTAACTGTGGTTTGATACTGTCTGGGCTATAAAACCTGCTGCTGCACTTAGTGCACTCTCACAGAGAAAGAAAGAGTCAGCTACCCAGCTAAAGTGAGAAAACCAAGTTAAAGCAGGTTGGGGAAATAGCCATGGGATATCCCTTCACTAAAGTTACAGCAAATGTACTTTTCCCCCCCTCCCTAGCTTTCTCAGTAATAGAAAAATCAATTTTTATGAAGCAACATTTAGTAATTTAGGCTGATATCCAACATAACAATAAGCACTAAAAAGGAGGAATTAGAACCTTTCTATCTGTTCGGCAGTATGAGGTTGTCAAACCTCTACTCACTGTTGTTCGTAGGAGAACCTTTGTCAGAATATACTGTATATGTATATTGTGGTGATTTCACTTCAGTCCAGGTCTTTGGTTTGTATCGTCTGTGTACAATCAGACACAGTACATCTGCAGCCCTAAATCTGTCACTGTGCACTGCTTCCATCTAGTGTTGATATAGCATAACAGCTATAGAGACTAAAGGCAGCAGGGCCTTCAAGGGGATTTATGTCCAGATAATATATTCACTATAATGTAGTGGACCTCATGTTAAAAGTACACTTTTCTTGAGCTACTGAAAAATGTGACTTCTTCTGTATTAGTGGTGGGTAATAATTCTTCAGAGATGAATTTAAAATGCCAACACGCCAGCCAGTGACTACAAAGTTGATGTTTACTTCACGTGGCTGCGAGCAGCACTCGTGCTCGGTGAGGAAGGTCAGCAGCACAGTAGCTTACTAATTATAGTCCCCAGTTAAATGTGCCATTGAGAAAGGCAGATCATTAATAACCACACAGGAATTTAATCTTTGGATATTAGTGTTTACTACTCGAAGAAATGATCAAATTTAAGATATTCTTACTAATTTAATACATGCTCACTTCAGGTGTTATGAGGCAGATATTTTAGGTGTATAATTTACATATTTTCTCACCGACTGAATGTAGAAAGGCTCATGCATGGGCTCCATCGGGTGACTATGGCTGAACTTGGAGGCAGGAGGGCTGGGAGAGCCGTCATCCAACATCAGGGGCCTGGAGAGAACATTAGCTTTCAATCAGTCACACATCTGGAGTCATAATAGTTACACAGAGTCCGTGACACAGCGGGACATCATCACCGGACTACTGACTAATTAATAAATAAAAACAGTTGCAGATGGAGGCTTTAATGGGCAGACATCTGTTCAGTTTGTTTTTGGCGTTCTTCCTGTTTTTGAAGGTGCTGAACGGTACAACTGTTGGATTTTTATGTTTACCCTATAATGAAGTCACTGCTTCACTGCTCTGCTGTATAACACTGCTTATGCTGAACGCCACTGCCTCTGATCCCCTAATTTTTCAGCTAGATGACATTCTCATCAGGTATTTACTGCTAATTAGCAAATGTGAGCATGCTAACCCTCTAAACTAAGATGAAGCTGCTAGATCTGCTGAACGTCAACATGGTCACATTGACACTGTGGACAGGAAGCTCACACAGCTGCTGGCGTGGTGGTAGACTTGTCTACTCATAGTCTAATTTTTTGAGAACTTTTCCCCTTTTCAGATAGCTGTTAGTGGAGATATGACAGAATATGTAGGTGGAGAGTGAGGGGATCTAGAGGGTGGGTTGAGATCATAGAAATGCTAAACATAGATTGTAGAGAGAGAATATGAAAGCAAGAAGATAAATATTAGTAAAACACGGGACATAATGACTCCTTTCCCAGGTAGCACACTGACCCTGATTTCTTTGGCACTTTTGTGTTCCAGCGTGCCTTTCCTTTCTCATGTCGGCCTTGTTCACACTCAGCAACAAAGCTGAACCAGCATTTTACACACACACAGGCTGCAGCAGGGTCACGTACTCTGCTCTGCCTTCACTGTGTGTGAATGTGTGTGTGTGTCTGACTGACTGATTCAGCACTTGTCTCCATTCACAGCGCTTGTTGAGTTAGATTGTTCAGTTTGTCAGCTGAGCCAGCCCTTCCCTCTGCCCCTCTGTGGCTCTGTTTGTCTCACTTTTGTTGATTGCCCCACTGTGTGTGTGCGTGTGTGTGTGCGTGTGTGTGTGTGTGGGTATGTGCGCATGCGTGTGCGTGTGCACACACGTGGGTACGTGCATGTACTCACAGCTTTCTCTTTAGGCCCACAGTGCTGGGTGTGTTGGACTGCATCTGGCTGAACAGAAACTGAATCAGCTGGCAGAGAGAGAAAAAGCACAGCATGAATCAGCATCTTCACTTGGTCTCATGCACACACACAGAAAAACACATATACACACACACACACACACACACACACACACATACACATACACACACAATGCCCCATTATTTTCTGCTTGAAACATAAAAGCAGGAAAAGGAAAATAAGTTGCATAGCTCACCCTCTATCATCTCAACAAAAACAGACACTAAACATTTTTGGACACCATATACAACAGTTGTAATTTAAAAAAAAAAAGCCAATTACACAATTGGCTTACACAACAATTACATTTTGGAAATTACTGGAAAGATTTTGAACATTTCACATATGACATTTGAGCAATATGAAGAATTGTAGCAGAATTTTATTTGGGTGAAGGGTTGCAATTATTTGTGGGTTAAAGGGTTAAAGGTTTGAGCCAAGTAGGATACTTGATTAAATATACTTGTTGTAATTGTTTGAACCAATCACAACATTGGCTCATATTATATAACACACCATTACACAAAGTTTAATAGCTCAGCACATCATAACAATACTGATCTTTGGTGTGATGCAGTCTCACAGTGAACCTCATTAGCAACCAAGATCCCAGGATGCAAAAAAACAAAAAACAAAACAAAACACAACTCCTGAGAGAGAAATGATTTTCTGTTACACACAACTGCAGGAGTCTGGTTGGTTGCATGTGTTGTAACTGCCGCTGTAAATACTGTAATAGTAGGTCAGAGATAAAAGAATAAGAGGTAACACACTTGACTGTAAGAGCTCCTCCAGGGTCTCTCACTTGTGTGGGTTTGCATAAGATGGAAAAGGCCTTAGAACAGAACGATCAGATCAGGATGTAGCTCACTTCAAATTGCAGCATTTTAGCTCAGATGTGACTTATTATTCATTCCACACAAACACACACATGCACTCGCATAGACTGACCTTGTTCATGACTTTCTGTTGCTGCGTGTGGTTCTGTCTCAGTGAGACCACCTCTCTCCACAGTACTTCGTTCTGCCTGCAAACAGGAAGAGAGAGGTGATGGAGAGCACAAGGACAAACAGTGAAAAAAGAAACACGTTTGATGGGAAATTTGATTTGGTGTAAAAGCTGTTTTCATTTTCACCAGGTTAAAAACCTGGGTGGTTAATTTAGGTTAGGAGGTTAATTTACATATTCACCCCTCCACCTATTTATTTATTTATTTATGGTAAAGTTAGCACAAAATGACTGAAACTGTGCATTTACGCGTGGTGTAGGGAGTTAGATGATTCTTCCATGCTTAGTGTGGACTATCTATGAATGAAGTCAGTCAGTTGATCAGCACTAAAACAAGAGCCTGGGTAGGTACACGTTGTTTTTGTTTTTGTTTCCTAGAGACAAAGCCTATTGCACACAAACACTCTAACGTCTGAAAGTCTAGTTTCTGGGACATTTTTAGCACAGTGTCACCCACTAACCTGACACAGAAAAGTGTGCCACTGCTCGGATATATAAACCTTGTTTACTTGTCCTGTGTAACAGAAGATGACAGTATATCTGTCACACCAAAAGAGTGTCCAGAGCTGTTTGTTACGGTCAGTCTGAACCAGCTGTGCTTTATTGTGTCTGTCAGACACCAGTAGAGATCACTATAGAGGGATCTACTGTTTGAAGAAAAGACAGTATGTTTATAGACAGTCCCTATTGTGTTCAGAGCACCCACCCTCAGCTGAAGGTCTGTTGCTACCTCAAGACAGTCCACCCCAAGGTGGTGCTCATGTTGTCTCTCTGATTTCCTCTTGATGGATACAGAATAGCTTAATATGTTATTTTGGCTGTCCCACTGTGTGATGGTGCCATGAGCTGCTAATTACAGCACCTGGCTAATTTCCCAGCAGGCTATTTCAGAGTATTGTCAGAGGAGTATGGTGCCTGGAGAGCTGTCCCAGGGTGGGATCTTGAAAGAGACAGGTTAGTGTTTTCAGGATCATCTGACAATCTGGCTGTCTGTCTCAGTCCTTACCATCTTTTGGCTGTGATGCAGTTTTTTTTTTGTTTGCCAACTTAATAGAAGTTGAAGAAGACGAGATTGAAACGTTTTCATGTTCTTCATACTGTGGATAGAACTTTCTACAAAAACACACTGGAAATGCTCATGTTGACGCAAATTTTCAAATTAACTTTAAAACACTTTCATTTGGATAAACTGTGATTCGTCACTGAGTTAAATATTACATTATAGAATCACGACAAGAGCCATAATGATAAAATACAAAAAGACAGCATCTGTGGTGGAATATTTTCTAAGAGCATTGTCCACGCCTACATGCATGGCATGGCACATGTGCACACATCTGTTCATCCTTTCTAAGAATGTCGCTTGTCATTACTGGTGTGTGTGTGTGTGTGTGTGTTAGTCAGGTGAGCAGGTGAACATTCTCTCCTCTCATTAGCAAACAATACTGAGCACAAAGCAGCTCCATCACACAATGAATGCACAGCAGCTATTTTCAGCAACAATAGCCTCTAGAGAAAAAGTCAGTTCATCCACTGGATGATTTGTTCCAACTTAGCAAGAGGAATAACGGGCAGGTCATTTGCTCTTCTCAAATTTTCTCCCTAAAATATGGCTAAAAAAGAGGTGCGTTGGTGGGTGCATTTAAACCATAAAGCATCCTAACTGCATTTTTCTTTACAAAAGCTAGAACTAAATTTTTGTTTTAGAGTTTTAAGGCCATGCAAGTTTCTTTAGTCTCAATTTTGTTTTAATGTGTCTGATTGTGTTTCTACCGAAATCATACTGAAACAAAGGGAAAGTGTTGTTAATGTAAGACTGAGAGGATGTTCTGGTTAATTAGCCAGAGAATTTTCACACACACAGCAGCCCATACACTGCAGTTGCAATAAATTACTGGGACACCCAAGAGACCAAATTCCAGGTTTGTGGGGGTCAGTAATCCAGTCTTGTTTAAGACCTGGGAACCAGCATTAACTTTTGTAGTTCTGTTCAGATGGTTGTGGGGACATTTGACTAGAACAGCTGTGGGCTGAGTACTTTGCCCGTGCTAACTGTTTTCCCAGCTAAGCAAAAACTTGAACTTGAACCAGCTAAAATTTCACCTCACCATCAAAGCAGCACGTTACTAATGTTGAAGCTTGCTGTACATGAAACCATTACTGTGCTAATATCATTAAAACACTTGCTGGAGTGCTAAGTGCTTGAGGCACACTTTCATGGCCCCAGTGCAAGCAGAGCTCTGACTGTTTGGTATTTTCCTGACCTTAAAATCTTCTTCGCCCATCTGTGTGATATTTTGGTTCCCACTGCAGAGTACACGGTGCACAGATGGGAAGAAAGATGCAAACAGGTGGAAGGGTCATTCAAATGAGGCAGAGCAAAGCAAGCTGGTGGTATTTTTGGCTTGTGCTGGGATGTTTGAGTGTTTCTTCCCTCAGTATATACTGGGTGTGTTCTTCTAAATGTATTGAGTATTTTGAATTTTCCTGTATTGATCACTGCACACCTTTCACACTAACATGATATCTTGGTATCAAGTGGAAACCATTATCCCTGCAGGCTACATGAATCTGATAAAGTATGAAATCATTATGTTTTTACTGTGATAATTGTGTTGATGCGACGTGTATTTTAAAAGTAGAATACACAGTAAAAGTCTACCAACTTATATGCATGTTGTAGCAAATAAAAAATAACCTGGATACGATCTACTGTAAGCATTTAAATCAAAATGAAAAAGTTATTAACCCTAACAGGCACTGAAAGTTGTTTAAATTTACCAAACTGCAGCATCGAGTCTGAAATGAGGAATAATAGCCCCAGGCTAACAGGTGAACAAGCTCTGAATGAATCCTACAAACCCTGAAACCCTCAAGCTGTCTCTTCTGCATTCTTTGGCGTATGGGCTGCAGTTCATGTGCAGGAAGTGTTGAGAGCAGCGAGTATGTACGAGAGCCGGTATCAGCATCAGCCAGGTCCAGTCGAGTTTGTACTCGACCTGGCTGTAGCTCTGAAAGTTCTCAGGAGGAAGAGCACACAGATACAGTAAACCCTGAGAGGGAAACATGTATCATTGGGTCACTACTAGCACAGCTTAAAGTTAAACTTTGTCAAGTTAGTTCACAGCTGTATGAGATCAGTGCAACCAGTAAATTTAGTAATCCCCACACCCTCACATTTGTATTACACCTCAGTCAGTGCTCTTGCACTTTGTGCCACTACGCCTACACAAACCAAAATAACAGGTGTGCTTGGAGACATCCACACAGTCTGTGTCCCCAAGACCTACAGCTTTTCACTTCACACTCTACCTTAGCATTGCATGATTAAAACAGGGCGCTCAGTCTCTCTACTCACTGTTTCATGTCCTGCATCTGACACTCCATGTTGTCCTGTTGTGTTCTGAGAAGCTGAACTTCATACAGCAGTTTACTGAGGTCCTCCTGGCGAACTTTGGTCTCCTCACTCTTTACTATGGATACCTGCAGACACAAAGTACAGCCTAATTTGATCATTTATTCCAATACAGCACATACAACCACACACTGACCATTCTGTGTTTGTGAACAGAGACACTTCAGTGCTCTAAGTACAACCTCACCAAGCCACTAGCATCATTGTACCCTCTTAGTCTTGCGAACCGAAGGGTCCAAGGTTTGAAAATGCATCATTGTACCCTCTTAGTCTTGCGAAACGAAGGGTCCAAGGTTTGAAAATGTTATGTGCAGTACATATTATAAAAAAACATGTTGTTTACAAACCTCCCATTTGTGATTGCGTACTCTATAAATAGAATCCTTGCTTGTGTATAGAACAACTATGCAATCTATCCTAGGAAAGTAGGCTGCTTTCTTGTGTAAAAACATGTTAAAAATAAATCGAGTTTTGTGTAGATGTGGTGAAGGAATGCTTTACATGCTTCCATGACATGTGAACTATCTCCAGTTAACACTGTCTCCATACCTTCCTCTTGATGTGTTCCAGCATGTGTTCATGCCCCTGGAGGAAGTACAGATGTTGGAACTCTGTGTCGTCTCTCTCAGGCTTCACCAGACCACTCTGCTCAATGTTTACCACCTTGCGGAAACCATCTAGACACACACATTCACAAAATAGAAATAAATACTGTAACTGAGAGAAGAGGAGAGAAGAGAAGAGGAGAGAAGAGAAGAGAAGAGGGTATACTCACACATGTTGAGTTGTCGAACAAAGCTTGCCATATTATTGTGTTTAAAGTACTTTGGGAGAACTTCCTTGGCAAAGCGTCCCTGGTCAAACACATGAAAACTGGTTCCAGTCTGAAACAGAAAACAGTGAGGAGAGTTATTCAAAAACATCTCTGAGATTCTGATTTGACATTTATAGTCAAATGCAGTCTGTAAATACTGGATGCAAATAAATGATCTTTCTTAGATTCTAATGATAGATTTTACATTTACATTCAACGTAACTTCACCGGTCTGCTCTTGCTTACTTCTTTTTTTAGAGGCTTAATAAATTTCAGTCCTGGTCTGAAACACAGGCAAACTATTGCTCAGTGTGAATGAAAACACAAACTTTTTATGATTGATGGTCAGTCATAACCACACACCAAAGGAACCAGCATTCTTTACCTATTTAATTACAGCACAGGAAAATGAAAAAGACCAAAGTTTTGTGTAGGTTCAAAGTTGAGACGTAACTTATATAATGGAGTTGCTGCAGAAAACTGTGTTGAAACCTGTTGTGTAAAACTTGCCTTAAAAAGACACTGAAGAAGTGCAGGCTAGCAAAATGTGGCAGCACTGGATTCATGCTTTTTATATTTAAAAACATTATGTAACATACAATAATTTAAGTCCAGTGAGAACCTTTGCAGTGATAAGAATTCAAAACGAAAATCAACTTCCAACTTCTCAGAAGAAAGGAAGTAGCTGAGAGCGTAACGCAACAAGGACAGAAAAGACTAAAAAATAAATCCAAATGAAGAAACCCTTGAGTTTGAGTTCAGATGCCGTATGAACAACTTAATTGCATTATTCGAGCGTGCTCAACCGTTAATTTGAAAATTTCTGAGAGCCTTTGGAGGCTGCTGGTTGGCCCAGTCTGGAAGAACAGAAGGGAGGAAAGAGAGAATATTTTTGACCTACACACTAAATCAGCTTGTCTCAGTACTGAGTGTGATTCCGTTTGTACGTTTACATATGGTTTCACTAGCACAAAGGCAGGTGAGGAAAATATATTTGTTAGGTGTCTTTAAAACTGCAGTACAGAAGCTGTATGTGAATTAATGAAGCATGAATGATGAAAGGAGTTTTGTAAGGAGGTAATTTATTTCATCAGCAGCCAAATTCAACTCAGTCAGCCAATCAGACTCTCTCCCTCTCTCCCTCACTGTGAGTGATGAGTCATGCTCTCTCTCCCAGTCTGTCACTCTGTTTTGCTCTGAAAAACCAGTGTTGTGTTGTAATTACTTTTCACATTAATTATACCTGAAATTACTTAGCGAGTGCTAGTTGCACGACTAGTGTGAAATGTATGAAGTTTAGACAGTTTGTTTTTACCTTGTATGTAGTGATGCCCACTTGTCTACCAATAGTCTGACAATGCAACAGCTGATGCTGCACACTCTAGGTGTCATGGGATTGGACAGCATCTGTTTTGCGTGTTTGTCTTCTTTGAGAGAAGAACAGAGAGGCTGTCCTCTTACAGTTTATTACTGATGCCTCATCTTTGTGTCACACATCAACGTTCATATCTAAGGGCAAACAGAGTAACCAAACACTGGACAGTATGAGTTCTGTTTTCTGTTATCTCATCAGTGCTGTCAAAATTCAAGAAAATAATATAATCTTTCAATTTCTTCATGTAAAGTGATAAAATCTTCATTCTGCAGTATCATATATTACTGGGGGCACTGAATTTACCTTTAAGTTGTGTCACAGTGAAACTCCTATTCGCTCACAAATTTTTTTAATTAAGTCCCTTGCCCTTATATGGGTCAAACGTCAAAAGCAGAATGTGCGTGTGTGAAAGAAAGCATGCTATGTTAGCAGAGGACACGTGCCAAAATCAAAAATTTTGGTTTCTGTATGTATTCTGATGGCTTGCCTCGGATTTGTAAAATTCCACTAAGGAATTATTAATAAACAGATAATGAAACAATAATATAAATATTTATACAATCTATGAACCCTTCACAAGTGTACTTAGCTGTAAAGGGGTGTTGTCAGTCAGTGTTACAGCTTTACAGAAGGAATCAGATTAGATTAAAACGTGTTTAGAGAAACCATTTCAAAGGACCAGTCTAAAGAATGGTTTACAAAAAAACAAACTGTGTAATCGTAAGCATTTTTTTGATGCCTTACAAAAATATCAGTCTAGTTGGAGTTTTCATTCATGTTTCAGGTGTCTTGAGTTTACTTTAAGTACGTTTATGTTTGCTTTCAAAGGAGTATTTTTACATTATTGTATTGGACTTTTTTCCTTGAGCAAAGTATCCAGGTACTTCTTCCACCACTGTCCTGGACGTCCTTCATCTACACGAAAGACCTAAACATACCAAGAGTTTCCCATAAGAGCAACAAAACTGTCAAACAACCAACCCTACAAACACAGCACCAGCCAACTAATACCTCATTTTAAAACTCCAACTTAACTGTTTTATATGGTTTATGTTTTTAGTTTAACTTCAAAGGACATATAACAGTCTGTTTTCATATGTTTTTAATAGAGCTGACATAAATGTTAACAGTAGGCTAACATAACCTGTACTTTACAAAAAAATAAGTTAATGAGAAACTGTTGACAACTTTTTTTTTTCAGATCTGTTAAATAAATAAACAAAAATAAATAAGACCACTAATGGTAGTAATGCACATGCCCCCCATGCCTGAGGACCCAACAATCCTCAGACACTGTGAGATACACAGTTGAACCCCTCTCCAAAGTCAGGTAACAATCTAAATAAGGACAGTGACAACCTGGGTATGGAGCTTGCTCACCTCCCGTCAGATAATTAAATCATTAGCAAGGGTCCTGCAACAGTCAGTTTAAGTGAGGGGAAGAGCAGATAGAATGAGGAGATTGAGGTCTTTTCTAAATTTCTTCTTCACATCATAGAAATATGGCACATTTTTTCATATTGTGAGAAACAAAAACTACTACTTTTAAATCACTGTGCCTGTGCTGTGCAGTAGCACTTGCTGATCATTTTGTGGGCTGTTCCTTCACAGCAGGTAGACAATGAACACTAGCGCCAGAGTGTGTTGAAGGCAATGATGGTTTAGAGGCCACAGTTTGTACGTTTTAAGTTTTTGTAAATTGACACTACTTTTGATGAACGTGGCCCAAACACTCAAACACATAGGCGGAAATTTATTGTTAAAGACAATTATATTTCAGAGTCACTACAGTACTGTGTACAGGGTGTTCTGACTCACCGCGCTCCAGCAGATGAGGTGGTTGGTGTCTGGATCCTCCACCAGGGTCCACAGCTTGGTGAGAAAGGCTGGAACGTTGCTGGCGTAGCTGCCATCTACACCCATGGCACCTGGAGACTCCTGCATACTGACACCTGTCCACTGCCAAGACCGTTTACAACAGGAAACCAAAAGTATGTGTATGTGGGTGTGTGTGTGTGTGAATGTATGTATGTGCAGACTCTCAGACTAGTCCATGTTCAAGAAACTCCACTTCTGATAATCTGTTACTGATAATCCCAGGTTTGTCTCAGTTTCTTCGTTTCCATTTCAGTTGGTCAAACTGTCTCTGTACGTCCTTGACAACACAGCCTCACCTTGTCTCAGATTTCTTGTTTTTTCCTTGCTGTTCCTCTTCTCTCGTCTGGTTAAAATATCCTCCTGTAATCTTTCTGGCTCCTTTAGTTTTTTTTTTCTCTTTTGCTCTCTCTGTCCTCCCTGCCACACCAGTCATCCAACTGAATGTCATCACAGAAGGTCCATGTCAGCACACACACACACACACACACACACACACACACACACACACACACACACACACACACACACACACACACACACACACACACACACACACACACACACACACAAACACACACACACATTGAAAACCAGCCCTGCCCACCCCCGGCCTCCCAATGACAATCAAGAGACCTCCCAGTAAAACAATATAGCAGTCACACAAAAGCTTCACCACTGTCCAACCATCAAAAGGCTACTGGTTGAACTGAGCAGTGCACAGTTTAGTGTGTTGTGTGTCAGGTAGAAAAGACAAGTCCTTTATTATGATCATGAATAATAATAATTATTATCATAAGTGTTGAAGTGGATGTACTGTACTTTACTGACTCAACCTTTACATTACTTGACTGAGTTAAAAACAATATGGTGCCTCACAATATACAGCAGGTTAATGTTATAATAATATGGGATTCTGTAAGGTGTCACCAGAGAGGAGATATAATAGTTTAAGAAAATCCATCCATGGTTCTTCATGGTGTCCACAGACTGAATCCTGATGAACTTGTCTTAATGATCTTCCTTTTGGTGCCACCATCAGTTCGAAATTTCCACTAATACACAATAAATGTTAAAATCGAACAGTCACATTCCCCCATTTTGTTTAGGAACCTTCATGCCCCCTAGAGGATGAACATTTTCCACTGCTGGTGTAGCTGCCATCTACATACATGGCACCATCATCATCACCATCATTTCCTTTTCCTGACTGTACTCTCCGGCCTTAATGCCACATGCAGACACAAGAAACTTGGCAGTAACCTAAAACTTACAGCTTCATGAAATCTCACATGTACAACATAAACAGCTCTTTGAGCAGGTGGAAAGTGAACTGATAAAAATACTGTACAGTGCTATTGTAAGGTTGGTTGATCAGTGAGGGTAAAAGGAGAGGGTCTTTAATCTGTTCAACAGCAGTACATCAGTGCTGTTTATTCATGGTGCAGATCAGCTAGACCACAGACAATTTAAAAGTGGAAAAAAATAAAATAAAATAACAAGGAACCCCCATAGTGAAGAAAGCAAAAATTGAAGCAGATGGGGGAGAAGAAAAAAAAAAACAAACAAAAAAAACTGTGTACAGGTCCAAACCACAGAATGGTCAAGTGCAGTGCAGAGAGGTGAGAATCATTATTCCTCATTTAGTCAGGCTTTCTTCAAGATCTCACGTGTGAATGGGTGTCACAACACGGCTCAGGCTGGACTAAAGAGGGAAGACTGCACAGAAGTTGTGACTAAAAAGTATGTTTATTCTAAGAGAATGAAGAAAAAAAAAAAGGAAAATACAACATAGAAATACAACAGAACCAAACAGGGTGGAAGCCAGGGGGAGAAAGATTGGCTGACTGCCACCAGCTAATATAGAGCAGCCAGAGCAGGTGAGCTGGCAAAACAGACCTCCCACCAATGCCTGACACAGTAACCCCATACATAACACAGGATGCTCCAGGTTGTCCTCAATCCTGGTACCCCAGCAAGGATCTACAACTAGACAATTCCCCTGTGGGAAACCGCAAGAGTGGTGCAGTGTGCTGTGCTGTCCCATTCATTGTTTGTACTATTACTGTGATGCAGAAACCAAAATATATTCATGACCTTTGTAAATGAAAGAATGATAAAAGAGAGGGTGGGGGAAGAAGAAAAGAGGGGGCGTAGGATGGATAGAAAAGGATCCGATTCACAGAGGGGAGAGGAATGATAAAAATGGGCTAGTATGGAAAATCACTGTATCATGAACATACTTATAGCAGTTCAACACAGACTGACCAGAGACTGGGAATGACACAGCATCAGCTAACAATCAGGAGAGAGCGTGAGGTGAACTGAGGGTTTACTAACGTGAACTGAGGAGGCCGCTGAGGCCTAATTATCTCCACGTGGCTGCGCTGTCCCGCGTGTCATATTAAGCCTTTATCTTTACCACATGAACCACATCACGGTCCAGAATTATTTAAATGTCAAGCCACCAAGACTTGAGGAATATTTACTACAGAACCAGGTGAGCTCCACCTTAAAACATAACCCCAGGTAGCACGAGCGCAGGTTCTGAAAACCTGACTGTTTTCAGAACCATGTCGGTGGCGCGCTCGTTGGGGCTCGTCTGAAATCGTGGATTGAAATCTTACGTGTACTCACTTTTCGTAGGAAGTCCAGAAAGCCGTTTCCAAAGCGTCTGTCCAAGGTGAGCGGTGCGACGGTGCGCGGGCGTGAGCAGAAAGTGGCGTCTGTGGCGCACGCGGTGGATAGGCCCGGGCCCTCTGTTGCAGCATCTGAAGAACAGAGATTCACAGGCTCATACACCTGGTCTGTTTCCCTCAGTGTGCTCGCACTGTCTCCATACTCACTCAGAAACTCGGTGAAAGTCTGTGTTCCGCGCACACGCGCTCTCCTCTCCTCCAAACCGGAGCGGTAATGGCGGACCCGGCGCGCCGCGTGAACTCACAACCAGCGTCTCCCTGTCTACCTGTTTCTGGCGTCCCCGCGGCCTGCACCTGTCCCTTTTATGTCCCACCCTCTAACAACCAGGTGGGTCGTCCTCTCTGATTGGCTAATGATTGGCCAGTGATAATTGAGCCAGACCATAATATCATAGGCCATGTATTACAAAACAAAACATAGAAACATGTGCCATACTGCAATTTGGTATGATCCCATGCCAAGTAAATACACGGCCAGTACTGAAACCAGTACCACTATCAATACTTCTACTATCTACTTTTAGGGCGGAGCAATGCTTCATAATAAGGTGAATGCAATATGCATAATAAAACACAGGACAAAGATTTTAGGCAAATAAAAAAAAGTCAATTTTGCTTTTTCAGTTAAGATTTTTATTCAGTTTTTAACAGACGAGGGCAAATTTTAAAAAAGTGCAAATAACTAAACAAAAGCAAAAACTACTATTGGCTGTCATTCACGACCTTTGGCTAAGGTCCACTTTTAAAGCCACAGATTTATAGGTTTTTGTTCAAAAACAATAACATGTTTTCATTTTCCCCTTCTATTGCACTTGCTGCAATTGCAATTGTTGACCACTAAATCTGCTACTGTTACTATTTTTTATCTATTTTATATTTGACTTTTACTGCAGTTAGTATGACTACTGCTATCACTGCTAATCACAGTAATAATTTGTCTGATCCTATGAATGGATCTAATGTGCCTGCACCATGTCAGGACACTGGAATCCTCACAGGACTTTGTTTTCTCCTGTTTTCTTGTATGCTGATGTTTTGCCTTTGGGAAATTTTCGGAGCACCTCACAGCTGCTCCGACGGGCTCATTATCGGCCGATTCGGGCCTGTCAAACTACTGCTATTTATTCAAAAACCAAACATGATATCGCCAAACAAATTTCACCTTCAAAGCCACGAGACCTTAAGGAACACAGTGATGTTTTTTTTTGGTCCTAGTGTCAAAAATGTGGATAATACGGCAAGTTTAAAAAAGAGTATTTTCTGCTTTTCTCCAAAAATCCTCTTCTCGATTTACATTGGAGTCAACGGAGCAGATGAGAGCGACTCATGTCGGTCAAAGGCAAACTATTCAAAAACCGTAAATCCTACTGATAAAGTAAACACATTGTGAGAAAGAAGACAAGTGTGGCTACAAAGTTGGAGAAAATCACTGTTGTAGAGTAAAATTTGTGGCTGTAGTCGTCGTGTGAAGAAAACATTTCTGAAACTTTTTTAAAAGCCTCTACACTCTAAGCTCCCACTCTAGGTTGGAACAGTCCGCAAGTCCGCAGTCCACCCATTGTAAACTCTGAATTTTTCCAAAATCACTCATGATCATTAAAGGGTCACCGTTCAAAAACTACACAACTTAGGAAGAAAGTTGAATACACCTTGAATACACAGGAAGTTTGAATGGTGTTTCTAGGTAAAAGTATGCCAGAGCAGTCGTCATCTCTAAAAGTCTTTCATGTGCAGTCTGGCAAGAAAAAAAGCTCTGGAGAAATGTGTTTTAAATAAATGCTGACCTTGAAATAGGGTGGCCGTTCTGGTGATTTCCCACTGTGCCATATTCAGTAACAAAATAGCAGTGTTAGTCAGCAGCCTTGTGAAGCTTTGCTGTTTGGGGCTTTTCTAATCACTTCGTCATAGCACTGTGACCCATTCAATTGTCAAGGGAATAGCTGTGTCATGTTGCAGTGTGCCTTCAGTTTATGAAGAGAATCACCCACTCATCACCCTCATCACCCCACTGCCACCTTTACTATAGTGTGTTCTTATTCTTTCTTTTTTCTTTAATCTTCCTTTCCATGTGTCTGTTATTTTTATTTTTCATTGATTGTTTTCTTTATTTCTCTTAATATTTCCTAACTTCTTGCCTTCCTTCCTATTTTAGCCATGCCACCAGTGTAAAATATCTCAACATCTAGAACATTTGGCAAACGTTATTCCATTAAACATCAGCGTGCTAGCGTTTAGCATTTAGCTCAAAGCAGCTTCACAAAGCTGCGACCATGGATGTGGACAGTTTCTTATTTTCTTTCTTATTTCACTTTTTCTTTCTTTCCTCAACTTTTCTGCAGTGAAGTGTGATTCTTCTGGTGTGCAGGTCATTTTGTTATTCCTTGTCCTTTGCAAATAAGTTACCAGGTAAATTACTCATCAACTCCACTGAACTGAACCCATGAGTCAATTATTACGGTGGCCCTGGGGGTCAAAACACAACATTGTAGAAAAAACACTGACATTTCAGAAAACAGCCAACATTATGTTCTTGCATTTGCTATAGAACTGCCAGACGTTAATAAACAGGAAATGGCCATTGTCAATACAGTGCTGATAAACAACAACATCTGCCTATATCAACTACGAGAGTACAGCCTTGCTGTGGTAGTTGATATAGGCAGGTGGTGGGATTGTCTGTGGGGGAACCTGCTGCACCTGTAGCTTGTAGTCAATTTTGACTGAATGTTGACGACGACTGCAGGCCTGGGATCAGTGAAAAGGCCGCAGACATCATCATCATAGCACTTGGCCAACTGAATACACTATATTATTATTAACAACTGGGACAAAGGTGTCATAACATTTATTAAGCGCAATTACCAGCCACCGTAATGAGTCAATTATTTACAAGTTATTATTATTATTATTGTTAGTAGGTGCAGCAGTGGAAAGGTGAAGGGTGCACCACACAAGTCTGGTTGTCAGAACAACAGCAGCATAGCGTTTTCTGCCTCTGGTCTGAAACAGTAAATACATTTTATTGAAAAAAAAATCTATAATTCTTCTTATTCTTAGCTTGTTCTCACAAATCTTACAGTCTCTGAGGCCCTCAGAGATAGTTAAATCTTAAATATTCCATCAGTACATTCAGTGTGTACCCCATCACACTGAAGTGAGTGAGATTAATTTTCTTTATCTTGTATGGAAATTAAATATATGTTATTTACATTCAGACATTTACATAATATGTAATTTTTTCAAAATTAACTCCAGTGTTGAATCCATTACCTTATTCTATCCACATGAGGGAGCTATTAACTATCTGTTGTCTTGTCTTTTCTGCCTCATACTAAAGACTCTGCAGTAGCTGAACTGCTTTAACAGCATAACACTAGAAATGTGAGTTGATTAAAGGTAGAAATACTTTCAACTCAAGAATATGCTGATAGCCCCTGAAATGATCCTTGAACAAAAACTAGTACTGACAACCAGTTTGGTATGTGGAAGTTCACTTTATTTGCACTAACTTGTTTATTTACAGTCCAATTAGGGGAAAAAAAAAACAGTAGTCAACTTAAAACTTGGGAGGAAAATGGGAGTCACCAAATCAGTCTACTTCAACCATGAATAAACAACTGATGATAACAAAGATAGATATGTGACAGTAATAAGGATTAAAGTAACAATGCTCAAGCTGTTGGCCCCAAACAAAGACAGCACAGATTTCTTTAAGAACACAGCATCTTAATTAGCAGACAAATCAGAGGGAATCATTTTAATAAGAGGAGACTTTAATTGTGTTCTGAGACAAACTGTGGCTAGGTTCCCAGCAGAAACAGACTCTCGGTCAAAAATAATCTACTACTCTTCTGGCAGTAAAGGGTGAACTGAGCTTGGTGGACAGCTTCTGTCTCTTAACACCCTGTTTGGTACCTAAAGGTTTGGTACCTGGAAAAAGATTGCTTGGTTTGTTTGGTGTCTAAGCTTGCATGCTAGTTAGCTTAACATGTTGTTGGCTGGTTTTTGTAAGCGAGCATAATGTTAGTTGGTGATGTAGACAAGTGAACACAGCTTGCTCTGAGGGGCTGTGTTGGATGTGCGGATGCAGGTAAAGGGGGGGGGGGGGGGGGGGGGGGGTTCGGTTGAGCACACAATGCTGTGTGTCCAATTCTGTAGACTTGCCTGTCCTCTCACACTCACTTCTCATTAATAACAACTAATAGTAAATCTCAGCATCCACAGGTATGCTCAGGTATGATGTGTGTATTGTTAACTTAACTTGTTAACTTGTTATATGTACTGTTATAGTGCAAAAAGCCCTCGGTTGTTTGATTTCAGGAGTAACTTGCTGTTCATCAGGTTCAAGCTCCACTGTGTCTACAGGCCACTTTACCACCTTACTGCTTTTCCCTGAGTTGAACCTTCATGAAATAAGGTTTGGGAGTTAGAGTGACCCCATAGACTGGAGTGAAGTCCGGTTTTCCTGCATCCTCAGGCCAGATAAACTTAAACTTCCTCAGCAGAGTCACCATGATGAGGAAGAGTTCCATACGAGCCAGACCCTCTCCGAGACACATACGAGGACCTGAGACATTAAAAAAAAAGACCTCAGAGTCACCTACAAAAGTTTGGTTTGATGCATGTCACTGCAGGTGTGATATAATGTGATCCACACTGATGTTTGTTTTCTTGGCTTCCCTACCTGCAGAGAAAGGCATAAAGGCCTCCGGTTTAACAAACTCTCCCTGGTCATTGAGAAAGTTTTCAGGGTTGAATTCATGGGGGGATTTCCATTGCCCCTCCTCATTCAGCACTGTGGTCAGGTTAGGGATGATCACTGTACCCTGAGGAGAAAATGAAGCAAATGAAGAATGGATGTAGAGGACGACAGGAAACATTTGTAAGACGTTGAGGTTTACCTAAGAAAAGATAATGATCCTTTCATTACTCAAACACGGTACAAAAAGTATGTTTATATGTTTGGAAAATCCACCTACATTGAAAGACACTTAATTTTCATATAAGCAAAGCAAAGCAAAACATGATTAAATATGAATTAGACCTTGCAGAAGAATCATCTGCAACTTCGTTGCCTGCAGAGGTTAGCTGACCTCATCTCCACGTGCAGCACTGATACAAACTGCTTTTACAGTGAGTTTTCTTTACACAGCACTTCACTGTCCTGTCTCTACGGCCAAAATGTATTTAACCTTTCACTTACCTTGGGAATGGAATATCCCATGAGCTCTGTGTCTTTAGTCGTTGAGTGGAAGACGCTGAGTGGAACAGTGTTGGCTATCCTCTGCACTTCATGGATCACAGCCTGGATGAAGACAGATTTAAACATGTTTTATGCTTTATCTGACAGAAAAGAACAACCAGATCCTCCGAAGCTGAGCCAAAGAAAAGCAGAAAAGCAGACCGATAAACCTGTAATATGAATACATGTATGTTTTTTTGTTGTTTTTGTTTTAAAACCACCATACTGTGTTAAAATTTTGATTTGACAATGTGCTAGATTGCTTCTAATAGCAGACTTTGTATCATCCTCTAATAAATATACCACTCAGATTCATGTGTAAAAGAGATGTGAAGTTTTATTATTAGTCTGATCATATACCTGCATGTAAGGCATGCTGTGTCTGTCCTCAAAACTGGCCTGATGCTTATCCTGCAGCACCCGGTCTATCTCCTGCTGACAACGCTCTGAAAGATGCAAAGGGGGGGGGGGCAGATAACAGTAAAAAGTAGCACCATTCATACAAGAAATGAAGCTCAAGTGCTTAAAAACAATAGAAATGGCATGCAGAAGGTGTTTCACTGAGAACAGAGATAAAATTGAATTAAAACAGGGATTAAAAACGTAAAAATTAAAAACCCAATGAAAATTTCCACATTAAATGGCTAAAATTTAGTAAAACATAAAATGTAAAATGCAACATTTAAAAAGATTTAAAAAGCACGAAGCAAAGGGCCAGATAGCCCGTGTCAGGAAAGTTAAAGCTATTTAAAGGCTAAAATGAAAGAAGTCTCCAGCTTACTATAAACATATTTAGAGAGTTAGTTTCCCTGATATCTTTAAGTAATGTGTTCAGTAGCTTAGATGTGGAATTGACAGAGGCTACATCCCTTTTTCTTTTTTTGGCTGTTGCTCCAACAAACCAGCAGCAGATGGTTTATTGCGACAGCTGAAATGTGAAGACAATGACAAGATGAAGAACAAGACTAAAAGTGAGTGAGAGGTATTTCTGTACAGTAGGTATAGAGAAGCTGGTAAATGGCAGAATGATAAACGGCATCAATGAACAATGTACTGAACCTACAATAAAACAAACCAGTGATGACGGAAGCTTTCCATTTGGGGTACTAGTATTGTGCATGCTAGCTTGGTTGAATGGTTTTGTGGCTCGCCTAAATGGAGCAGAACAATCTTTTATGTGTAATAACCTGCTCCGGGACTGAACATTATAAAATCCCTGGTCCTTCGTAAATAATAGATTAAAATAAATACAGTTCAACAACATTTGGAATGGTATGTAGAACAGTGATCTGATGTTGTGAGTCGATAATAATGACAAATTATAGACTTCACACAAAAAAAATGGGTCCCTGAACTCTTGGAACATCTTATATGGTTCTTGAATAATTAGTCAGAGCTGTGTCATATTCTCAGCTAAAAGTCTGGTGTATTCATGGTTGATACTTTGAAAAATGCCTATTCTGTTCTTGACCTTCATACAAAGAATCTCTAAAAAACTACTAAAAAAATGATGGAAAGACAACAGTAGAACTATAGAGCCAATAACAGAAGAGTAAAACCTCATATTTACACATGCAGACATACCTTGTATGTGTGGGTAAGCCATGAGGTAGAGGAAAGCAGTGAGCAGGGTGTTGGAGGTGGTGTCAGTCCCAGCAAAGTGCAGATCTAGAATGTACATAATGAGCCGGTCCTCCGAAAATGAAGAACCATCATCGACCCTCTAAAAAAGAGGAGACTCGTTATTTTCAGACAAACAAGCATTAAATACAAGAACACCTGACTGACACACACACTCAAACTGTAGGGGACGAGAAGTACTGGGGGTGTTACTTTTTCAAAAAGTCAGATTTGAATAAACTTGAAAACCTTCCCCCCCGTATATGCACGCACACACATGCACCTTATCCAGTTCATCCAGATAGCAGTCAACAAAGTCTCGTGGCTCTCCAGGAACTCTGGTCTTCTTGTGCTTTGTCACCAAAGGGATTGCAAGATTCTGACATGTCTAAAAAACATAAGCAAATATATCACAAGCTGTAGAATTTGTATTGACTTTTTTCTGTTCACTGACAAAGTCCAAGCAACATATATACAGAATATATACAGCATTCAATTCAAAATTTTGCTAAATTCAGGCTTTTTTTCATAACTCACTATAAATAGCCACAATAAATCTCAAGGATCAATTAACTTACCACAACATTCTTAAAGGCCTTTCTGAAGGGTAGCGGCAAGTTACGAATCATGGGAAGAGAATCATACAGCTGTAAAGAAAGATAAGAAGATATCATCTGCTTGTGCAAGTGGACATCGTTAATTGTAATTGCTTAACTCAGGCGCTGAATGTTTGCTCTCTCAATCCAAATGTTTTTCAGTGGAGCTGTCATTCAGTTATGTTTTTTTAACCACAAAGTACTTGGCCATTTTGCAGTGGATCACCTTTTAAACAGTATTATTATTAAATAATTAATTTAATTGCCCAAAGTACCTCAAAGTCAACAAAGACTCATGGCTCCGGTACAGTATAGTCTCACAGAGCTGCTACCATGGCTGTAGACTCTCAGACTTGCTGACATTTCTGCGCCATATTTGTTACCTTAGGAAAATTGGTTCGGGCGGAGCGGTGCCCTGACAGTCAGGTTATGGTTTGCTCAAAATTTAACCAGTGAATCTGCCTTGTAATTGTGGCTTTACAGTGGGGAAACATCACTCCTATTACAGGCTGCAGATGGAACAGATACCTGTTGCCTTTAAAGACACTCACCAGAATACAAGAAAGGCCTTCATTAGAAACTATATACTAACTGTTGTGGATTACAGAGTGCTTAAACTCACCATAGCCCATGGTCCATTGGCTATCTTGGAATTCTCAGTGAAGCACTGAACAATCGTTTTGATGAATTCATCGTCATAGTCGAAGCGTCTACCAAACAGAACCTGGCATATGACGTTGGAGGCCATGTTATGAAACATAATTTGAGGACTCAGGGTTTTGCCTGCAAAAGACATAATGTAAACTAAAGTATGACATATCATTGTACAAGAATACAAAAGAACAGAAACAATATGAGAAGAGCTGAAACTGAGCAGAAAGTAATAAAGAGACAAGAGAGCACAGAAGAGGTCTCTTTCAAAACTACTGGCATGAGTGAAAATGTGTGATCAAAATCCATCTTCTAATATCTGAACATTTGTGGTGGTCAGATGTTAGTGTGACAGTTGAAAGTTAACCCCTGACTGAGTGGACCCACGGACGACGTACCAATGCTCTTTTCCAGCGTGTCAATGTTGTATTGAAGCTCTTTGTGAATCCTCTCTTCCATGGAATTCTTCCCCAGACCAAAATTCCTCAAGGTCATCAGAGCAAAGCGACGATGCTCCCTCCAGCTAGAGCCATAGTCTGCCAGAATTACTCCTACGACGGATGTAGAGACACAGAAAGAACACAGGATGAGATTAGGGGTCAATTAATAAAATAACACACGGTCTTAGACATTGCTCTCCATTGTAATCATTGCTTTTCTATTCCAGAGCTCATCTACTTTAACAATATTTTAATGTATTTTATTTATTTACTTTCAAATCTGAGATATTAGGGAATCTGAATATTTTGCTCCTGTGTTGTTAGGATGGTGATTTGAATTGGAAGATGTGCTTCCAATGTGATGTACTGGAAGTGTATGCCCAGTATTTCTGAAATGTGATGACATACAGTTTCAGAGGTAATTTGTGCGTGCAGTTATATCTATGCTGTAAATCTTCAGTGTCATGATGTTAAATTGAACATGTATGCGGATGATATTTTGCTCAGTATAAGCAGACAAGATTCTTCTAGTAGTAGTTCCAATTTTAATTTATTTGGCAGCCCATGCAGGTACAAGATGAACTGATATAAAAGTGAAGCAATCCCTCTTAATGTCCCAACCTTTAATCTGACTGTTTGATTGGAAAACAAATGTACTCTGTACTTCAGGGTCAATATAATATCCACCATCACAGCATTTTATGGCCCTAGAATACTCCACTTTTTATTTGATTAAAAAAGATGCTGAACCATGGATGGCGTTATATCTCTAATGGTTACCGCCTGATCTGTCCAGACAGCTCATGCATAGAAACAGACGACAGGTGTACTCTGAACTCTGAATGTCCCATGTTTTTTTGTTTTTTTTTTCTTTTGGTGAACTAAATTGGAACACATATCACGTCTTTTCTACCTTTCCTCTGGGTGGCGTCATTGACAAATAGGTCTTGGGGTCGTCCAGAAAAATCAGCAGCCTTGGTCACCAACGCTTCCTTTATGGCCTTCGTCCCACTGATGACTACAACTGGTTTGGGGCCGAAATACAGACTATAGACATTTCCATAAATCTTCCTCAGCTGGAAAAGAGCAAGATAACATGTCAGTATTTGAAATACATGTACAACACATAACGTCAGATGGCTGTTATCCTTTAAAGGGGGGCAAGCAGACATATGAGAGCAGGCTCATCCATCACTAAATTTGCTTAAAAAAAAAGAAAAATTACAGATTAAAATAACTACCATTTAGAAAGAGAAGCACACAATAACAAGGTGTTACCAATGACAAACAGAAGGACAACAACTGGTTCTTACAAGGTGATTTTATTGGAACTTTGTGAGATTGCTGTTTTTCAATGCATTGAGTAACACAAAGATCCCCCCTTTCACCTACATTGTTTTTCAAAAATCTCATAAAATGTTGCCTTATCGAGACCTTGGAGTTATCAATTGATCTGGGTGTAAATTAGGAAATGCCCAGCATGCATGGCCTATACTACTAGCTGGATACAGTCCAAGTGCACCAGCAGCCAACTCTGTACAGACAAAAGTGTTATGCAATCACATGAAAACAATAGTAGCCCAGTCACTGTTGAGTGCAACACACACTGTGCAGAGATTTTCGTGGCTTTCACAAGTGTCAGCCAATAGGTCTCATTGTCACTGTCAGGAAAAGAAAAACAGTATTTAAACATTTAGACACATTTTACATGTTAATAATACTAATCCATAAGATAAAAAAATTCAATTTCAATTCAATTTCAAGAGCAACATCATTTGGTTCATTTACCCTCTCAAAGTCCTGTAGGGGGTTCTCCAGGCGCAGGTGCAAAATGTTCCCCAGTATGGGCAGGGCAGGAGGTCCTGGTGGAAAGTTCTTGGGCCTCCGCGATTTGAGTTGAAGGATGATTACCCAAACGCAGAGCCATAGTAGGACGATTGAAACAAACATGGTGGAGTGAGCTGTACTGAACTGAAGAGGCGAGTTGTTTGACTTGCTATAAAAGGGTAGCTTAGCTCTCAGCCCTGCCTCTTCTGGCTTTGTACTTTGTTTCCTCCTACTAAAGCTGAAAAAAATCAAACAGCGACAGGCCACACACTCTGTGCTGAGAGGCACAAGCTCTGACAGGTGCTAACAGGAGTTAGGTGGGTCACAAGTAAAGTCCAACTAATAAAGCGGTGGATCAGTTTTAGCTTCGCTGCACATGAATCAGTACCTTCCGTGAGGTTTGGACAATGAGTAAAAAGAAATCAAAATAATGGAAAGCTAAAGATAAGCGCTTGAACACTTTGATTACCAGTATGACTATTACATCATTTATCCAGTGAAAAGCACTGCAACCCCACTGCTCACAAAACACTAATCCCTGTGTGTTGCCTCAAAGCATCACCGCTGAGCTGACTACTGATGGAGACAACACATTCAGTGTCTGTGTCTCCATGGTAAGGTTCTCATCTATGTGTGAAACACATGACTTGAATAATAAACCACGCCTGCTTAATTCTCTGTTATGTTGTACTTGAATGTACCTAACATTAGTCATGTAAGCCACGCCTGCTGCTGACAAAGAAAACTTTTACGTTCCCTTGCAATAACTTTCGTGCTACCTCATGTTAAGCGTTGAATTCCCTCCTGATAATAATGCATTCCCCTTTTGTGTTCATCCAGCCCGGTAATAATACACTCTGCAGGAGGAGAGATGGTGTGACATTTTACACTATGCATTTATTGCTCATTACTTGTGGAAGTATGTTGATGACAAAAGATTTGAGGGAGCATAAAACAATTTCTGAGTGCTACTAAGTCTGCAAGTGAGTTTTTTAGAGCACACAGACTCTGAACAGAATCAGATCTGCAGCCGAGAGAGCAGGGACAAAGCTCAAATTTGGAACAAACAAGCAGAGGTTCTAAGCGACTTTGAAAGAGAGTTTGTTTATGGAGCATGGAACAGTGGCCAAAGTGGCATTTGCATTTGGATCTATGGGAAAGACATCTTTGTACCCTAATTCCTGGTGCTTCTCAATATCCTACAATGTTGCCTGTCTGTAACAAATTCAGGAGCATTCTTGAGAGAGAGAAAGTTGAGAACAGACTGACTGAGGAGTCAGTTTGCTCAGTGTGAGGCCCAGTGTTGTTAGGATACTAAGGATCAACACTGTGTGTAGAAACTTGCCTTCGTTCAAATATTCATTTGATAATGGGATTAAACTTCTAATAATCTAATTTGTCTTGAGATTTGACTGTGTGTGTTGTGTGCTGTATAAAGAAGGAGATTTGCCCAAATCTTTCATTGCAATAAGAACTGTAACATTGTGGTATCACACAGTAATGAATGTACTGTGAATTAAGATCAAGTATCAGTCTCTTTCTGGGATCACATTTTACAATCAAGTTTTGTTTTGTTTTTTTCACTTTTGCTATTATTTAACAGCAGTAGTAAAAACACAAAGAGCAAATGTGGCGAGATACAGAGGTATAACCAACGAGGCTCCCCCAAGCAAAGAGTCAAACAGTGGAAGTTACAGTTATGGTACGCTCCTTAATCATTAGGCTACCAGGCCAAAACATCAATCTCCACACAGCAAGGAGGGCAAATATCTGTCCTTAGTACTGTGCAGTAGTTTTGTTACCATTGGTACACTTGTATAGTGTCTATCACATTTAATGAAATTAAATATAAAATTACTAAAGTAAGTATGACAGAGTTTTAGGGTGGTAGGGTCACCAGGAAGGACAGCTGCAGAATTGGGTGTCATTACACAATGTAAACTGGTATTGCTCATCTCCCACGTCAGTGATTCTTAACTTTGAGCAAACCAACTGTATAGGTTTTAATTCTGAGTGGCATTACTGCAGGGCAGTTTATCAGTTCATTTATCAAATACAATGTTATTATGAGCTTCACAAATAATTTTAGCGCATGACAATGTGAAGCTTCAGAATGTTTGATTCAGTGTTTTGATAGTAGTCACATAGATGTTAACCAAAATAGTATGTGTATGATTTACTTCCACTAACAGAACAATCCATCCACCTACACTAGTGCCAGTAATATTACAGGTTATGTTGTCCTTTAATGGGAGAGCTTGTTTAAAAAAAAAACTGGCCTTCAAAATTTAAAAAAAGGAGAAAATATGTTCCTTTCAAGTCAAAAATAAGATGGTGATGCTGTTAGCCATCCAAAAAACACAGAAACATAAACGATTAATGCTAAAAAATTACCTCTTTCTTAAAACTTCAGTGTGGAGGATCAGTTAATGATGTTAGGTTGACACCTAGAGGAGACACACCACAACTGTCTCCATCAAACATGGTTCATTCATTAGCCAGTGGAGTCAAACAGGTGATCCATGTCTAGGTTTTGCATAATTCGCACAGTCTCAGTCGTTGGGTGGGGCATGTTGTGGCCATCTGTCTGTTCCATTAATTCAACAGCCCTGTATTACAAGGACTGGGTTTCTACATGCACACCTCTCCTCAACATGGCCTGCTGCCAACTGAGTCAGTCAAAGGTCACATAAAATATAAATGCAGTTAACAAAATAAAAGCTCCCCAGAAGAAAATATACACTGAGACAAGTACATACAAGGAAAATAATAACAAAATGTGGACAGAAATGGATTTTTGGTGAAATATGAACCTGTTACTGACATACATCTATCACATGTGCATATCTCTGGGATACAGATATGCACATGTAAGTGTCTATTTCTTCTTCTAATGACTGTCCAGTTTAGCTTTGGTTGCAAAATGATTGTAGACAGGAGGTCACAGGGTGTTGTCCTTTTCATGTAATGATGCACTTGTACCTGATATCAAAAACCCATAAAATACTAAACATAATTTCACAGTGCAATCGCAGCAAAGACTGAGTTGTTTTATGACCTTTGTCTGAGCGTCCCCCCAGACATCCAGTCATGGTTCAAAAATGGCTCTAAAAATGTTTACTGTAAACACCCATATGGGCTACAGAGCAAAAATAACCCCTTAGCTGATACAAGAAAGTCCCTTAGCTGATACAATGTACAATTATTTTTTTCAGAAACACACACAAAAAAAGAAATAGAAATCTTTTCTAATCCCTAATCCTAATAATCACTGAGAATACACTTAACAACAGGGACGCAAAACACAAACTTAACTGAAAATGTGAAGTGAAACTAGGATTGATTGAACCAAGTATTAACACACACGGGATGAAAAATGAGAACCTTCAAAATAACAATCAGCTGTTACTGATTGGGGAACAGTAGCAAAGATGCCCCTTAAAACGGATTAAATAATGTTGAAAATAAGATTAACATAAACAGTACAATAAAATGCATTAACTGCATCAAATTTACATGAAGAAATTTAAGATTAAATATCTATATTTCAGAAACCCATCTGAGGCAGGCCTCCATTAACACTGTTGTGTAGCAGTTAAATGAATCTTGTGTCATATGGTTTACATTTCTATATGTGTGAGTCTGTGTGTGTGTGTGTGTGTGTGTGTGTGTGTGTGTGTGTGTGTGTGTGTGTGTGTGTGTGTGTGTGTGTGTGTGTGTGTGTGTGTGTGTGTGTGTGTGTTATGGAACCGTGCAGAAAGAGGGTGAAAGTCTAGTGATTGTTTACACTTTTAGGCCCTTCCCTTCCCGGTGTATCAGTCTGTTGACATGTTGGTGTGATCAGGAGGGTGAGGTCAGTCAAAGGCCTCGTTTTCCCGAAACATGACCATCCCGGCATTCCACAGCTCAGTATCACACTGATACAAACACTGTTTTCCAGTCAGGCAGATCCACTCTCACAAAGCACATATTTACTTTGCAAGTAAAGCGAAATGAGTAAAACTCGGCCACATAAGTCAGCCTCTGCTGCATCTTCTTTAAATCTGTCTGCAAGTCCCTGATGAAGTTACACCATTGGCTGCAGAGCGTGAGAGCTTCCCAAATGAATTGACGTGAACAGTGCAGAGCTCATCCCAAATTTATCGCATGTTGAACAGAGTATCCCTGTAAGAAACTGTCCATGGTTTTGCTCTCCCGCACGTGACCGAGCCATAGACTAGGTTTTTACCTGGTCCTGTTTTTAGGGGGGCGGGGTTTAATTGGTGACTGCCTAATTCTCACTGTTCACGTAAAGGGAAGTCAGTTTAGGCCAGGCAGTGAAATCTGGGCGCAATGATAAAAAGAACGACTCCCAGAAAGTACAGCTCAGTTCCCTTTGTTCATACCAAAGAACCGTTGAAAAGAATTGGATTTATCACGAACATCATGAATCACACTGAACGATTTCACTGAACAAAATGTTCACATGGAGTGGAATACTAATACTTAAAATTATAAAAAATAAAATTCAACACAAGCTGTTTCGATTAGGAAAGCGAATACAGTGAAGAGGTCATGTGGATGTGTACCTTCAGCTGAAGTCAGTCACTGACAGGGGCGTGTACTGTACATGGTACATCACTTTATGAGTGTTGGTGAAAGTGTGTGAGTGTGTGTCACCTACAATGAATATGTCAGTGTATGTCATCATCGTAGCACAGTAGGGACAAGTCTTAATGTCTGTTTAGGTGTAGACTGGGTGTTTATTATCTGTGCTATTTGTACTGTATTCATATTCTGTGTGTGTGGGTGTGTGTGTGTGTGTGTGTGTGTGTGTGTGTGTGTGTGTGTGTGTGTGTGTGTGTGTGTGTGTGTCTGTGTGTTTTCTCAGTTCTATCACTCTGTCACAGACCTCATATTCTTCCTGTTTCCCGCTCTGAACCAGACAATGCATGTGCCATCATGAGCTATCTGTGAGCACTGAGATAAGTAACACAATGCAGTAAGCATCAGTCACACCAACGGATTCTGTTTCTCTCAGCCAGCAAACAGTCCAGTACATAGATGATCTACATTTTATGCTTCAAAATTACATTACATGAAAACAACCCACCACAAGAACCTTCTCTCATACTCTCAGTTTGTCCTCTGGACAGACAGGAAGTCTGGCAGAGCTTTGACAGAGCTTGCGGCTCTACTCTGAGAGGTTCCCGTACGTGCATCTGTACATAGCCATAGCCTGCTCTTCATCACAGTTAACATTACCGTTCAAATGCCCTAGGTATCTTGTTAAGCTCTGAACGCAGCATGTGTTCTCATGCATCCAAATGTATTTACAATTTATACAACACATTGTTTCCATCAGCACTTGTTTTTTATCTGTAAGGCAAATTTGTGTTGCCTCATTTGAGTGAATCTCCCTGTTTGACCTCTCCTCTGACCTCTGCACAATGTGCACTGTGCTGGGAACCATGATGCCACACGGGCAGGCAAAGCAACTTACAACATCACTGAGTTACTAAGTGATCAAGCTGCTCTTAGCGCTGACAGAGAGCCAGACTCTGGGTGTAGTTGCACTGACACTAAAATAGGGCCCTCTGTGGTCATTAAGTCTTGAGCTGATGTGACTGCTTCTGAGGCCAGAATCTTTCCCTTCTCTACCTTCCATCCCATAGGACGTGAGGACGCATGGGTCCAGCTGTGGTGATGACAAATCACTGTCATACTGTCAAAATTCACAGCACAAGTTTGTCCCGTAATCTCAGCGCTCATTACATTACTCTGTGCTTTGAAACTAATCTGTTGGTAATGTATGTCCCACCAAAGAATATATGTGAAGAGCAATCAAATCATTACTCATCAAAATCATTAGTCATCATGGAATTTCAGTGTTAGTTTAAAGCTGCATATTCTGATGTTTCTGGTCATCTGCTGGCAGGAAATGACATGATATATCATTGCCTGGCAGGCATGAAAGGCAATCACATTTGCATCAACAGTTTCTGACAAACTGACTGTAACTGGTGAAGAAATTCTTTTCTGATGATGACAACATTGAAAAGCACTGTGCAATGCAACTGTAACGGCCTTGACCAGAGAGCCAGACTCTGGGTGATGGAGCAGGGCCCAGAAAATTTAGAAATGGACCTGTGCGTGTTCCTGGTGCATATGACACCATAATTATAATGTGGCATAGTCACTTACATGTAGTGCTGTCTTACCCTGTTGTGAAATCTGTGCAAAAACCTTTAGTGAGAATAAAATAAAGCCATGAAAGGCCTCGATTACACATCACAAAAACTACTGCTGCTATTGCATAATCATGGGAGGGGGAGTTAGTGAATTAATAACTGAACTGATAGCCCTTTAGTTATGTGTGATTTTCCTGTTTGAGTAAGTCAGCATTTATACTGAGGACAATTCTCCCTCAGCTGAGTTTTTGACTCTTTGACCCAAAGATCACTTCCTTACCTGACTCACAGGTCAGCTTCAACTTACAGCTGGGTGGAGCATGAAAAACTGCACAAAATTCTACAGAAAATGACTGACCACAAAAACTAAATGGTGAAATGGAAGGAGGCTGAAACTAATATTCACTGGTGACTCTCACTTTTCACCGAAACTGGATGAGGCCTCTAATTAAGGAAATTTAAAAAATGTAATAAGAAGAAATTATAATCTGAAAATGAAATGTTTTATTTATGGAACACAATGAAAACAAGTAGTTTTCATTGTGTTCACTTGGTCAAATTTTGTCAAACCTGGTCTGGTTAATAATAAATTAATATCTTTTGGCACTACATTTTCTGATCACTCACATTCCCTTGACTTATTAGCCTGTAAATTTACAGTAAAACTGAAAACACATTTTGGTTTACATCAACCAGGTAAAAAGATTTGAAAGTACAGAAAACAATGAATCCATCTACATTGCCTTCCATTTTACCTCATTTATGGTTGAAGGGACATGTTTTGACCTCCTCAGGAACCAGACATGGGTGCTATGCTTTGTATGAGATACAAAACATTGAAGATACATACATTTACAATACAAATACAACTATGTACATGTAAGTACGGGCTCCCTCTCTTCAAAAACAGTTGAATAGTGATATTGTAAAGTGAAAGTCGCAGTTCACTATCTCATATTTACTTTAGTAAGAGTCTGCTAAGAAAAAAAACATGAATGGATATTACTCAGCTGGCACTGCTGATGCTGCATTCAGTATCACAGTTCACACACACACACGCACAAACAACAGCAACATCCACCGTACAACATATGTAGCAACAAAAGCACCAGTGTCACAGAGAGGATGAGAAACACGCTGTCTCTCACACACACATGCATCCATGACTGTAGGTTTTTGGTAAGTGACGTCAGAGGTCACAGAGGAAGGTGTGGCGGAGTGAGTGAGTATTTTGGGGTGAGCATGTGTCAGAGAGGTGGGAGGGCTGGTCCTAAGCTGTATAAATACAGAACTGTGATGGACACCAAGCATGAAAAGAAGAGTGTGGAGGAGCAACCTTTAATAGACAAGGAAAAAGATCTGCGATGGCCAACCGCAACTGTAAGTGGTCTCTCTATCTATCTATCTGTCTGTCTGTCTATCTCTTTCAGCTCCCTAAACTTAATGGAAGATTATGTTCTGTGTGAACAATGTGCTGATGTATGACTTGACACTTGGTTGGGATATGACCCATCCAAATTCCTGCAACAAATACAAGGGCAGAGTTTGAACCAAGCTAGGACACGGATCAGGCTGGTCAAACACGGCTAAACCTACGCTTCAAAAACATTTCATTTTAGTTAGAAATGCACAGTATGGAGTAGAGTCAGATCTTCTCATCCGACTCTTGGCAAGAAAGCAAATGAGTACATTTCCCAAAACTATATTCCTTTAAAGAGAACTCATAAATTGACTTATCACAATACAATTCTCTGCCAGCTCTGTATAATGTCTCAGCGTGAGTGAAACTCTTCCATCACTGCCCGTATTTTATGAACCAACAAAGCAGCCGTCCACAGGTGGAGTTTACTGCACACTGATTGTTGAATTTTTGTCTCTGTTGGTCATGTTAGCTTTGATTAGGGGCGTGAACCTGAGAAGTCATGAAAACAACTTGGCTCACCGCACCAGGGAGATTGATCGGGAGCGCTTGATTGTCCGCAGGGGTCAGCCCTTCTCCATAACTTTGCAGTGCTCTGACTCTCTGTCCCCAAAACACCACCTGGAACTGGCCCTGCACCTTGGTGAGTACTGCCCAACCTGAAAGATACTGTTGGAATCAATATTTTTTTTTTCTTGTTTTCTGATGCAACTTTGCAAAGGCAGCCTTTTGTTTACACTGCTGGGTGTACAGACTGAGACTGGCATTGTGTTAACACTTAGGGTAACTATCTGTTGCAACCTAATATATAAACAACTCGTATAGTATCTCTTGACTTGTAAGTTTATCCTAAAAGTAATTTACTAAGCTTTTGGCAGCAGCAGCTAATGCAATGTAAGCAATGCACCACTGACAAAGGTTTGATGTACCATTATATTCTGCTCAGCATCGTCTCTGTACTCACGTTGTGAAAACAGGAGGAAGAAATGAAATACAAAAAAAAAAACAGGCTCTCACCGGAGCTTTAAAACAACAAGAACTTCAACGCTAACTGCTTAGCAAGTCTTGTGGACTGTTGTCTTAAAAAAAAAAAACAAAAAAAAAAAAACTAAAGCTCTATATTCCCTAACTTTAAGTAAATTTTACAACATTTCCTACAAAATCCAATGGCTACAGCAGAACGGAGTAGCTAGCAAATATGAGCAATTTTAGGTGTCAAGGCTGGGAGGAAAAAGGTTAGCTGAGAGTTAGCTTAGCAAGTTAGCTTCCTGATCCCCGGCTCTTAACTCCTGCTGAGCTTCACAAATCAAGTCATAACCAGCTCTATAGTTTCTCATCTTAAAGTAAAATATATGTATAAGCATATACAATTTTTTTTAGGTGATTACAGTTAGCTGCAACGAGCAACAAGATCTGTGTCAGGTCTGTCCTACATTCAGAGCAATAGTGTAACTCACTTATGTGTTTTTAATAGTTTTTGAACAACAGTTTAGTAAGTTATAAATAATATAATCTTTGTTTGGGGGTTTTTCAAATGTTTCTTTAGGGAAGAGAGACGAGGTGGTGATCAAGGTTCAGAAGGAGCTTGGGGCCGGAGACAAGTGGTGGTTTAACCAGCAGGGAGCGCAGGATGAAATACTGCTGACTCTGCACAGTCCAGCCGATGCCATCATTGGCCGCTACAACCTGGCTGTGTTGGTGACGTCACCGGATGGACACATTTTAGAGAAGACTGACAAAATTGGATTCCACCTGCTCTTCAACCCATGGTGCAAAGGTAACAGAATGATTTACATAGTATAATGAGTAAGATCAGCAGTTGTTTTTTTTTTTTTACCCTCATCCCCTCACCTGTATGGTGCACCCATAAACCATAATGCAGGTCCCCATCACCACATATCAACCCAACTGTGTGTTTATGGGAGCCTTTAACATTGTCAGCCTGAGACTGAAGCACTTTCCACCAGCATCATCAAAACACCGAATGATGGAATTTCTCACAGAACAACAGTGTCATGTTTTTCTAATTGAGGCCCTCGAACGCACAAAGAATTCATGTTGGCTGATTCAGAATTTATGTCGTTGGCTCGTTTGCTGCTTCTGTCTCCTGTGAACGTGACACCAGGCCTCTAGAATTTCTAATATGGAGCATCAAGGGCACAAAGCATCTGCATTAAGTCCTGTGTTGAATGTTAATGTTCGTAATTCTGAGGACACAAGGGCACTCACGGTCATCTCTGTTTTAATTGTGTGTGTTTGTGTGTGTGTGTGTGTGTGTGTGTGTGTGTGTATGTTAGATGATGCTGTGTACCTCCCTGATGAAAGGCTGCTCCAGGAGTATGTTATGAATGAGGATGGAGTAATTTACATGGGGGCCTGGGATAGCATCAATAACCTTCCCTGGAACTATGGACAGGTAACTCACACACGCATACATAAACACAAGCATCTTGTGAACAGGCTGAGTTGAGCACGTCAGGCCAGAAGGTGGCCTGTGTGAATTGTCACAGCAGTGTGACAGCGGAGACGCTGGGGCTTTGGCTGGATCAAGGCATTTGTTTGTTGGACGGAGGAAACTTCTGGACAGGAGGTGTCAGAATTTAACCAAACCGCACAAACAAGGGCTTGTCCCTTCACAGCTCATTGGGAGGACAGAGGTTAAGACAAACAGGGAAGCAGTGTGTGCCAGACAAGCAAACAGAGATAGATAGATGGCAGATTGACTGACAGGAAGTGGTGTGACAGACACACATACGCAAAGACCAAGCAGTGGGAAACAAACTGATTGAACACAGTGATTTAAAATTTGTCTTTTTAAAAAGTTGGTTGAGAAGGCCCTCCTGCTTAACAGCCGACTTTTTTTCTCCTTTTCTTTGCTCCTCGCTCGTTTTCTCTCAATCCTCCTGTTACTATCTCTCTCAGTTTGAGGACTATGTGATGGACATCTGTTTTGAAGTTCTGGACAACTCCAACAACGCCCTGAAGAATTCAAAGATGGACATCGAAAACAGATCTGACCCTGTCTACGTCGGAAGGATAATCACTGCAATGGTGATGATCTACGCTCTCTGCTAAGACAATACTGGACAAAATACTCTCAGGTCTCCAGAAATGATGGCAGTGCTTTTTTGTAAAAAGATGTCTCCTCCTCATGTTGTCTTCATCTATCCAGGTGAACTCTAACGGTGACAGGGGTGTGTTGGCCGGTCGCTGGGAGGAGCCGTACTCTGGTGGAGTCGCACCGTACCGATGGACCGGTAGCGTGCCCATCCTCCAACAGTGGAGCAAGGCCGGGGCCAGGGCGGTCAAATATGGCCAGTGCTGGGTGTTTGCTGGCGTCGCCTGCACAGGTGAGCTTTCACAGATTTCACTGCTGCATGATTCAAGGATCCAAAAGCATAATAGTAGCCTGAGGTGGGTCAGTATGTAAAGAACATATTGTTTATCCATAAATCATTTGAACTGAATACTCTAAAACTTAAGTGTCAGCACAAACATATACATATCTTCTGGGGGAAAAAAATCAAATCGCTGTGGGAGAGTAAAAAGATAAGGAGGAAGCAGGAACAAAGGAATGAAATGTCCCTGTCTGATGTGTTGGTGTGATCTTCACAGTGCTGCGCTGTCTGGGAATCCCAACACGCCTCATCACTAACTTCTCCTCAGCCCATGATTCCGATGGAAACCTCTCTATAGACTTTGTGATGAATGAAAAGCTGGAGACCTCTGGCAGGGACAGTAGCTGGTAGGAACATGCACGTGCACACAGATTTAAAATACGATTTAGTTGAAGATATTATATCATCTAATGTTATGAATTATTTCTCGTCTCGTCTCGTCTCCTCGTGATTTTAGGAACTTCCACTGTTGGGTTGAGTCCTGGATGAGAAGAGATGATCTCCCCAAAGGGAATGATGGCTGGCAGGTTTTGGACCCCACCCCTCAAGAACTGAGTGATGGTACATTTATAATTTCTGACCTTTTCTCAGGACTGTTGCCACAGGCTTTCTTTGGTATCATATAATTGTAAAAGCACGAAAATCAAAGTGATTTATCACTGTTATAAAAACCGACTTTTCCTTCACTGCATTCATGATTTTATGTTACAGGAAATGCTTAAAATAATTTTTTTTCCTCTTCAGGAGAGTTTTGCTGTGGCCCATGTCCTGTGACGGCCATCAAAGAGGGAAATCTGGGAGTGAAGTACGACTCTCCGTTCGTCTTCACCGAAGTGAACGCTGACATCATCTACTGGATGGTCCGACCAGATGGCCAGCGGCAGAAGGTGATTGATTTTTGCTCTGATCGATTTCAGAAACAGAAACGAATGAATTAGTTTAAAATTAGATTCATAGTTGACAGTGACACTTAAGTGGCAAAGAGTCTTGACCTTTTAAAAAGATTTACTGATGATAACTGTCATTATTGTTACAGGTCAGAGTGGACCAGAGTGGTGTGGGGAGAAACATCAGCACCAAAAGTGTTTACAGTGACCAAAGAGAAGATGTCACTCTACACTACAAATACCCTGAAGGTTAGTTGGAAAGTGGTACACAGAAGAGTAGACAGATTAGGATCAATGACTGCACATATTTACAACAGCCATAACAACAACAAAAAACCTTATTTTCCATAATCACATTTATTTAGCTCAGTGTGCAGGATTTAAAAAAAAATATGTAGCATTCTATTGTTAAATCTTGTGATTGTTGGTTAGGATTAGTTGTCATGGACCAACATCTTCTCCATAGGCTCCGCAAAGGAGAGAGAGGTGTACGAGAAGGCAGGACGACGGGTCACAGAGCCGACCGGAGAAAATGCAGAACCAGGACAACTGCAGCTGTCAATCAAGCACGCTAAGCCTGTGTTTGGGACAGACTTTGATGTGATTGTTGAGGTATGACGTGTTCACACTGTACCTGAATGAATGAAAGGAGGAATGGATGAGATGATAAATGAATGAGTGTAGAGTGTGTTTTATGATGAGTCCCTTCTGTCCACAGGTGAAGAATGAAGGAAGCACAGATGCCAGTGCTCAGCTGACCATTCTGGCCATGGCTGTAACTTACAATTCGTTCCATCGGGGGGAGTGCCGGAGGCAGACAACCAGTGTGACTGTGCCAGCTCACAAAAGTTAGTAGCTCACATGAACCCACAAAGCCTGTGCTGTAAAACAGATGTACTGTAAAACAACTGTACTTCTGCATCTTACCTGCACACTTTTGCCTTTTTATTTATTTAGCAGCATGACATACCATAATGTGTGTGTGTGTGTGTGTGTGTGTGTGTTCAGTCCACAAGGAAGTGGTGCGTCTGCGCTACGATGACTATGTCAGGTGTGTGTCTGAGCACCATCTGATCAGGGTGAAAGCATTCTTAGATGCTCCAGGAGAGAACGGACCCATCATGACCATGTCCAACATCCAACTGAGCATGCCCGAACTCCTCGTAGAGGTGGGTACATACTGTGCACGACCAGAGGTCATTGCTGGACCATGAAGACACTGAGCTATTTGGACACACTTGATCTTTTTCTGTCTATCCAACTATGAACTATTTGACTATACAGGTCACAGTTAAAATAAGGTATACATTGCGCTACAGTCTGGTCTTGGTTTCCCATAAGCTAGTGGACCTGTGAAGACCTCTCCTGTAACATTCTACATCCTATACTCCCATAGAACATTGAGCTGTCTCCTCTTTCTCCAGGTGCCTGGTAAGGCTGTCCTACAGGAACAAGTGACAGCCTATATTTCCTTCACCAATCCTCTACCTGTCCCACTGAAGGGTGGTGTGTTCACTGTGGAGGGAGCTGGTCTACTGTCCGCCTCTGAGATCCATATTAAGTAAGTGCTGACAGTGCATGTGCATAGAGCTGACGGGCAATGTACAGCACAAACTCCTTACACACAGTCTAAAATAAAAAGTAGGTGGTTTTGTGTAGTGATAGCAAAAGACCAGAATTTCCATTCCTCTATCGCTTCAGTTAATAACAAAAACTGAGAAAAACATCCACAAGCATTCATCTCTCTCTGTCTTTTCTCTTTCAGTGGTGATATTTCTCCCGGCCAGAAAGTGTCTGTCAAGCTCTCCTTCTCGCCTGTGAGGGTCGGTGTGAGGAAGCTCCTGGTGGACTTTGACTCTGACAGGCTGAAGGATGTGAAGGGAGTCGCCACTGTGGTTGTCCGCAAGAGATACATGATCCCTGGATTTTTTTAAAAAAACCTCTGGGCTGAACGAAACCGACACGTCTTATATTGTGAGTTGATGTGCGAGGGGTAACTGCCCTGTTTGAGTGTAAAAGAATAGGACCTGACGAAAACAAAATATGCAAGGTGACTGCCAAAAAGAAGTATTAGTGAAGTGTATATGCAGGTTAGTTTTTTCTGTGATAGTTGTGCCTTCCAGAATGATCATGTCAACACCCACAAAGAAATAGAGATACAGTATCAGTTTAAAGCCACTATGTGTCAGATTTGAACAGTTATGACTTTGCATTATACCTGGCACTGGATGTCTTTATGGAAATACTCAGAAACACAGCAGCAGACAGTCTCTACATGACAAACATGTAAACACAGGACAGATTTTTTTTTTGCTTTTTGTTTGATTCTCCTTAGTGCCATTTCATTTCTTGAATTTCTTACTTGACTGAATTACTAAAAAAGCATGTTTCCTTCTGTCTTTGTTCCTTCCCCCTGGTTCAAGTCACCACTGATTTTTATTCCCTGGCTGTTAAATGAAATGAAAACCATCTTGGGCCTCAGGAATGAGATGCAGGGTTAAAAAAACAAAAAAAACATTCTTCTACATTTGTTGTTTACTTTGTTATTGTTGAAAACTATCTGATCAAAAAAATCTGTATGTTTTGTTTCTTACTGATCTTTTTGCACTGTTTCCAGTCCCATTTTAGCCACAACATGATGGGGAGAAACTACAATTTTTATTATTTAATCCTGATATTTATTCCTTTTGATTATACAAATTTGCTGTGTCTGATTTCAATAAAGATTTTTTTCACAGGTATGCTTTTGGTCTGACATGTCATTAATATTGATGTCTGGCTATGTGTTGGCTATCTGCATTATCACACAGTATATTCTACATGTGAGGGACTCACCGAGCACTTTGTGAGGTACACCTGCCTCATGAAGTTATCCAGTCAGCCATTCATGTTGCAGCAGTGTAGTACATGAAATCCAGTGAATCCAGTTAAGAGCTTCAGTTAATGCCCACACCAAACGTCAGAATGAGGGGAGAAAAATGTGATTTCAGTGACTTTGACTGGTATGATTGCTGGTCTCTGATGGGCTGGTTTGAGTATTTCCCAATCTGAATTGAATACAGTCTTTGACGCTGGAGCGGGCAGAAAGGTAATCCAGAGCTAGGGTCCATTAACTGAGCCAGGAGGAGAGGAATCGTGTCCAGGGGCTGTGACCAGAACGCAGCTTGGGTTAGGATTCAGGAGCAGGAGCTGTTTCTCCATTGATAAAAACTGGTACTTCCTAAATATAATAATAAACGAATGCTTGGTCTCCAGGTGGCGAAGCAGTTTTGAAGGCTTCATTGCCTCATTAGAGAGCCGGTCGCCGCATGTTATGCAGAGCGGGCTTGGTGCGTGGGAACTTTCCAAAGACGTTTCTTTTTTTGTTCTTTTTGCTATTTGGGGGTTTTAGCGGTAACGTTATGTGTTACCGGCCGGAGCAGCCACTTTAAGAAGGTAGCGGATGCAGGTAAGACACGTGACCGAGGCAAGCCTCTTGACATGCATCAAGAGTGAGTCATTAACAGATGTGGCGGAGAAAATCCGGTAATTTTTCAAAATAAAACATCGTTCAGAATCAGATAAATAAAACGGAAATAATGTAAGTTGTGTATTCTTTCTGTGCGCCCCGGTACCAGTTGACCCACGGACCGGTGCCGGTCCCCGGCCCGGGGGTTGGGGACCACTGTTTGTATTTGTCTCAGATTACCCAGCAATGATAGACTCACTGGTGTCAAGCACTCAGATCCTCAAGTAACAGTTCCAGTACAACAATGCCAAAAATATTCCAATATAAGTACTTAAATATAAGTAGTATCTAAAATCTAGAGTCGCTATAATCGGTCGTTCGTTTAGGATTTTTGTTTTCCTGAATCTGTAGATCTTCCTGAATCTGTAAAATTTACAGATTTCAACTGTGGGTATGTATTTATACCAGCAGATGGAGCAAGAGAGCCAACATCCTACATTAAAGTTGTACCGCTGCTGAGTCGCTAAAAGGATAAACACTGTCTTCTGGTAAAACACAGATACATGCGGTACTCTAACAGTAAAAATACAGAGACGATAAGAACGTGGAAACCACATCACTGATATCTATATATAGGAATGGTTTCACCATTTGTTTCTCAAGTCAGGATGGCCGAGCGGTCTAAGGCGCTGCGTTCAGGTCGCAGTCTCCCCTGGAGGCGTGGGTTCGAATCCCACTTCTGACAGTAATCTTTTCTTTCACCAAACAAGTCCGTATCAGCTGGTGCACATACCACATCCATGTATGTGATTCCTGCAATACAACAACTTTATTGTTGTACAGTATCAAAATGCATATATTTAATTACTTTCCAATACTGATGTTTGTTATGTGTGTTGCATGTTCTCAGGTCATTTGTGTCACATATTAAACTCTGTGCTGCAGCACGTCATCCCTCCGTCTTATCAAGATACATGTGAAGGACACACAAAAGCATCTGCACCAATAGCCCCCCACCCCTTTCTTTCTCCCTCCACCTCCTCCCAGTTTTCAAACACATTAATGAGTCACTCAGGTGAGAGGCCTCTGAGAGCCATATGGGAGGTGCCAGGGGAGATAGAGAGGGTAAAAGAGGGAGAGCAGATAGAGATAGGATGACGAAACATTCACTGTGTATGTGTGTGAGAGAGAGAGAGAGAGAGAGAGCAAGGTGTGGAGAGACCCACACCACCACCATTAGACACCTGTCAGTGCAGGTGGAGACAGTAACTACGGAATATCTGTACCTGAGGATTTCACTGGAGGCTCCTCTTTAACTCTTTGGACTTTTTGTCTTTTTCTTTTTTTGTTTTTCATTTTTTTGCCATCAAGACTTATTTGATATTACTTTATGTACTTTATGTATGTTATTCTTTGCTGCCGCCACGAGCTGATGTTTTCAGTGGTTACTGAATCCCAACATACAGGTATTTTCTGAGGGGTGAAAACTATAGAACGAGGAAAATTTCCATCAAAGACTCTCATTTTGAGACTGCATCCCAGCCTGAAGGGAGTTGTTGTCGGCGAGGCTGTGACACCTTCAGATAAACTGCGTGATCATGGCAGACTTCCCTTCCAAAGTTACCACAGAGACCGGCTCCCCCAGCTCCCAGAGCTCTCCGCAGGGGGGGAACAGCCTCCGAGGGCTGGCAGCTAACGTCACCACCATGATGGACATGTCCTTCATCCGAAGCATCCCGGCCATCCTCATGATGACTGAAATAGTATGTAACAAATCCAGAGCTGTTCTTTTTTTTTTTTTTTTTTTTTTACTCTGTTCAACTCTATTCAGAACAAACTTGTTTTCAATTCTACTCCATTCTGTCAAACTTCAGCTCTGTTCTTTTCCACACTGTCTCTGTCAAAAACATTGTGACTGAAACCACTGGTGGCTTAGTTTACAAATTACTAAAGAATACAGCTAGTGATATTTAATTGTTTTCTTATTATCAACAAAACCTATGAAAACCAAATGTTAATTTATTTAAATAGTTTATTTATTGGGGACTAGGTTTAGCTGTGGATTAATACACATTTGGTGCTCTAGAGAGAATTCATTCAATACAATTTTATTTATATAGCACCAAAATCATAACCTAAATTATCTCAAGGGACTTTAAAGAGTGAGCTCAAAACCTTGTAGAATTATAGAAAGAAACCCAACAGTTCCCACACTCATATAGATAGAGTGTAGGTAAATCGGTAATAAAAACGAGTTAACCAAATATAGATCCTGATGTATTGATTATCAAGGATGAGTTAAAGGCACAACACGCTGTATAATGAACTTGTTGTAGTGCAATCAACATTACAGCAGCACTAGATAAGGATATTTGTATATCTGTAACCCAAATCTTGTGCCACAGGAATTTGTTTGTGTGTCAGCAAACTTCAGGCTGTGCATCATAAATGTCACTGGTTATCTATCAACAAAAACATGACTGTCGCCGGTCAAAGCCTCTTTCTTATTGCTCTGCAGTGTGCACACAGTCATGTCTGGTTGTTTCAGGATCTGGCACTGAGCTGAGAGCTGAAATTGAAATTTGGCTGTGAGAGGTAGCTGGGCTGGGTTGTTATGTTTGCTGAAACACTTGGCTATAAAACTGAATGGAGTGCAGAAGTTATCAAGTTAACAGTGTTCAGCTTCAGCAAAAATTCATTTCCCCCTCCTGTGATGCATTTGCACAAGACTCTGTCCACACAGAGGACACGTGACTAGCTGGATGACTGACAGGTGCAGGAGATCTTTGTCCCCTGGAGGCCCCGTTCCCTCCTGACTCTCCTTTGACCATCCCATTAAGCCATTGAACCTAGTGTGTAGTCTTGAAGGACAGATGGACCTATGTTAATGTTCATTCTGTATACACACGGTTAAATATTTGCAACCCCTTCATGCTTTAAGAGTTGCAAGTTTTATTGGCTTCTGATGGTGTTGTAGTAGTAGGGCCAGCTATGCGGAAGTCAGCAGAAGTAAACTTTTGTTGTATTCAAAAGTTTGATTAAATCTGGTGAAGTTTGTGAAGTGTGGCAGGTAACTCAGGCAAAGCTTTACCTATTTATTTATTTAATTACTCAGTAATAATAAACTTAATTTAGCATGTTTCAACATGTCTCCTTGAAAATGACAAGTACAGATGTCATCTTTTCCCAACAATCGAGTATATCAGCATCTGTTACAGCTTTGTTTAATGTTCAGGCTACCATGTGATTGTTACTTGGCTAATATGAACTAACTTCTTTTTATGTTGCTGCAGTGATCAATGTTCTTGCAGTGGTTAGAGTTATGTCATCCCAAGGTTAACAAGCAGGGAACGTTGTCTCACAACTGCAAACTAGAGTTTGCAGTTTAACTCCTACAACACAGGACTTGCTGTTTGAACTGATTTTTCAGATGCTCCAGTTTTTAAATGTTGCAAAGCTGTAGACCAACACAACCCTGGCATCACCTTATAAAGTACGTAGGTATTATATTATGTATTTAACACTAGCAGCATTCATTGGTTGTTCACTACAGAGAATAAGGGTACACCCTCATGCCAAAAAGGTGATTTATGACCCCTGATTAATGAACACCCCCCCCCCCCCCCCCCCACCACGTGGCATAAGCCCCGCCCCTTGACGACATCACTCCCTAACCCTGTCTCTATGACATCACTTCCTAACCCCACCCATCAAACCCCCCACCCCTTTTCTGACATCACTTCATTCATCCTACCCCCTTCATTGTTTTTCATTCCCTTCAAGACAACATAAAATAAATATAAATAAATTAGGGGTGTTTGATGTGAACATTTGGGTGTGCTTGATGTAAACATTGGCTGTAGCTGCTTTCTCCTTGTGCTGTGGTCACATGGAAAGGAGTGCTAAGTGACAGAGTTTCAGATCAAAGGGTCAATATGCAATGTTGTAGACAAGGCGTCTCATGAGGAGGCATTTGTTGATTCTAGCATGTCACAAAAGTGAGAAATAATGTCTCCTTCCTCCGTTTGCTACTGCCCCCCCATTTGCTTCCGTCGCTCCTATCACTGGGAAAACCCCTCCCCGCATCATCACACCTCTCCAGCAATTTTCTGCAGGACGATATACATATATAAATAAAAGCATTTATAAAAGTTCTGAAAATACAAACTTTCAAAGTTGCAAAATAAAATAAAATAAAATTGAGGAGCGACAAAAGTCTGCAGAATGTCTGAAGGTCCGGAAGTGACGTCACAAAGGTGAGGAGCTTATGCCGCGTGGTGGGGGTTGGTGAGGGGGGGCGGTCATAAATCAGGGGTCATAAATCACTTTATTGGCATAAGGGTGTACCCTTATTCTCTCACTACTCAACTACTTCAAGTCCAATAATCAATCTGCTTTCAACTCTGTTTTGGTCTCTACCAACTACTGAGGGGCATATCTGGTTGTAGCTGCTAGGTGCTCAACCATGTCCACCAGCTTGTCGCTGATTTTGTCTGGGTGCAGTTTGGTGCTGGACAGGTGGTGTACACTGTGGACACAAGTGACAGTCACATGTCTGCTGGAGTTTGTCATTGAAACAGGAAAAGTAGAAAAGCGTCACAAAGGTAGAAAAATGATATGAATATTTAGAAGAATCAGAATCAGAAAAACTTTATATAGTTTAAATAGTTTAAAATGTTTCTAAAATAAATAAAATAGTGAAAATAAAAAAAAATAAAATATCTGAAGTTTGCTAACTTTAGCTAACATTAGCCACCAGGCACCACTACTCATACCAGGCCAAGTAAGACTGTAGCAACAAAACCTCTGGGAGTATTGACAGGAGCACAAGTGCAATTGATTATTTATGAATCAAACCTTCACACCAGAGCCATGTTTTAAGAGCATGTGGGTCCCAAAACTACCTGGGAATGTCTGTAGGGGAACACACAATGTCTCCCACTGTCCCATACACTCAATGGTGTGTCCTTGGTCAAGGGACTTAAGTCCCAGCTTATCTTACATTGCAAACAGAAGAGGGTGTGTGTTCACCTCCCATATCAGACTGGCTGTAACTTTGTGAATGTGAAGCTGGCCATCAATAGAAATATTATTTATGCTCAGTGAGCTTGAATTGGTTAAATAAAGGTTGAAAACCAGGCTCCGCTATGGTTCTCATTATGGCTCATTTTAGTTTCAGTGTTGGTGTCTGGCTGTTTTTGTGAGGATTTGCTTCTGCTGGCAGTGTTTCTTACCTTACTGATCTGTCAGACTTAATTCCAAACAAAGTGTTATCCAGGGTGAGAGAGAGGACTGCTTCCAAAAGTTGATTCACCTGGTTTGACTTTTCACTCCAAGCTACTTTGAGTCAGCCTCAGGCAGTTTCCTGTGAAAGCGGATAAACATTTAAATTAGGTCACCATTTTCATACTGACACAAAAACAGTTCAGTAAATGAAACTGAAGTAAATGAAGCAGCACAGCAGTAGGATGAAATTGTAGTTGTTGTACATCTAGAAAACAAAGTAGTTAGTGGTCAGCGCATTTTATCAAAAAAAAAAAAATTGGAAATTAAGTGTCTCCGCTATTTAAATCGACGTGAAAGCTTGTGTGATACAGTTTCACACTGCCACTTCATAATTTGAAAGGGTTTGCTTGTTTTTGTGAACTTTAAACTGGGATCTTCTGTAAACAGACCTTTGCTGGATTTCCAGTCATGCCTGCATTTAACACAGAGTCAAGAAAGAATCAAATGTTTCCAAGAAGGATTATTGATATGAAAATTGTTTGATCTAATCACTAAATGTCACCTTGTGTGCCATCGAGAATTTGACTGAGCCTCTATTTAGACACAGACTGTGTGTCTGTCTGTTTGTCTGTCTGTCTGTGTTTGCCATTGTCATTTTCCATTTTCCCCACACATACTTAGGCAAAAACAATTTTAAAAAAGGGGAAAGGAGTGAAAAAGGAAGTAGCTGAATTGTTATTTCAAACGTTTTTGAAACCGGACATCTTCCTTTCTACATCACTTCATTCATTCATCTTCCATTAGTGTTTAATCCGTAGAACAACTGGTTTTCTGTTTCAGCTCCTTGTGCAATATTAATGAATAATGTGCCCCAAGCATTCTGCCTTATAAAACACACCTGCACAATATGTAAATATCAATATTGAAGCTTGTGATAAGAATCATGGTTTAACTTGAAAAGTTCTTCTTATCACACAGATCTAACATCTATTTCACACACTGTCCATAATTAATGTTCAACAATAAAGTTATTAAGGGAGGGAAAAATACGTTTCATTCAATGAATGACTGTGGATCACATTTTACTGTTAAATGGGAAACTGAGGTTATCTGTTCCTCTAGTTCAGAACAGAGGTCTTTGTTAAGGTGGTGTCCACTGTGTGTGTGTGTGCGTGCGTGCATGTGTGCGTGCGTGCATGTATGTATGTGTGCGTGTATCTGTTGCGTCAAAAGGGAAACATGATATCTGCATACATAATAGACTGTCCTTTCTCATGGGACACAAGAGAAAGAGAGACAGATGCAGAGAAAGGAACTTTAATTTCTGACATAAAACAAACAAGGCCCTCATTGATAATGTTAAAAAAACCAATGTTGGTGCAGTTTTGGTTAAAGCACATCCTTGTGGCTTCCTTGCTCCACGTCTCAGTCCTTCCTGTTTTCTCTCTCTGACCTCTCTAGTTTTTGGGCCTGCTCCAGTGGGCATTGATAGCCAGCGCCCCCTACACAATTTTGCCAGCATACGGCTGGGTGATGTTTGTGGCTGTCACTCTATGGCTCCTCACCACCATCCTCTTCTTCATGATCCTGTTCAGCGCCCCGCGAAAACTCACCGCTGTCCCCTGGCCCCTGACGGTAAGAAGGAAAACTTCTACTTCTACCTAGGGACTTAAAGACTTAAGTAAAACAATAATCAGAGTTTTGAAAGCAATCTTTGGCATCTATTATTATTTATTAGGGTTTTAACACTCTGAAAACAATGACCATGTCAAAGCGGTGAGAAGAACACAGACAAAATGGCACAAACAGAAATCCGTCACGGGAAATCACCAAAACTGGTCTAATTTTGACAGAAAGTTGTGTTCACACACAAGCACTGTAAAACTCTGATGGAGGAAATATATTTTTACGCTCTTTGAAATGATGCTATTCTCTTTGTGCAGTTGATGTTAGGTGTATCAAGCTGCAGAAGCTCTGAAGAGACATTAACTCTGCTGTCTCCCAGGCAAGACCTTAAAGCACTAGAGAAAGGTGCATAAACAAGAAGAAGCAACAGGATTCTGACTTGAGCGTTAATGTCAAGGATAAAGGATCATTTGAGGTTTGATCAAAGGAAAAGACAAAATAGTACAGTGAAGTAGGCTGTGAAATGACAATACCGGGGCAGTGGTTCAAGGCGCCCAAATACAGACAGGATAGAGAATAATTAACAACAGGGGACACCAGGATGGAAAGGAAAAGCTGTGAGTAACTTGTGCTTAATGTTTCTCCTCTTCTGCTAGGTGATGATGTATCAAGGCATAGCCACGGTCCTCTATCTGACTGCCTTCCTGGCCAATGCAGCATCTGTCCATCCTTTCCGCTATTCCTATTTCTATGGACATATGGCAGCCGCCGCTGTAAGATGCCCGACACCACTCACACTAACACACATACAAAGAACTAGTTAAATATGCAAGAAACACTCTAAGATCACACTCTGATATGTCTGATATATCCCATTTGTCTGTTGTCAACAATCAAAAATCCTGGAGTCCTGGAGCATCATACATTCACTCAGTCATCCAATGTTTGAGCACTGGGTGCATTTAACACATCTGACCCTCCCTCCTCCCATCTCACTGGCATCGGTGTTTCGCTAGGTGTACCTCTGATAGCATATTTACTTATCAGGCTGCAGCAAATACACACACCCAGACCTTGGGAGAAGCAGAGTAGGATGCAGGAGGGTGAGGCTCTCACATGACTGGGAAGTATGTCATGTGCCTTTGTTACCTTTGTACCACAGTTGCCACTTGCTCCTTACTTCTGCTGTTTGAGGTTATCAGTGTTCAATAAAAAAAAAAAGTATTTGATGTGTGAAGTGGATACACAGGAAATGATGTGTGTGTGTGTGTGTGTGTGTGTGTGTGTGTGTGTGTGTGTGTGTGTGTGTGTGTGTGTGTGTGTGTGTGTGAGAGAGAGAGAGAGAGAGAGATGCTGTTTTGTCGTCTCTTCCATAGGCTAAAGTCCATGCTACAGTAGCATTTGTATGATTTCACACACACACACACACACACATCCACAGCCCCGTCCCCGTCCTATCACACAATCTTATCAGTTGCATTTTACCGCCTTTGAGACACACCAGACCAGATGCATTTATCATGGCTAATGGCCCATTAGTGCATTGTTAAAACTGTTACACAAGTACCTGGAATCTGTATAGATGTGATTACATGTAGATGTAAATTTATCTTAGATCTTTGCTTTCTGAAGAAATTTAAGAGGTGTAATTGTCTCTCATTTACCCTGTCAATGTCTCTGTCTGTCTGTCTGTCTGTCTGTCTGTCTGTCTGTCTGTCTGTCTGTCTGTCTGTCTGTCTGTCTGTCTGTCTGCCCGCCCGTCCAGTTCTTCGGTGCTGTGGTGACCCTGGCATATGGTGCTAGTGCTTTCTTCTCCTATTTGGACTGGAAGGGAGATGGAGGAAACGCTGCCACCAGCACAGTGCCGACCTAGGACTCAAACCTGTGATGTTGTTGCTGCTGGGCAAAGACTCCTCGTGTTTTCTTTCTCTAAAAGTGCTGTCATTATTTGGATAGTCATATTTGGATAGTCACACTGACTTGTCTCAGTCACTGCTAACTCTGGTAACCCAAATTCTGACCTCAGTCTAACCCCAGTACTGACAATAAGATGAAACCTAATCCAGACAGAAGATATCCACACATTCATTTTCGGTCACACTCAACAGACTTCCACCTTCACATTATGAAAATAAGTTGCACATCAGCACTGGATTACCCACATAAAAATGTTTATATTGATACTGTGTCTCAGCAACACAATATCAACACATTTCTGGTGTACTGCACTGAGGCCTCACATTCAGGCCTTCCTATAATAATATATTTAATAATGTTATTTTGAATCCACAAACAAAAAGCCAATGGTGCCTTTAGACACCAAGGGTGTTGCTTGTATAGAATGAAATGCTTTCATACGTGCATTGTAAGTGTATCATTGAGGTAAGAGCATCATACAGTTACCAATATCTCCAGGCTGTATTTAAAATACTCATAAGATGCCTCACCATTCACTTAAGGCAATAGGTTTAATCTGTCTTCTTGCCAAGAGTTAGATAGATTTATGCTGAGCTAAACTTACTGGCTGCACACTGTAGCTTCATACTTAACTTACAGATATGATACCGGTATCAATCTTCAAGCTCTCAGCAAGAAAGCAGATAAGCAATGTTTCCCCAAAATGTCAGACTATTCCTTTAAAGTAAGCAAATCACTGGGGACAAGTGCTATAATTACTAACTTTGTGGTAACAACGTAGTGTATCATGTCTAGGGTCCATTATCCATCATGTAGAAACATGAAGATTTTTATATTGTATTTGTTTGTTTACAGAGTACGGCGTTGCTCTCATAAACTGACATGACACAGGAGGAGGGTGTGAAGAAGGACTGTTTGAATAGTATCTGTGTCCTGCAGACATATCACTTTAATTTCCTTTGACAAATATCCAGAACACAGGCATGTGCTCGCATAGAAACTGACCTTAAACTAATTTCATAAAGAAAGCCAAATTACTGATGAAAATAACAATGTCCATGTCCATGGTTGTAGGTTGCAGAATATATAGTATTAATCAAACTTCTCCTGAAGTAGACTTTCTGAAGAGACAGTGTTTCTGCAGGACATTAATGACTCCTTCGATAATTCAAATATTATTCTACTAGTGAGTCATCAAGTTATGGAAACAGTGTGCATACATTTTTCTGATTAACATCAAACAGTGCTCTGCTCCTGTTGCACTGTATGTACCTTTATGGATATGTTGTGTTTTTGTACCAAAAATTTGAATACTAGTGAAATCCTGTGATCAGTGCTGGGACTCAACCCTGCGCTTGTTCAAATAAAGCACTCGGTGATTTCAATGTAAGGCTTTTACTTGTTTATTTGTTTTTGGATTTTTTTTTAGTTTTACTAACAAATGTGACATCGACAGTAATATAGCAATAACAAATATTAAAACTGTCATGTTAAGACGAGTAGAAAACACTTTAACATTGTACTGAAAACTATACTGTAAATCTTATTTCTGATTGCAAACACACACACACACACACAATCACTATATACATTCAAAATCACTTTCACAGGCACAAAAACTCAATCAAATGAGTTTTCAAACTGAACAAATAATTTAAAATTTCATAAAACATATATTAGTTCTGTTATATCCTTTTCTTAGGGAAAAAAACATACCATTCAAAGAGAGCAGACATTCAAACATTCACTCATATCAAAATGGTTTCCTTACTGTTACTGGGATCTGTTGACCGTTTTCATATAATCATCAGCAGGATGACCTGAAATCACAAGCATTGGCCTTGTACAAGCACCAGAATTTTGGGTACCCACTCCCCAACCAGGTAGAACCCTAAACGCTAAATCTTAATAAAAATACATGTGGATAAGGGCATGATTGTAAAGTTAGGATTAGGCCTCACTCACTTGCAAATCCCTGTTTTAGAGATGTGAATATTTCAAGTAGTCAATGTCCAGTGTAATGGTTGGGGAGTAGAAAGACGTGAAAACCTTCCATCTTCACTCTTAAACTACGGAGAGGGTCCGGAGAACACACATACCATCCCAACACATGAAACACACAGGAATGCATATATGAACTTGCCGTAGATTTAAATTTAGATGTAGAGTGTGTCCTGCAGCTTGCCATCAGGGTACAAAGAAAATATCGCAAACGCCACTGACCACAAGCTGGCAACTCTCTGAAGACTCTCTCATGGGAAAAAAAACTGACATGAACACATGAAGGACGAGGCAATTCAAGAGTTTGACTTTTTGAGTGTGTGAGGGTCACTGTGACTCAGTGGAGCCAGTGTGTTTGGAGCCTGCAGGGATGAGAGATGTGACCACCAGCCCCTGACTCAGGTCCAGACCTCGACCCTCCTTCTCCTGGAAACACACAGATTCATAGAGCTGGTATTAAAGTAAAGCACTTCACACAAAAATACACACACAGAGCAGGAAGTGGGCTTGATTTTAAATGACACAACCATCTGTGAGAAAAAGTTGGTATTACAATTACAACTGTATTACAACTGTAAGAGCCACTTAAACACATACACAACACAAAAGCTTAGGAACCATATGTTGGATTTAATTAGTGAAAACTGAGGGCCCACAAAGAACAGATCACGGTTTCAGAATATAGAATGAGATTCTAAACAAAGTGTGGTTTAAAGATTTTCCAAGCTTCCAGACAACTCACAGCTCTGTATTCCAGAAGCATCTCCTTGAAGGCCATGAAGTCAGTGAACGTCAGCAGCATGTCAAAGATGTCGCCTGGGACCTCCTCTTTGTGCTGCCTGCAGATGAAGCAGCAGTGACATATTGTGAGTCTCATCAGATTTTCAGTGTACTAGTGTGACACCTAGTGGCTGCTCCAAAATAAAACTGTTTAGGAGCAACAGGTGCATCAAAACCAACTGATGTGTGAGCCGACTAGTTGCTGTCAGTGGCACCATCAATGCCACCAACTGAATTTAAGTGACCGAGCTGCTGTAAGAGGGAAACAAACAGAATGAAATGGCTTTAGAAAAGAGTTGTGTCACATCTTACATGAGCAGCTCTATGAAAGTGTTCATGTTGAAGCCAGGGATCCTCTCCACAAGCTGCTGCTCCAGGTGTTTCTCCAGCAGGTCAACCTACACAATGTAAATGAGTTAATAGGGTCTTAGTTTATCTCCCCAGGTATCAGAGAAGCTCAGCAAAAATGCATAATGGTTGATAGTGCTGTAGGTTGAAATTATATGATTATTTACTGTCATAAGGCTGAGAGTAACTGTGTATTAGATAAAGTGATATAAATCAGATATGTCATATTGCTTGAAGACAGGTGTGTTACATTACACCACAGAGAGTTGCCAAACAACTCACATATTCATTGAAGATGAGCGTGTAGCTGAGTTTGTTCTCGTCAGAGTCGTCAAACTCCAGATAGTGTTTCTCCATGAAGCTCTGCTGAAGCCGCTGAAACTCATCCTCTAAAAGAAAAGTGATGGGCAGGTAGAACATCACACATCTTTATCATAGACTGGTGAAATGTATTTAGCTGGCTTAGCAATCTCTGCATCAAATATCAAAACTACTTTTCTGTCATACACACATAGAATAAATGTTCTATATCTTAGTCTTGCAAATGCAGGCCACTTGGATTTCTTTTTTTATTTTTTTAAATTGTATTTTCCCTAAAAGTCAAAGACATTTCTCTAAAAAAAAAGAAAAAAATACAAGTGACTGAATCTGCTGAAGCATTTTAAACACCTAATTCTCATTTTCAGTGGCTCCAAAAGTCCTTTGTCTCAAGACAATCCCTTCTTACTGTCAAGTTGCTGAAAACATAATTTTACCAAACAGTATAATTGAAACTCTGTTTAACTGTTTATAAAAGACAGACAATGAACAATAAAACATTTAAAAAAGAGTGATTTCATCTCTAGTCCTACCCATGATGATGTCCTCTATGCAGCCAATAACAGCATCAAATGCAGCATCTGCAACTGAGGAGCTGGAGGAGGGAAATCAAGAGACAAAATGAATTTGACTCACAAACAGCTAAAAAAAAATTATTTTAACACCGAGCCAAGGTGGGCCTGTTGTAAAACTGTCAATTCAAAAGCCATAAAACTCTTGATCACGGTTCTATTAATTCCCCTTTCTCTAAGCTGTAGATATGAGACCTGGACATCAGTCTCAAAAATGACAACTTGAGGTTGGACTTGGATTACACTGCTGTGTCACTGGCCTGCCTTTTGACTGCTCTTGAGCCTTGAAAATAAAGACTTAAGTTTTTGACCTGGTAAAGTAAAATAAAATAAAATAAAATAAATAAATAAAAATTTATGTAGCTTAAAATGGAAACAGTTCAAATGCTGCAACCTAAATTTAGAAATCCTAAGGACTTGAACAGCATCTTAAATCGCGATTTGCTTTTAAAACGTGACTCAGATTTGTCCCACAGTACTTTTGACCGTTCTTGAGACCTGCTGTGACAGGCTTGAGATTCAAAGCATACTTAGCCAGCCCACCTGGAAATAGCAAAGTTTTCTTCGTCCATGTCAACCATCTCCACGATGTTGTCTCCACAGCTCCGGACATCTGGGGAACGAGGAAAAGCAACATCTCATCACGCATGTTTGCCAGACAAAACCTTAGACTGTATAAAAAACCAAAACAGCTAGCTAGCAAGTGCTAAACTTCACAATACAGGCAATACTGACATTCAGTCACACTGCTGCAATATAGCACTGTTAGCTAGCTTACTGGCTAGGCAAATGTTAGCTAACGATAGCTAAACACATGTAGCGTTGAATGAATACGAAATGCTATGTGTTAACTATATGTCGTATTTTCCCGAGGTAAACGTATTACTTCACACCTTAAAATACATTCATGTTAAATTAATTTACTTACTTCGCTCCTCGACGTCCATGTTGTTTCAATGAATCGTTAGCGTAGATGGTAAATAGTGAACGTAATGTTGTTACCAAGGAAACATGTGTGCGCCCTTCCGGCCAGTCCGGTAGAACAAAATCTGTGCACGTTAGTTCCTACCTGAGGACATTTCAGGGAGATTATAGAAATGAGACGAGGTACTTTGCAGATCAATTATTCAAGTTCCCTTGCTCTCTGTGCTGGAGCTTGACTTAAACGAAACTATAATATAATTATTTCCAGCGTAGATACTTGCATCTACCTCGGTTGCGATCGACTGTCCTTTCAAGAACTGTCCGTGTAGATACAGTACAGTACTAAAGGAAAACCAATAGCGCATATGTACAGAACTAAAGGAGTTCAAATGATTATAAAAGAATAGCTGAGATGTAAATAAGAACCACTCGGTCATACAAAAATAAATAAATAAATAAATAATAAAATCACATGACCATACATTTATTACAAATATCACAATCCAGGAAACAACAATTTTTCAATAAATCACATCTTTGGGAACTCTGGGGCAAAATTCCTTTATAGATGTTTTAAATACAACTCACAATTTATTCTTTACAATTGTGAAGTTCATCTCCAACCGTAGGGACAAACATAACTTCTCCCACCCGCATGTATAAGGTGCTCCAGAAAATACAAGGTAGCAAACAGGGAAAAGACCAGTCATTTGTTGAACTGCGAGATGCATGTTATCTTTGATAAATCATTCCAGTATGGTCTGAATGATTTTACAGATATTATTCATGCAATTTGGTGTAGTAGGATCTTTTTCATAAACAATTTGATCAAAATAAATTCAAAATTATTCAGTGTTTTAATTTGAAACATCATTAAATGTTTTTTTTTTTTTAATCGTACAAATAGAATTTTTCTTGAATCGCAATCTCACACATATTCATTTTGTCACCTGTTTCCAAAAGACATATCATTCAGTCAACCCAGAGATGCTTCAAGTAGAGGATAGACAGAAAGACAGATGGAAAACACAAAGGTGAAGACAGAGAAAAAAAATGGAGAAATGGCAAATGAGAGCATAGAGATGTGCTGTATTATATAAAGCACAGAGCAGAACCGTTTTTCAGTCTGAATGAGTCACACAGAAGATAAACCTCCAATCTGATAAATGTGTTTTGTGTATGCAAGGACTCTCACTAAGAGAGCTGTGATTTGTAGCAAATGAAACACAAACACATTTTATTTTGTACTGAAGCCCACACAGTCATGTCACTGCGCTTCAGGCAGTTTCTTTGCTAATTTATGCTTAGTGTTTCACTGCCAAATCAGACCAAACGTGGCATCATCGTAAGAATGACCCTGGGATATTTAGTAAACTGATATTGAAGAAAAACAATTCACTTAAACATTTCACATTTGTTTTACAGGATTTAGCGATCAGCTGATAAAACAACGCCAATCAAAAAAAAAAAAAAAAACCTGTTGTACTTCTCAGCCAAGTTTCTACATCTGTGTTCACCATCATTTACAATACACAATTAAATCACATCTTGTGGATTGAAAAAAGTCATCTTAATACAGACGCATGTGTTTGTAATCACAAACAAAAATTAAGACTTAGCTAAACTGCTGCAATCAAGCAATCCAAGATAAATTCAGAGGGCGGTGATGTAAATTCAATTGTATACTGCCCCATCACTGGCTCCTCAAACATGTGCACTTGTAATAACTGAGGGGCAAGAAAAAATGTGATACCATTTACAGAATAACTTTCTGTAAATTTTAAACCCTGTGTATTTATTTGTTGTTGCTGTGACATACATGACTGAGACTGAGGAAAGATAAACATCTGAGCAAAGACCATAAAGCGCAAAAAGCAGCAGGGTCAGCCATGACGAAAGTCCGAATACAGATTCAAGTATGTTGGGTTGTTTTTTTTTTTGTTTAGTCTTTTTTTTTTTACTGGTGGTAAAACAAGAATTCTGTCATTAACTTTCTCTCTTTTATGACTGCTGATTTGATTTTAAACATATTTTTTAAATCCAATCAGAAAACTGAACTCTAGGAATAATCTTGCAACTTTTAAGTTCTCCGATACCAAGAGCAAACTCTGGCAACTTTTTCTGATGGCAAACCCTACCACTGAGCAGTCGATCAGTACAGACAGAGAAGCTGATCAAAGGACAGGTTTTGGTACAACCTTGAGAAAAGAATCAAAATGCTACCTCAAGAACAACAAAATTCGCATATCTATACCCAAAAACATGACAGTGTGATACATCTCAAATTTATCTGTACCTTGGGTTTAATACTGTACTACAGGCTGTGTTCTTTTCAGCTACCCAGCTCCTTCAGATCAGCAGACATGTGCATGATGGTGACAGGATTAAATAGTAGTAGCAGCCTCTGGGCTGAAAGCACAATGGATCTGATAGGATGTCTGATAACTCTACGCAGGGGCTTGCAGATGAGAAACTGGTCCTGTCTGTAATCTGGTAAAATTGTTTCTGCTTCTCACGTCTGCTTTTATTTTTTTTGTCTGAAAAACACACTGTCTGTAGAAAGTTTACAATTCTTGGCCCAGCTTCTGCAGTGAGTTGTCAGAAGGATACAAAAGAGGAGATAAATGAGGGAATGCTCCTGGGGATCCAGCTGTGGTTTGATTCCCCTCCTCTCATTTCCTCTCTTTCTTCTCTCCACCCCTCCGCCGTAGCCTCCTCTGACCAGAACTTGCAGTTCTGGCATCATCACAGCATTGTGGCACTGTCCTCACAGCCCTGCTGGGTGAGAGGGGATTCGAGGAGGAGGAGGAGGGGGATGTCAGGCTTGTGTCTCTCTCCTTACTGGAAGAGGGGCAGGAAGTGTGTCAGGAGACATGTGCAATGAGTCTGACTCGGGTCTGGATGTCCTGGCGGCAAAGGGGGCACGTCTCTAACTGTAAGGCACACTCCATACACATACCACTGGAAGAAGATGGAGGAAAAAAACAACATAAAAGAAGATTTCAGTATTACTTCAGAGTAAATGCTGGACAGTGAAAACAAGCTTGGTTTTATATATATGCATTCAGACCCCCTCCTCGTGCTCTCAGAGTCCTTTAAATACTTTTTGGCAAACTCCACGCAAGCTGTCGTATGCCTTTTACTTTAAGTGGCTTCTCTCTGCCCACTCTACCATTAAGGCCTGATTGATGGACTGCTGCTGAGATGGTTGTTTTGCCCACAGGTTCACTTCCCAGTAACTCAGTTTGGTTCTAGAAAGAATCCTAATGGTTCCAAATTTTTTCTTTTTCCCAATTATTTAGGCCACTTTTCTCCTGGAACACGCAAAGCTTCAGAAATGGTTTTATACCCTTTAATCACAGAGGTCTACGGTGAGATCATTGAACTTCATGGCTTGGTTCTTGTCCTGACATTCAGTGTGAATTGTGGGACTTTGGGCCTACAGGTGTGTGCCTTTCTAACCTACGTCCAATCAATTCAATTTACAACAGATGGACTCCAATCAAGTTCTAGACTTGAGTTCTAGATCTCCAGGATAATTAAAGCAAACAAGATGCAGCTGATCACACTTTGGAGCGGCAGAGAAAATTTCTAAAAACAGAAATCAGACGCACACGTACCCATGTCCACAGGGCCGCAGCTCCGTGTCAGCCATGACGTCACAACAGAGCGTGCAGCAGTTGTCTCTGATGCTAACCTGCTTTAGTAAGGCCAGACGCCGGTGTCTGGGAAACACACACGCATTGAAAAAAAACAAACACACACACACACACAAAAACAGGTGAATATAGATAAGAATTTAAACCTTGTTTTCTTTTGTGTACAGAAATGACACTTTAGCACTGTAGAGACACAGAACGTACTTGCACTGTGGGAAGTCCATGCCCTTAAAATGTAGGTTTGCTATGTTTCTTGCTATATGATATGTCAGACTTTATTCAAATGCTTATGCTGTATGTCATAATTTTACTGTCCACTTTTTCATCAATTAAATAGCAGCAGTAACTTTTCTGACAACCCTGCAATCATTTCTGCAAATTATGATGTTCAGTTTTTGTTGATGCTGCGTCAGATTCAACCACGGTAATGTTCAAGTTCATGCTGTTACACTAGATTGCCAACATTTAAAGTTTCACAAAGATAGTATTTATCACGCAGCCATAGATCTGGCACATGGCAGACATTTTGTCTTGTCAAACACAGGTATGATAAGTAACATTAATAGGTGCATTTCATGTTGCTAGAATGCTGCCACGCTGGGTCCAAGAAAGGTCTGTGGAACAGTAGCACATTAGACTATGAAGGTGATACACAGATATTGTTCAGTTGATTTCACGACATCTCATTGTTCTATATAAAGTCTTTACATTAGATTTGCAAAAAGGCTAAAAGAGCTGTTATAATGTTGCCAAGAAATGACAGAGTGATGAAAATGCTCTATGTACACTGGAGCAACCCCAAACGATGAGTCATGTTTGTATCATGCCGTACCTACGTGTTGGACACTGTGTGCAAACAAATGATTCACTGGTCAGAGGACCCTTGGGTAAGACAACAGATTACATATGGCTTTCCCAAACTGTCGGTGCGTCGCCTATTTTAGACACAGCCATAAAAATCACTTAAAGGAGCAGTTTCAGTTCATACCTGGGTAGGATGATCTTTTCACTGGGCAGCAATGAAGCAAAATCATTGAAGGTGCTGAACTTGACAGAAGGTGGGTGACGGAAAGGCTTGGCCCCAAAGTTGAACTCACACTGCTGGTATGACATAAAGCTGGCTGCAGCGAAGAAACCCGACCTGACAGAAGCATAGGTGAAGGAAGAAAGGGGTTTAGTTGAAAGGAGGAGGAGAGACAGAAGAAAGAACAGGGAACAGCAAAGAAGGAGGGAAAAAGGAAGGACGGGAAAGAGTAATAGAAAGTCAGAAGGTGACTCTGTGTGTGGTCTTACGTCGCTGATGAGAAGACCTGTTTCTCTGGTGGCAGCTGATGTCCGTTCAGATAGAAGATCATCTGCTTCTTACTGAGGTCCAACAGGAAGCCGATGGCATCTCCTAATAAACAGGACACACACGCACACAAACACATAACAGAATAATGCCTCGGCATGATATTATTACTATTATCCCTCTGTGTGGTAGATAAATCAGTGTGAATTCTGGTAGTGACAGCAGTGTGTGGGCACTAGAATCACAAAAGGGTAATTCCACACCAACCCACAAACTAGTGGAGATAAATTAAAGATTCTTAGTTCAAGAAAAAAAAGGTGTGTGTGTATGTATGTATATATATGTATATATATATATAGCCCCAACAATTTCAAATTTTCTTTCTACTGTATGATTAACAAATAGAAAAAAAAATTGTAGTCCTAAGTAATAACTGTGTGTGTTGGTGTGTGTCGTGCATACCCTCTTTCCAACAGGGGTGAGAGTGAGGTTTACTCCGAGCATTGTACCAGATGAGCTGCCTGCAGCCATCATAAGCACATGAGTATTCATCATCTCCTATTCCATAACCCTCCTGTAACAGACACACAAAATGCTTAAGTATGTGTCTGCAGAGAAAGTGGTCACAATGTGAGAAGGCTGAACAGTGAAAAGGATTACATGGTTGAGGAACTTGCTGTCCTTGGTGGCCCATCCGATTTGCATCACGCCTGATGTAATGACCGTCACCTCGTAGTACCAGACGCCTGAATCTACGCAAAATGTACAACGCACGCTCTCAAAGGACGAGGCGTCACACCGTGCCTGGCGATGGGAGCAAATTGAGGAAGAAAAAGTTAATGAGTATTGAAACATCAATAATTTACTAAATAAGTAGATCAGCTATTGATCACATGGACATCCCTGAATTCTAATAAATGACACACACACTAACCTCTAGTCCAGTGGGGGAAATCTTCAGGTACTCGCTGACATCGTTGCTGTTGAGCATGGCGTTGATATTAGTGAGGTTGACCTTCTCGTAGGTGAACTGACGACCCTCCTTAAGGACTGAACAGGGGACAACAGGACAAGTTTCTTTCCGTCTTCACTGACTCACATACGCATACTTAATTTTAAAGAGAATGGCGCTGTCTCTTCAGCCTGTGCTCCTTCACAAACATACGCTGTCGAAAACATGGGGCTACTCACACAGATTGTCGAGGCTCCACTGTGAACAGAATCCGACCTGCCTCTTCAGATAGTCCGGATGCTCTGCCCACGACTCCAGAACAGCGAGTCGATTGCTGATACATGACTCGGACACTGTCAGTTTGTTCTCACCTGAGGGCAAGAAAAGAGCGTGAGAAGGAATGATTAAATAACAACACAACAAATGAATCTTAAAACAGCGTAAAGAAAAAAGTTACAGCAGTGTGAGCTAACCTGACAGAAACCCTGAGCTAGTGGCACCTCCAAAGACTAACTTGTTAAATCGGAAGTGCAGCCTCTCCCATCTCAATCTCGCAGTATAACATTTCATAAGAAAAAGTAATCAAACAGCCACCAGAGTAGAAGATGAAATTAAAGCCGGGGCCTGTTATCATGGAAACGGCAAACAGCATCTCTGCTCATTGCTTTGATGAGGTCACTTTTAATATAATTATATATCATTTTTTATAGAAGGCACTAGTGCTCGCCTGTTTCATCATTAGTCTTTATTTTGAAATGGTTTTATGAGACAGTGAGTGAACCTACTGGTCTGCGAGAACTTCTCCAACGCGATGAGAGCAAACAGCATGACAGTAGGGTGGGCCTCAGAACTCTGGAGGGAGATTTACAGATAGGAAATAGTCATGCATGTGTGGACCTTTTCATTTGGTTCATTTGACAAAAACATTTCCTTTCACCCCAACATACGATAACAACACAATTTCTGAGACTCATGTGCAACAGTTTCACAACAACTTCCCTATATTGACTGCACAATCATCAACATGTCTACCTTCTAGAATAAACTTTACTAAGAACATTTATCTAAATGTATTTGTTAGCTCCTGCAAAAAGTCACTATCATTCATGTATATAAAACTTTATTTTAAAAAAACGTGTTCTGACTCACTCTTGTTCTTTCTTCCCAAACTCCTCCTCAACACTTACAGGAACAGTTTCACATTAACAAGACATTGCAAGAGGGCAACTTTGGGAGCTTTATGTAACAGTGAAGCGGGTGCTTAGTGTTTTTCCACAAAACCTGGCCACTTAGAACTTATTTTTTTAGAACTTAAGGATCTTATCTGATGAATACCAAGGACAATTTGAGAAGCAGTAGAAGAGTTAAAAACAGAAGATGTACTTGTTGATAACCACACTACTCTCAGTGATGGACAAGATCAAACGATTTCTCCTCATGCCTTCATTTGAAGCACACCGAAGCAATGACACTGCGCTTACACACAGAGCACCACCACTTACATCAACAGTTGGATAACTACAGCTGACACCTCAGCAGTTAAGCAAACACAATGAATCAACAAATGTTATACTTCCATATATTAAGTATTTCATGTACAAAAAGAGATGTTTAATATTTATATTAACAAGGTTTAAAACAACACGTGGGAGAATTTAAAAAAAAAAACATTATCATAAGGAAAGTGATTACCCCACCAACGCAACATCCATGGATAACATCATAAATTAAAGTCAAGTAATTAAATGTTAAACCTTCCCACAAAATGGATCACAAACAAGCAAACTGCCACAATTAGGTGAGTGTATGTTCACTCACCAGGCTCTCTAGAAGGTACTCAAGCGTTCCAGGGCTCAATAGTCCAATACTGGCTGGTCCTGAGAGAGAGAGAGAAAAAAAAAAATCTGAGCTGAAAAAGAACTGTTTTATAAATATACTTATGAACCGCCACCTCTAGCCAGTGTTTCTGTCCAACCCAAATAATTAATAATGGATAGTGATGATAATAATCATCTCTACAAATAAAAAGTGTGTTCCAGTGGAAATGTGTTGCCCTAAAGGGTCACTGAAGGAGCCATGTGTAAGAATTTGCCAACTGTCAAATTCATACTCCAAACAAACAGGCGACTGCACATTACCAAAAAACTGAGGTGTTTACTTCTATCTCCATCTTCTATAATCCATTAGATAAAATGTTAGTGATGTGGATGTTGTTCGCAATCAGTGCCTGAGTGTGTTTGAGAGTCTACATGATCATAGCAAGTAAGTAACGTGCGAGTGGAAGCACTCAAGACCAAGAATACTGACTCAAGGATTTAAAAAAAAAAACGTCAAGTGTGTAAATGTGGACTGTACCAGCCAGTTTCTCTGCCAGGCATCCTAGGACAGCTGTGGTGTTTCTGTGTTTAGCAGGGTTTAGAGCATCCTGTTGTGCTACAGCTGAACTCAGACTCAACATGTCAGAGAGTTTCTGGAGAGCATCCTGGAGAGAGGATATGGAGCAGTTAATCTTATGAAGGTCACATGCACACACAGTTTCTATGAAACAGTCCAAAAGATGGAGAGGGTGGAGAATTTTATACAAGTTCTTAATGTCCAATGGAAGTTAGTATGACAGATAGGTGTTTTATGTTTAATGTTACATTTAATCCAATAGTTAGACATGGAAAATGAAAAGTCAAACAGACCTGCAGGTGTAACACATCCTGTCTGTAGGTGGCACTAGTTTTAGAAATACCTATTACTAGCAGGTGACATCAACACATTCACATCTGCAGGTCTAAACTGCTGCTGCTAAGCAATTCACTATTGAGGGAGACAAAATTTCTAGCTTTGTCACTGTACGTATGCGTGCACACACACACACACACACACACACAGCTGTATCAAAATAGAAAACAGATTAAATTCTGAAAACCAGTGGAAATGGATGAACCTGTAGCTTTTGGGGCCCTTGGGCAGTTGCCCAGTTTTGCCCTGTGGATAATCCAGCCTTGATCTTTGTCCCAAACACACACGTAAGCCACTAACCTTGGTGGGTAGGGGACACTCATCCAATAGAAGGGTGATCACTGCAGGGCCAAGCGGATCGTCCAATGGGATCACTCGAATCAGGGACTGGACGACTTCCAGCCAACCATCATCTAAGAGAGAAAATAAGAAAGGTTTGAATTTAGATTTAACTAACTGAATTCACCTGACCCTTCACATACATCCTATTACATACTACTGTGTGAAAGGCCACTATGGCTGCATAAAGCATTAAGGAAACATTTTACTCACCTGGTGTCTTAATAATTAATATGGTTTTATCCTTAAGTGCATTCAATGGACATTATATTCATTCGGAAAAGCACATACCCCTTATAGGTACATATAAATTAAGTCAATTTTTGCAATACCATACATATTGACCATCTTGCAGTCACTTAAGGTAAAGTTTGGTAAAGGTAAGACTATTTTATTCTTATCAGTCAAAGTAATAAAAAGTGTCAGGGTCAGTGTTTGGGAAAACGGATACTTTAAGTTTTTAATTATTTCTTGGCACAGCTGTTATTGAAGACTGGATAATACTTTAACATATGTATGTTTACAGTTGCTCTTTTTTGGCAGTGTTTTTCATGAAAAAAGGAAGAATGGTCTTAATGAAACCAGATAACTCAAAGGTAATTGAACCGTGCTGAAATCTCTTCATGAGACAGTCTCTCAGAGTATTGGATGCGGAACAAATGCGAAAACACCCATTTCCTGTCCATTAGGTGACTCTGTAATAACAACTCTCTCCCTAACCCCATCACTTATGAAAGCTGACTGGCTTATGAATAATGTAACATGGTAGCACATGTCAAACAGAAAGTGACTGACTGGCTGGCTGACTTGCTGCTTGGCTGCCTTCAGGGTTCAGTATCTGCAAGCTAATACCCAACTTGGCTGTTGTCAAGCTACACAACACCACATCATGTGAGCATCAAACACCATATGTGCATGACACAAGGCCCAAACACAAGCATGCACACAACCACACTCTCACACTCACAAACACACACGCACACAGCATGAACGTGTGGACCATACACACAAGAAAGCACACAGACAACAAATCAAAAAACGCACAAACAGCAGCCAGACAGACACAAACCCAAATAAGACTCAGACTTGTTAGTTACTGTCCATCTAAAGAATACAGCAACTCTTTGATATTTAATTAACTTGCCACTCAAACTAGCAAATACACAAAGAAAAACTAAGGGATATTTTAATCCTATTTAGACAAAGTTCACATGTAGCAGCCAACACATGATGTCTGATGTCTGCAGTGTAAGTCGTGACTATGTCCTTTCCCCAGGTGATGCAATGTTCCCCCGAGCTGGGCCAGTGGGCGTGCTGGAGAAATGCTGAGGCAGCTCTATTACACAAAAAAATGTAAGCAGAAGACAGGCGGTGTTGCAGCCCCCCTCCTCTGTTCAGTGACGGTTTCTCCAGTTTGACATATATGGGCGCTTTTACACCTCATTCAAACTCGCCCGCCCTACTTGTGTGGGATGCGTATATTTTGGTCCTCAAAATTGTGTTTCCTCTTAACAACAGAACACGGCTCAACCGAACCAAATACACTTACAGGCTTACAGCTAGACCTGCTTTTGAACACCACATTTTTCAAACACTGAAGTAAATGTACATATCTCTGAAGACAGAAGAGTAGGAGTGGTTTGAATGGGCTGTCAAAGGGGCTAAATTTGTCAAACTGAGCTAGTTTCATTTAAACCTGAAGAAACACTGAACTGAAACTAAGTCTGATGTCTGAGGAGCTGTGGACATAACTAAAAGCCAAGCAAGACATGATCTGTGGGTCGAGACAACATTAACCGCCTTGAGTAAGGCTAATGTTCCTACATTTCCCAATATTATAACTTCTAATTTTTTTTTAAAGTTATGTTTCATGGACAAATTGCTGTCTGATAAGTCAATGCTTGGCATATGAATGAGTGTTTCATGTTTTTCCTTACCTGTCTCTGCCATCTCATGCAAAGTGATCATGGAGTAAGGAGGCTCTTGGTCACTGAAAAACAAAAAACAGTTCACAGAATATGATAACAGTCTTGTTTAGGATTGTTGACCTGAATGTTATACATCACAAACTCTGCTCAGTAAGAGCATTAAACCAGCAAACAATCAACAGATCAAACTAATGATTCAGCCTCTGGGTTTGTGTTATTGCCATAATGACAGTAATGTTACCACACAGAGAGGTTACAGCAAGCATGTAATTGTGAGGAATTTACTTCACTGGGTGGTGGTGGTGCTGATGATGCTGCTGCTATTACTGCTGCTTGGCTCATCCCAAGCTGAAAACTGCTTTCTTTCTGACAAGCATAACTCCAGCCAGCTTGATCTTCAGATTTCATTACACAACTAAATACTACTGTAACTAGATTTTCTTTCATTTATAGGTCAAACTGTGCAAAATTTCTTGGAACAGCGCAACATACACATGTGCTGAAGACCACCAAATGTACACCTTTTCTGTTAACTTAAAATGCAGTTATTAATTAACAAATTTAGACCTACTTTTCAGCCTGCAACTGTTTTATCCAAGCATGTATATATGGTTTTCTGGTACATGAAGGACCACAAGCAGTGGACATAAATCAACATTAATAAAAATGATATAATAGAGATGTTCAGAAAACTCCATTATTGTCTAAAGCTGGTCAAGACAGAGTAGAAGCAGAGTCTCCCTGAAAGTGCAGCTTTCACTTTTTACTGCGTGAATTTCAGGAATACGACAACACAATATGCTATGAAATTAGAGATGCTCTAGTGCTCAAGTTCGGGGAGAGGAGACTGAAACTGGTCTATTTAAGGTACACTAGGAAACTTCAGGCACACTACTGGGCTCCTGCTGTCACTAATAGGATCAGTCTAGTAGCCAGACAAATATAACAGACCACGCTGCTTTTTTTTTTCTTTGACCTATTCTAAGATTCATATTTAAATTTTTAATGCCAATTGTAACTCCTGAACTGTGCCACACTCGATATCCTGCCCATAATTTGTTTGCAAAGCCAACCAAATCCATGCTGATGAAAACTCCCCAAGGGTAACACTGAGCAGCTTTTCTCAGAAGACAGTGATTGTTCAGTGGAAGAGGAGGATAAGGAAGAAAGTACCTCTGTGCCTAAGCAAGCAAAACAAATCTTGCGACATCATTGCAGCAAGTCATCGCCATGTCAAGAGAGAAAACCGACCAACACAAAGTCCTCTCTTAAAGGTACGATATGTAACATTAAGAAAAGCCTGTTATTAATAACACCGGCGGCCGTTAAGTGAACTGCCATCAGCATCCTGCGGCTTGCGCTCATACCCGCGAGCAAGCATCGGCCAAAATAGTGACATAACATACACAACACTGAACATTACTGACCAGCATCATAGTGATAGATGAATTAAGAAAAGTTACACTGTTATTATAATGTGATTATAAACTACATTTGATATTATAGACTATATTTGACTCTCCAGCACTGGCACAGCACTAAAACAAAGTGTGGACTACAGATTGACTAATGCTGTGTTTTTTTATAAATAGGATTTATAATGCGTAATATTGTTATCAGCTTGCTGTAGAGCACAATACAGGCTAGTGACACTGAACTAATCCATTCTCCTTCCATGATACACTGGCTGCATTTATATGATTTGTCATTATTAGCCAGTCAGCTAGCCATCTCTAGAGCCTCAGCAATGTCAGCATAACTAAATTTACTTGATGAAAAAAACAAACAGTTAGTGAACTAGACGGAAAATCATACATAAGATGTGTTACCACCATAGACATCACAGACATAATGACATATTTAATCAAAATACATCTGATATTTCAGCTTTCATACGTTTGGCTCACATATTGCATTATTGGTAGTTCCTCAATAATACTAACAAAGTGAGAGTAGAAGACGTTTGTGATTTTTCCCTGTGGCATTTCTGCACAACATATTGTACTGTGATACTGTTAGTTTCACAGAAAAGTGACACAAGACTTAGTCATCTCAAAGGCGGGACTTTACTTTGTAAATGTGGAGTGTGTGATTGTGCCCCTGCTCAAGCTCACAAAATTTCAACCTTCCTTCATGCTGATAGAGGATCAAGAGTTAGTTGAGTAAGAGTTGCTAGTACACCTACTTTACCAGGGCACTGCTACTGATTATCTACATGACAATGACAATATTATTTTAAAAAGTAAGTGAACTTTTGGACATAAGTTCTTTAATTAAAAATCAGGTTAGTCACATGTCTGCTTGTTGTCCTCACTCTGCAACATGATAACATGACAACAGCAAAATGCTATTATTTTTCAAACTGCTTTTAACCCTTCCTCTCCTCCTCATCCCTGTAATATTAACAAGCATTTCTAAACTTACTTGTCTACAAGTGTCCTGATGACAGCCAGAGTGTCCAGCACCAGGCCATCCACATTCTGCTTCTTCCGTCGTGGCTCATGGGGCCCCCGCCCTCTGCGTGGTGGCCTGACCGGGTCCCTGGGCCGACTGCTCCGAGCCTCTCCAGCATCGGCACCTACACCTGTACCATGATCCACCCGTCTAGCCTGTCCTCGGGTCGCCCTTGTTGACCCATGGTGATGGTCCTCCAAGTCACTATCTTCCCGGCACACACAGCTGTTACCCATGATTCCAGTGCCGGAGACCACACTGGCAAGGGTCTCCCAGAATGAAGGACGGGGGTTTGAGGAGGAAAGGAAGAGCAGAACCCTTGCAAGGCTCCTGCAGGCACAGAAAGTGATCCAGGCGGCTACTATCATATCATTTGGAGAACTTGGTTTTGGGGGACTCTTACCCCAGCAGGCTGGGTGGGGTCAGCGTCAATGATCATTCTGTTGCCAAGCAGAGATGTGGGGTTTGTGTGGGAGTAATAATATATGGCTAGTTAAATGGACCAGGAGGGGTCAAGTGATGCAACGAAAAAAGCTCTGAACATCATAGGAAGCACAACATTCAAGTCCAGCTGTCGTCCTGGGCACGCACAGCTGTGGAAGTGACACAAACAAAACACAGAAAGTGAAACACTGCCCCTAAGTTAAGTGTGTCTGACCTGCATATTTGACTGTCTAGCAGCTGATCTTATTCTGCCAGCAGCAAAGCTTAAAACGAGCGGAAATGATACACCCCATGCAATAAGGGTCACTTCAGAAAGAAATGAAGAAAACTGTTACAACTGGAAATAAAATCAACGTTAGCCATTTAGCTGGACATCTCTCAAGCAAGGTAACCATTATACATTAGTATAGACAGTCACAGTATATTGACAACGATATCATCATATGCTAAATGTCCGAGACGTTTTAGTATTGTTGACAAACAAGAGCTTTTCGGTTTGCTGGGTAGCAAGCTAGCCACCCACCAAGCGAGTACTGTAACGTTAGTAGTTCCAAATGAAAACCAACTCTCACACTCACAAACTCGCACATATAATTTCATTAGTAAACTATAAAGGTTAAATTTTTATGTAGACACATACTTACGTTGCTACCACTTGAAAAACAACAGCACTGAGACGCAGGCGAGGAGGACCAAAGTAGTTCACAAAACAGACAGCTAACTAGCTAGCTACGTTGTGTGGTAGCTAGCCAGCTAACGCTAGCTGGACACTCCTCTGATTCTGTCAAACGACACACAAGTTAGCTAACGTAACTGGCCATGAACTACGTGCGAGCACAGCGTTTGACTCAGCCGCCGGTAAACTGTAGGCGTACATTTACATGACCCGCCTGTATTCCGCAACACACCTTTACTGAAGTCTAAAACAGCACATTCATTCACACACGACGCTACACCGCTAGCTGCCTGCTAAGTTCCGTAGCGCTGGCAGCTAACATTAAAGGGCTGACCATCATCAGCTGTGGATGCGGAGGCGAGGCTGACGGAGGAGGAAGGAGGAGGAAGGAGGAGGAAGGAGGGTTTCTGTTGAAGGCAACGTCAACATACAGTAAAATACATTTTTTTAAAATAAAATCTTTCTTTCATTATCCATTGTGTATTACGTAACCTATTAAAATCTCCGGTTTGTTTGTTTTGTGTAGGCCTATCATATTTCTGCACTTTGTATTTTATGGCCAAAGACACACAAAGAAAATATCTCTAACCCCGCAGGAAGAGAGCTTCAGAATTATTATAGTGAGAAAATATAATAAAAGCAACAAGTTACAACAATAACATCAGGTGAAAATGCATCGTGTTTATAAAGTTGTATAAAGTAGCTACATTGCACTATAGTATCAGCACGAACACCTCAAACAGGTGTGCTACTACCACTGTTTCAGGTAACATAAGATAAGATGTAAACGAAAATAGAAATTGAAAGCAGAAGGCAACTCGACGCCCTGAAGCTGTCTGACGAGTGTATGAGCTCAATTCACAGTCACAAGATTTAAAAACAAACAAACAAAAAAAAACAAACAAACCTCAAAATGCATTCATGAACTATATGAAAACAGAATAGAGATATTATATAGAAATTTAAAAATGCTCCTATAAAATATGTTGCCCTAACATTGAATTGTTTAATGGGATTACCAGCAATCCAGAGATTCAGTTGCTCATGTGAATCTGCACTGTGCCACTGAAAGACTAAAAAGGCTTTGAGAATCAGTTTAGTCATCAAAACATTTAGTGACACTAACATTATGAGACTAACTCAGAGTCAACTCTTTTGGGTCAAGGAATCAGAATAATAGAGCAGAGAGGACAGAGAAGAGCTGAAGGTGAGCTGGGTCAGGACAGCAGGATCCAGATCCGTGTTTCAGGCTTCAGTCCATCAAAATACTTCTGTTTGTCCTTCTCTATGTAACCATAACAAATGTGATTTAACAACGACAGGCAGTTTGATGTCGCAGAATTTGGGCACCTGAATTCCCAATCACATATATGATGGTATAGATAATATTATCATTTGAAAAACTGAATTGGGTAAATAAAAGCATCCACAATATGCAGTGAAACAAATGTGACAGTCCAGAACAAAATATAATCCGTTTTTTTAATTTCCCTACATTCAAGGCATAAACATCAATTTCACTAATATTATCATTTTTTTCACTAATATTATCAGTTTTATTTCTTATTTAGCTTAAGCAATTAAAGAGCTCACAGGCCCTGACATGGTAACCTGCCTAAAGCTGGAATAAAAGGGTTTTAGCTAATTATCAAATAGGAAAGGTGTGCATGCATTGAGTATGTATTCTTTTTCAATTTACATTGTTTTATTCAGATAATCACAGAACCAAAGATTTTTCATGATAATACATTTAGATGGTGTTCTGTAAATTGGGACAGTCATACACTCTGCTTCGGTCTAGGGCTGTATTGAAGGAGTTGTCACGATACATCCCACTCTTGCCCAGTTCCTCAGAGAATCTTTGTGACTTAGGATGGAAAGTACACGGCGAGCTTTCAAAGGTTGGAGCAAGAAGACCGTAGTCACTGGAAGTGGTCCTGTAGAGGGGATTCTGAGACTTCCTCAGCACTGCACCTTTAACTGCTGGAATCATGCAGGAGAAAACTGGGTTTCCATGGTTGGAACATGTTTTTGGGTTTTCCACCTGCTGCTCTTGAGAAGCTGACATCACTGCAGTACCTAACAAAAGGAAACTGATATTAGAATTAACGCACCTCATAGCTTCAACACCAGATTTCACAAAACCAAGCTCATTTTTGGTATATGTCTACAATAAAGCTGATTAATGCAGAGGTTCTTTCTCATTTTGTTTCCCCATCACCACCTCTGAAATTAACATTAACATTAAAGGTTAATTGAACGAAATTGCCTACTTATGACTGCCAAAAATGAAAATATTTAGTCATATAAGGATTTGTCGAATCTGTACCTTTTATGTTAAAAACATCTTTGGAGAAAGTTTCACATGTATACTCCTAAAGAAACCTTGTAATACCCAGAGGGAGATCTATCTCCAGATAATACTTACGTGAAATGTTGGCAAGCTAATTTATGCTAAAATAAGTAACTAGGCTAAGCTAATTGTCGATTTATTTCTGCTAAAGTTGAACCAAAGTTAGCTAACGTTAGATCCCGAAAATTAATTGTTTCGCTGACTAAAAAATATCAGAATCTGTTAGAAACATAGTATAGTTACCTTCAAATGCAGTTACACAGGGAAACAATCTGCGTTGTGTCTTTATGGTTGTGTTAGTCGAAGCGCAGCTCAGAGAATAAGCGTCCGGTTACCATGGAAACAGCCAAACACAAGATGGGCTGACCGGCTGATTTCCCTACCCCAAGTGGGGCCTCCTCAAGTATGATTCACTGTCGACTTCCCTCGCGAACTTTACTTGTTAATTTGTTTATTTGTGGGTTTGGTTTTGCTTTACGTATGTGTACTTTTTCTGTTGTGGTCGTGTCTAATTCAGTTGTTGCTTTTTGGGTAGTGGGGAGGAGGAGGGGATTGTTCTCTGTCAAATCTTTATCAGTTATTGTTATCTCTTGTTATCTTGTTCCCATGAAAACAATAATGTGGAAAAATGAAAAAAAAAAAATCGGTGGATGTACAAAAATACATCAACAACATACTTTTGATAGTATAAAATGGATAAACCTATGGTATAAACCGGCACAACTGAATCGGTTTTATGAGTTATCAAGTATATTCCCACAGGACCTGAACGCATCATTAGTCTACATCATCACCAAGCGCCAGCTTTTTACATACAACTACCGCCTCTGCTCTTTTGAAACCGCTAAAAAATTATTAACAAATCCTTTTTTCAAACCCTGTTGTTTACAGACTTTTGCAAACTGTGTGTTGATGTTGCTCTCTTATTGTTAGTTTGGCTAACCTAAAGCAGATTTGCAAGGGTAACAGTGGTCTCTGACAGGCTATCTCCAACTTCTTCCACAGTGTGTGAAGTGTTGCAGTTAGCTTTAGCCTACCTCGGTTAGAGAAGAAGACGTGAGTAGCCTCAAGTAGCTTGACCCGCGGTCCTGCTCAGAGGATGGACAGCGAAATCCAAAGAGATGGGAGAGTCCTGGACCTCACGGATGATGCCTGGAGGGAAGACAAGCTGCCGTATGAAGATGTCACTATCCCTCTGGTAAATGCTGCAGTGTTAGATACAGATTACTGTTAGCATTAGCAGGAACCAAAGTTCACACAGTTTGTTTACAGTCAGCTGCAGGAGTTTCTCATCGGCGTTTCACATAGAGGTTTGGTTATCACGAAGGAGGAGATGTTCCTTAAGAGCTATTGTTAGCTCAGCTAATATGGAGGTTTATTGATGGCAGTACTGTGTATTGAACACAAAACAACCCCAATCTGGAATCGGTTTATGAAAAACAGCTTTTGAGTGCAGGAATCCACTTTTTATTTTTCAGCCGGTATGACAACTGCTGAACAGTGTAGGGATGAGTTGGCACTCCCTAACGGTTTGGGCTAACGGGCTTTAACAGGACATAGTACAATATTAGACAAATGATACATCAGATGAAGCACGTAAGGAAGCAGCCTAAAGTTACTGTGGGTTCAAACAGGGTGACAGCTCAGGGGAAATCCACTGCCATTTGATCTGCTGTACGAGGTGCACAAACTGCATAAACTGAGAGTGAACAGCTTTGAAGTTGAGTACAAAAAGCCCTCTCTTGCTTAAACCTAGAGACAGAAGTATGCTTCCAGGCTCAGAACATTTATGATTCTTGTGATTCTGGCTTTATATGCTCTCAGTTTTTGTCTTAATAACATCATACTGTTATACCAACATACTGATATAAAACAGAGTGAACTGAGATGGATGTGACTCGTGAGCCCCTTGCTCCTCCTGTTCATGGCATCTTGTCTTCCCTGTTCTCTGTTAGAGTGAACTACCTGAGGCTGAGCAGGACAATGGAGGATCCACAGAGTCTGTGAAAGAACAAGAGATGAAGTGGACAGACCTCGCCCTGCAGAGCCTTCACGAAAACACACCGAACACTGGAAGCTGAAAGACTTAGAACACAAGGTGCAGCCACTTACAGACAAATCTTCAATTCATCTCACGGCTACCAAGACTGTATTGCAGCAGGACAGATAGGCTTCCAAAATAAATCTCCTATACTTTTCCTAAATGTGGATCATTTTGACCTCATTCCTTGTGCCCAGCCTTGTTATCTCTAGGCAGTCCATTTAACCATGTTACGGTACACTTGAAGGAAAATGTCATTTCATGTATAACTCTGTTTTGGAAATTATATCTTGTCTCTTCCTTGTCATGGATTTCAAATTTATGTTAAGATGGCAGTTGTTGTGAGTTATGCAGCAGCCTCTTGGCTCAGGCCTCCCTGTGAGGTTTAAATGAGAGAAGAATATCCTGACTTTGGATCCCATCATCACTGTGCCTGTGTGGCCTCTGCTGTGAACTTGCGGACATGGTCATGTGACCCCTTCCCCAGCAGGACTGAGGGGTGTCGGTAGGAGCCCCCGAGGCGATCCCAGAGCGTGAAGTATTGTCCATAGTTGTAGTTGAAGTAGAGGTGATGGTCTGTGTGGTGAGCAGCACCATTGATCAAACATATCAGAGGCCCGGGGATGCGGTAGTCTCCATCATGTATGGAAATGGTCCAGATGTTGACAAAGACAAAGAGTGAGAGGTAGACCACCTGTAATGTAAAAATGTCATTTCAAAACACCATGTTAGTGATGTATTTGACCTGTGCTTTTCAAGCACCAGCATCATCAAAATGTGTCCAGATTTGTCTTCAGAATCATTCAATTAAAGTTTAACTCACATTGCAGTGAGTGGTGATTGTGGACTCATAATTTGCAATATGGTTCCTCCTCAAGCCTCAGCTCTAACATCAAAATATTTAGTAAAGAGTAACAGTCAGACCATCACCTTGTGGAGGGGGAAGATGAAAGGGTAGACGTGGTAGGGTAAGCTCTGCAGAAAGCCGTCAAGTGGGTGGAAGGCATGGCTGGCAAATGGTGTAGGGATCTTGAATATGTGGTGCTGCTTATGTAAGTGCTGAGGGGGAGAAACACAAATGGTCTGAATTTAAGGACTAATTTAGTGGGAAAAAAAACACCATTTAAACAACGTATTCATAGCTGTACAGTAAATTATGCTTAAAATCAGTTATTATGATGGAGGTAAACTATCATATTATGCAATTTTTATGAAATGTTAGCATCTTAAGTCCAGCTAACAAGTAGATGTCACAGAAATATACAGTTGAAGATTTCATATATTGATTCGTTGCCAAAAATGCTTCCACATTTACCCCCCCCATCACCAAGAGGCTCTTAGATTTTTTTAGTTACTTGGAGGCAGCTGTAAACACACAACTGCCATACTATCACTTTATAGCAAACTGTTTCTTTTACATGCCACACAGATACAGAGAAATGTTATCATTCATTTGTCATCTTGGTCATGGCCACCTGATGAATGAAAGTCCCAGCTTTACTCTGCCTTTAGCTCTGTTTTGGCCTCCACCAACTCCTGAGGAAAATATCTGGTTCTTTAGTCATATCTGTTTTTTTTTGTTTGTTTGTTTTTTTTTTGTTTTTTTTTGATGGTTCACCTTGTAAATGCTCTTATGGTGCATGCACCGGTGTATCCAGTAGATACACATGTCAGTAAAGAACAAGAAACCAGCAATGCTCAGGAACAATCCAGCCCAGCCTGAAACAGAAACAAACCAGCACACATATGAGCATCATAAGGGTTCATTATTCGTCAACCTGTTTACCATTTAAGAAATGTTGGACTCATGACATTATAATTACTCATAACATTTAAATTGATCAAAGTTTATATGAACCCTGGCATGGCTTTTAAGAATTTAAGTAACTGTTTTCTCACCCAGGGAAGATTCGCTGATGCTGTTGTAAAGTTTGCTGTGTCCTCTGACCTCCCAGAAGAAAAGGGCTACTGTGGGGAAGCTCATCCAGAAGATAGAGACAGTTCCTAGTTGGATTTCTTTTTTAACCTGGTTCTGTCATTGGATCAAAAACATGAAGTTAGGATTTGGGAGAAGTTTGCTTTGGAATTGTTTGCATGTCTGTGCATGATGTTATCTTAAATAATAAAGAAAGAAGGGAAGTCAACCAAAGTCACTCGTTCAAACCCCCCAGTCATTTTATTGAGCTATGGGGTACAGAGCCTCGTCCATTAAACAGCCTACCTTAATAAACTGTGGACGTTTCATGAGCTTATGGTCAAAGACATAGTAGAAGTTAAGAGCACCAAAGCCCAGGTAAATCAGCTGTGCTCCCAGGTTGGTCACCACCCACAGGCTGATTATCTGACGCAGAGCTTCATCCTCAGGCCACGAGGCCGGGTAGACGTACGGAGTGAAGATGTAATGGTCAGCGATGTTCAGCACATGATCCATGGCACAATCTGTGAGTGGGAAGCAGCTGAAAGATCAACCCTGCTTTTCACCACCATGACAAAACCTATTAAAGATATGTACGGGAGAAACAACTGGTCATTGTAAGATGAAAAAGAACTGGCTGAACATTCCTAGAAATCTAGTTCTGTGAGAAAAACTACAGCACATAAAGGTGCAGAAATGGTTCTCTCTGTGAAGATATTTCTAAAGGGTAGTGAATCTTCATAAACTGAATTTAAAGGCTCTGCAGCTTATTGTTCCCAGCATGCTAGAGGTTAAGGTTTATATAGGTGTAATATTCCATTTTGGCCTGTGTTTTTATTCTTTTATTTTAATACAATTGCATTTTCATTGACAAGTTTCAATTAAATAAACCTGTCCAAGAGAGTGGCAGCTCATGCAGGCTTGGACAGAAAACCATGATTAACTTTGCAGCACACAAAGCAGAGAAACAGAACACAGCAACCATCAAATTAAAGTATTAGGAACGTCTGATTAAGGTCTTTCCCTGACTCACTATAATTAGTCAGTTCCTTAGTACCAGCATCAAAGAGGAGATTACAGAAATAATCTCTTTCTCAGGAGTCAACACATTTTCTATCAACACTTGGAGCACACTGGGGAACAAAATCAGACATCTGTTTATAAATGAAAGTAGTCTCGTAAGTCTAGCACAGCTGGAAAACAATTTTTTAAAACATTACTACAAAAACTAAAAATGACACATTAATCACCACTGAGTAAAGCTAGTATGGTCATTTGTCATGAGTTATTATTAATAATCAATAAACTCTACAATGTAGAATAGTTTAATGTCCGTACCTGTACAAATGGCAACTGTTCCAATGGAGGCTGTTACTCCAGTGCCATAATACTGAAGCTCAAAAGACGAATTTCTCCTCTGTTAATAAAACTGTACATGTTAGAGTGAGTACTGTTTTAACTGCTGGCTCTAGCTTGGCTGAATGATGATTAGACCAAAGCCCTGACTTTGTTTTTCTAGTTATCAAAAGCTGCTTCTGATGCTCTGTTTAGCTTAGTTGATAAAAGACCTTCAGTCCCATTCAGACTATATTCAAACATTAGTCTCCACACCTCTGCTTTAGAATTACCATACAATGTTAATCAAGTCAATCAGGGTGAAAACAGGAAAGCTGGGAAAGCTGTAAATAATAGAATTGTTGTTAAGCAGCAACATACAGTGCTTAACAAATTTATTAGACCACCTGTCATAAAAATGAGAAAACATGTATTTTAGAAATCTTTCAAAAACTTGTTTAAAACTAATATTGTTATTATTTATTTGGCAAATAACAAACAGAAACAACTAAATGGTCTTTTTTCACACATAATAACCAAAAAAAATGAAAAATCAAGCATGACATTCAGCCACTAAAACTAATTTTTCTGTTCAGTAATTGCAGAAATCTTCTCACTCGGCTGCATTTCAGGTAGTGTTTCCAGTGATGCAGATGTCAGTTTCTTTTTTACTTTCTTTTTCTTTTAAAGGTTTATACTCCATTTTATTAGATGCTTATGCCTAATTCATTGCTTTCCCTTGTGGCAAATTAGACATAATAAAGTATTATTTAAAATTAATTCACATTTACCTGCATTGTAATATACACTGTAATATCAAATATTATTGGTATCAACTTAACAGCAAAAGGATAACTGTACACCTGCTGCAGGACAGTTTACTGAAAAAGCAAAATTGCAAGCTCCATAAGCACCTTTTCCATGTATTCAGATTTATAAAGTTAAAGTATTTCAGTATAAATCTGTGGTCATTTCAAGAAATTCCAAGCAGCTGTTTCATGCTTTAAAATCATGAAACATTTTCAAAATAGATCATTGTTAAAGTGATTATTGCTGCTGAACTGACCTGCTTCAAGACCGGGGCCGGACGTCAGATTTGTGTGAGCCTTCCTAGAAAGTGGACGAGTCCTCTTTCCCCCACACACAGCGTGTCAACCAGCAAATGATTTGAGACAGAAAGCATGCGGCCTAATGCTGCAAATTGTTTAGTGGTGGATACACCACACACTGCTAATGTGAATTTACCCTGCATTCCAATAAGTTATCCAGATATATAAATAACAATTTCTTTTTTTTCCTAGAAAGCGGTGGAGATTCAAAAAGGAGGCTTCATTTGCTTCATTTAGTTGAGGCAGCAAGTGTGTTGACAGGATCCAGGGCGACACAAATGTGAGTCGCGGTGGAACAAGATCCCAGCATGCTCAGCAAATAACAAGGAGCTCGGTGGCAGTGAGAGACTTGATCTTCCAGTCACTTTCTGCTACTTTCAGTTCAGTTTCAGTGAAATTGTCTCTGTTTACTGGCAGATAGTTCATTTGATTGCAAGTAATAGAATGTGCTTCATCATTTCATGAGTTAATATCAAATCTGACGTCTTCATTCAGCCTATAGTCACATTCATAAAACATCTGAAATGGCATTATAGTCACTGAACTCTGCACTGAAAATTTTGAACCTCCCATAAATCTGTTTTCATGCACAACAAAATCACTTGCAGGGGTAAACACGTTTTTTTTGTTTTTTTGTTTTTTTTTGCTGTGTGTTCCCTGTCCCATGGAGGGCAGTAGGATCAAATTCCCCCTGAACTGTCTGCCCTTTAGACACACACACACACACACACACACACTCCATGAACACATGCGCACAGCAAAAGTAAAACATGAGTTTGATTAGGAGGAAAAAATATTTAGCACCTTATGATCGTAAAACATCCGTCAGCATTTGTCACACACACACACACACATTTCACAGACAACAGTGTGGTGTCACTCAGCAAGAAACACAAGTGGATGATGTGATACTGTTCAAAGAATCTGAACAGGACAGTGCTTCTCTTTCCACTTTCTATTTCTCTCCAGGGGATATTGTTTTTTTTTTTTTTAATCCATTATCACTTATATTATTTCTTGCACATCCACTCAAAGATATTTAATGTAAGCCGACTGTGTAGTTTTTTTAGATTGTGAGCAGGAGACAGTGAGTATGTGTCAGCATTTTACAAACATAGATCATGTTTCGGCTGTGTGCTCCTTCAAACTAAAAGCAAAAACTACATGGGTTGCTGCACTTGTGTGTTGTTTGGCATCTTTCATTTCTCCTTTCATTAGCATCTAAGCATTACAAGAAATATGATAGTACAGGTAATAATAACTTGCTCTCATAGCTTAGTTGTTTCATGGGTTGTAGGTTTTTGTTTTTTTATTTTACAGTTATGAGACAAAATTAAATGATTACCTGTTTACAATGTGAACAAAAGGCTCGGATACATGATGAAATTTAGAATCAAACACTTCATAAAGAGCTCTTGTAAGGAAAGTTCTATATAAACTAGCAGATGTCTCCCTCTAGAGGTCTCTGACTGACACAAATAGCACCTCTCTGTGCCATGTGTAGTACCCACTTTTTTTTTTTTTTACAGTTGTCAACCCCAATATGAATAACCAAGTAAATCAAAGTGTTTACATGGATGAATTACAAGTCAATACTTTTGTGTGTAAGTTTCTAACCAAACCGAGCCCCAACAGACAAAAAGAGGATGTATTACAGTACTTTACTCTCCAACTTCCCCTTTAAATAATTCATCATAATCACTTGGCCTACAGATGAGTTTCTGTAAGTAATCACTACATCTGTAATTATATCCCTATGCACAATCAAATAGTTGATTGTGCAATCAAGAATGACACAAACTGAGTTCAAGCTAAACACAGGAAAGTCTATTTAATTGTAAACACTGTTAACATCCATTCTTACTTAATGTTCCTAACTTTATTTTTATCTCATGGACACTTATGTCTCGATATTTGTTTTTGATGCCCATTAATCATCCCATCCTATCTACCCTTTGAAAACTGGGGGTACTTTTTCATGGTTGTACAAGTGGGAGTGGGAAATTTTACATGTCTGTGTAATTTTTGGTGTCCTTGGAAATTCGGGATCATAAATTTTCAAATCAAAGATGCTTCAAAATAAAGCTCTAGTCGTTTGAAATAAAAAAAATGTGTATGGACGTGGTTCATGTCACCATGACAAGTTTTTTCTCATGTTTTTTGACATAACCTATTCAGAAAGATATTAACATTAAGATATTAACGTTAACAATATACTACATAAATACACTTTACAGGCTACTTTCATATTTTTCTCTCTGGGGCCACATTTATCTTATACAATGGGAATGGAATCTGATTTATGTGTTATGATTCTTTTCTGTTCTATAAATTTATACTCGAGCTGTTTCTAGAAAAAGAATCACTCAGCTTTTTTCTTTTTTTCACTCGTTACACTCTGTGGTTTGAACTGGTGACATCCTATAATGACTCAGCTCTATACACAATGACATTTCCCAGCAGTGATTTGTGTGGAAAACTTTCCAAACAACACAAACGGTGGCGAGCGCAAAAGAGGGTCAACGTTGCCTTCGGGCTCCCAACACAAAGCCCCTACATCCGAGCGCAGTGACTGTAACTAGTGTTTCAGCAGTGGAAATGTGTGCTAGCTAAAAGCAGAAAACATAAACATACAGTATCATTCACACAGGAGTACAGTTGTCTTCTTTGCTGAAGTGAGCGTGCGTATTATCTCCACAGGATTCAAAACAACTGGGAGTTAACTAATTTCGTCCTCACAGACCACCCTGGTCAATTTTATAATAAAATGAAGCTAATACTTTCAAATATTGATAGAAACCTGGTTAATTTATCTAAACAGTCTGCTAGCAAAAAAGTAAGGCAGGTGTCATTTGCACACCGCTCGTGAATTAATCATTTCCTGCAGCACACGGTACCGTGAAGGCAGCACATTACAATGGTCTGTTTACTTTGGTTTGCTCACGAGCGCCGGGAGATGAGGCCGGGTGCAGAGCTGCGGGAGGGAGAGGAGCGCTGACAACAGAGAGAGGAGGGTTTGAACCGTGTGCAGTAACAGTAAGAAGCATGACAGAAGACTGATTGTGTACATGTGATGGACAAACGAAAACTGTGTCTCTTGTGTGATTAAACTTCAACATGAAATTATTTTTCCGTCATCGCAACAAAACGTCAAACCACGGGTCACGTGGTATATTAAAATCCATTCATACAATGCATAACTTGTAAAGGGAGTAGACATTATGTATTTTCTAGTATTATTTTTACTTTATTTATGTTTTGAAGCAAGAGTTCCCGAAATATAACTGGCCTTCAGAATAAAAGAAGTGAGTTATAATTCTAAAAAAAAAAAAAAAAAAAAAAAAAAAAAGACAAAAGTAATAGACCTATCTCTCCCTAGAAAACAAACAAAAATCATCTAATTTCAAAGAACCTCCATATAATGTAAGTTTTACTGGTCTGAATAATTTCCTCCTACAGTTTCTTAAACCGTGAGCAAAATAAATGTTAATCGAGAGCGGCATTTATTTATCTTTTTTTTTTCACATTACCCCGTATTTGTCCGCTTAAACTCCCCACTGACCGCACTCATTTAAAAAAGAAATTGTTATATCATATTAGGAGACACACGTGACAGGTCTATGGCGACTTTTCTATTACTATTTAGGCCCATACATGAAAAATAATATGTTGAACTTTTGTAAACTGCGTCCTGTGCTCTCTCTTATATAAGGATGTGTTTTCCTCCACGTAAACACATCCATTATTCCGGGGTTTAGTGTCTACAGGGTGAAAAGGGGGGGTCTTACGAAATTTTCAGACGACACTCCAGCTCATCATGGCCTGGGAATCTCTGTTCCCGCTGCCGGACGGTTAATCAAGTCGTGTGCACAAACCCCTTTGTAATCATCAACTACGTGACAGCGTGCAGCGTGAAAGGCACATTTTGCACCCGGTCCTGATTTCTGCTATAAAAAGAGACGCCCATTCACAGCGGAGTCACAACACAATCTCGACCGAGACAGAGAAGACAAGTGCTTCATACTCTGAAGAACAACCAGATACTAGCTGTACAAGATGGACCCTTGCGAGTGCTCTAAGAGTAAGTACTTAAGTTAATGACCAGTATTTCTTTTGACCATTTATCATTGCTGGACGAAACGAGGCTAATTTGTCTGCCCTTTCTTTTTCTTTAATGTTCAGCTGGAACCTGCAGCTGCGGAGAATCCTGCACCTGCACAAACTGCTCCTGCACCACCTGCAAGAAGAGTAAGTCCTTACATCAATAACATGTCCAGAGCAGTTTACAATGTGTACAATGCAACGGGTCCCTTTTTTTTTTTTTTTTTGAAAAGATCATTTTTAAATCTGTATAGGTATGTATGTGATGTATAATTTCTTTAAAATCTATCACTTTCTTCAGTTTATTTAAATTTTCTAGGTTCAAGCTGAAATCACTTTTACCCACATTTCAAATGAAATGTGGGTAAACTGCCCAGGTGGCCCTGATTGGCTTAATTAGCTACAAATGTAAAGGTGTAAATTGTAATTTGCTTCACCAAACTGGCCACTTTATAGGGTAATATTGCAGCCCCCACTCCCCTTATTAAAGATGTACTGAATGCTGAGCTTATGAGCTGTTTACCTCCTATTGCAGGCTGCTGCTCATGCTGCCCATCCGGCTGCAGCAAGTGTGCCTCTGGCTGCGTGTGCAAAGGGAAGACATGTGACACCAGCTGCTGTCAGTGAGGAGCCTGCACCATCGGCACCCCCTTCCCCTTGTGATGGAGCCATTGTGAACTACTATGAATTAATTGCAGGCATAAATGTCTAAAGAGAATATTGTATTTTGTACTTGTCTTTCAGTGTTTAAATAAACATATTTTGGCAATGTGATCGTGTCTCAGTTTGGCTTGAAAATATCAAGGCAGTGTGTGGCTAGGGTTTCACAGGTCAGTATAAAATGGGCTGGCTGAGGTGTTGTGATGTGCTGCTGCAATGTAAAGTAATCTAACAAGGTCAGACTCACATGGATGCTGTGAACATAGCTGAAAATCAAATGCTGCAGTGATTGACAAGGGTGAAATTTCATCACCATATGGATAGTAAAGGGAAATGTAAAGACTGTAATCTGAACTGGAAAATATAATTACTCATTGTACAAATTGGGTGGAGCTGTATGGACAACTCATTACTCAAGTATAAAAACACATGCTTAAGTACACTCTGGGTTAATGATAGCTCAGACCCACTTCCCAAGTTTATACTTTGAGTTGTGCAGTGCAGAGAAATTATGTTTAAACCATCATTGCTTCTTTTGCATTAACAATCTCCTAACTTCTCTGTCACATCTTCAAATACTGACCAACAGTTTCTGATTACAATATTTACAGTTACAAATGTGGATTTTTGTAGAATTACAGTTCAATGCTCCCATTTATTTTTATAATTTTAAAAATACAAATTGTATCACGATAAGCTCAGAGTAAATCAATTATAAATACTGGGTAACTTCCTAATATTTATCATCACAGCAAAAAACAGGCTCATTAGTTCAGATAAGAGCTACACAGAGGAATGAATTTGATCATCTTCTTGGAAAACAGAACAAAACAGACAATGTCTGGCTTCCAACCATCCACAACCATCAACAGACACCCACTCTGCAACCTCAGATTCACTGCAGATATCCACTGCATAGAAGGCACCAAAGCTTCAAGACCTCAGAAGAAAAGTCTAAAAACTGAAATGGGATATGTGTATCAGAACTGCGTTATTTCTTCTTTCCTTGCAAATTGATCACCTCAAAGCCCCTCAGATTTATCTGAATTCCCTGGATATCAAACGATAAAGTACTTCAAACTAGCTCCACCTCCAGCAACTACAACAATAACATGCTGCTCACACATTGATGCTTCAGTATTAATCATCTCATCACGTCATATTTAATACTTTTACTTTAATATTTTTGAAGTACATTGTGTTCCTAACACTTTTGTACTTCTACTTAAGCAAATTTCATGAGTGACTACAACAAGTCGGAACTCACTGATCAGGCGGAACGAAAAAAAACACACGCTGGTGTCTGGTACGAACAATAAAAGTGACGCAACACAGGAAGTGTAGCGTTTTCCTGCTTTCAGTTTTTCAAGTTGTTTTCGTCCCCTTGGCGTCTCAGCTGTAGCGTTTAATTAACAAGTGCTGTTATTAAAACCATTGTAAGTGGCCGAACATGCCGAAGGTCGTGTCCAGAAGTGTAGTGTGCTCGGACACCAGGGACAGAGAGGAGTACGACGACGGAGAAAAATACATGAAAAAGAATATGTTGAACTTTTGTAAACTGCGTCCTGTGCTCTCTCTTATATAAGGATGTGTGTATCTACCCTGGAAACGCGATTCACGCCTCTTACTGATGCCCACAACCGATTTATTCTTTTTTCAAAGTTAAAGAGCACCGTGAAAACTGCAACAAAGGACAAACACATTTCACATATACAACTCTCAAATCATTTCCTACACAAAGGTAAACAAATTCATCGCAATTCAGTCGCAATAATTACCGTCTACACCTGTTTATCCAGTAGTAGACAGTTCTCTTTCGACCACTTTCTCTCTCCCGCTTCTTCACTCACAACTTAGCAGATCTCGTGTTACTCTAACCAGAAGTAACCTTTCACAATAATTTAATTTGACTCAAACAGTTAATAATAAGATGGAAGCAGAACCATGAACTTAGGTGCAGGGAATTTCATTATAAATTTATGTGAACATAATAAAGAAAACAATCAGAAATCGTGTTGCCATGGTAACAAATTGTTGTACTGAGCGTCAGCTACAATGTGTTTTCCTCCATGTAAACACATCCATTATTCCGGGGTTTAGTGTCTCCAGGGTCTTACGGGGGTCTTACGTAATTTCCAGACGACACTCCAGCTCATCATGGCCTGGGAATCTCCGTTCCCGCTGCCGGACGGTTAATCAAGTCGTGTGCACAAACCCCTTTGTAATCATCAACTACGTGACAGCGTGCAGCGTGACAGGCACATTTTGCACCCGGTCCTGATTTCTGCTATAAAAAGAGACGCCCATTCACAGCGGAGTCACAACACAAACTCTACAGAGATAGAGAAGACAAGTGCTTCATACTCTGAAGAACAACCAGACATCAGCTGTCCAAGATGGACCCTTGCGAGTGCTCTAAGAGTAAGTACTTAAGTTAATGACCGCAGTATTTCCTTTGACCATCTATCATTGCTGGATGAAACGAGGCTAATTTGTCTTTTTCTTTAATGTTCAGCTGGAACCTGCAGCTGCGGAGAATCCTGCTCCTGCACAAACTGCTCCTGCACCACCTGCAAGAAGAGTAAGTCCTTACATCAATAACATGTCCATAGCAGTTTACAATGTGTACAATGCAACGTGTCCCTTTATAAATTAGTCCCTTTTTTTTTTTTTTTAAAAGATCATTTTTAAATCTGTATGGGTATGTATGTGATGTATAATTTCTTTAAAATCTATCACTTTGTTCAGTTTATTTAAATTTTCTAGGTTCGAGCTGAAATCACTTAGAAATGAAATGTGGGTAAACTGCCCAGGTGGCTCTGATTGGCTTAATTAGCTACAAATGTAAAGGTGTAAATTGTAATTTGCTTCACCAAACTGGCCACTTTATAGGGTAATATTGCAGCTCCCACCCCCACTTATTAAAGATGCACTGGATGCTGAGCTTATGAGCTGTTTACCTCCTATTGCAGGCTGCTGCCCATGCTGCCCATCCGGCTGCAGCAAGTGTGCCTCTGGCTGCGTGTGCAAAGGGAAGACATGTGACACCAACTGCTGTCAGTGAGGAGCCTGCACCATCGGCACCCCCTGCCCCTTGTGATGGAGCCATTGTGAACTACTATGTATTGTATTTTGTACTTGTCTTTCAGTGTTTAAATAAACATATTTTGGCAATGTGATCGTGTCTCAGTTTGGCTTGAAAATATCAAGACAGTGTGTAGGTAGGGTTTCACAGGTCAGTATAAAATGGGCTGGCTGAGGTGTTGCGATGTGCTGCTGCAGTGTAAAGTAATCTAACAAGGTCAGACTCATGGGGTGTACATAGCTGAAAATCAAACGCTGCAGTGTTTCACAAGGGTGATTTCACCCAGGTGAAATTTCATCACCATATGGATAGTAAAGGGAAATGTAAAGACCATAATCTGAACTGGAAAAGTGATACTATGGTTTCTGCTGAACAGAATCAGAGGAAAGGCAAAATAAATACTTGCAATAGAACAGGCAGGATTCAGACCAAGAACTGTCGAGCAGACATTTAACACCAAAACTCTGATCAAGAAATACCTTCGGCACCTGAACAACCTGTTCCATTACTTCATCGACATCAGGATGGATGCGTGAAAATGATGACTTGTGGCAAGTGATGAGGAATTACAACTACAACAGGCACTTCACTGATGTGATCTACCACGACTCAAATAGCACAGTCCTACTGAGCAACCAGATCAGAGTCCTTTCAGAGTGTGACAGGGATGCCTCCTCTCTCCTCTGCTGTTCAACATCTTCTTGGAAAACAGAACAAAACAATGTCTGGCTTCCAACCATCCACAACCATTAACAGACACCCACTCTGCAACCTCAGATTCACTGCAGATATCCACCGCATAGGAGGCACCAAAGCTTCAAGACCTCAGAAGAAAAGTCTAAAAACTGAAATGGGATTTGTGTATCAGAACTGCGTTATTTCTTCTTTCCTCGCAAATTAATCACCTCAAAGCCCCTCAGATTTATCTGATATCCCTGGATATTAAATGATATAAAGTATTTCAAACTAGCTCCACCTCCAGCAACTACAACAATAACATGCTGCTCACACATTGATGCTTCAGTATTAATCATCTCATCACGTCATATTTAATACTTTTACTTTAATATTTTGAAGTACATTGTGTTCCTAACACTTTTGTACTTCTACTTAAGCAAATTTCATGAGTCACTACAACAAGGCGGAACTCACAGATCAGGCGGAACGAAAAAAAAACCACGCTGGTGTCTGGTAGGAACAATAAAAGTGACGCAACACAGGAAGTGTAGCGTTTTCCTGCGTTCAGTTTTTCCAAGTTGTTTTCGTCCCCTTGGCGTCTCAGCTGTAGCGTTTAATTAACAAGTGCTGTTATTAAAACCATTGTAAGTGGCCGAACATGCCGAAGGTCGTGTCCAGAAGTGTAGTGTGCTCGGACACCAGGGACAGAGAGGAGTACGACGACGGAGAAAAGCCTCTTCATGTCTACTACTGCCTGTGTGGGCAGATGGTTTTGGTGCTGGACTGCCAGCTCGAGAAGCTGCCCATGAGACCCCGGGACCGAGCCAGGGTGATCGACGCGGCCAAACACGCCCACAAGTTCTGTAACGTGGAGGAGGACGAAAACGCGTACATCAAGAGAGCCGAGGGCATCGAGAAGCAGCGCCGAAAGAAGTGCGGCAAGTGCGGCCTGCTGCTCTTCTACCAGCACCAGGAGAAGAACAGCCCGGCCACCTTCATTGTGGACGGAGCCGTGGTCAAGTTCGGACAGGGCTTCGGAAACACCAGCGTGTACAGCCAGAAGCAGCCGGAGGCTCCCAAGAAAGTCCGCGTGATGATGACCAAGCGGACCAAAGACATGGGCAAGTTCAGCTCTGTCACTGTGTCCACCATAGACGAGGAAGAGGAGGAGATCGAGGCCAGGGAGGTGGCGGACTCGTACGCCCAAAACGCCAAAGTGATCGAGAAGCAGCTGGAGAGGAAGGGCATGAGCAAGAGGAGGCTGCAGGAGCTGGCTGAGCTGGAGGCCAAGAAGGCGAAGATGAAGGGCACACTCATCGACAATCAGTTCAAGTAGATGAGTCTCACTGAGGGACAGAGACACGCTCTGACTGTTGTCCTGTGGAGGTCTGGTCTGGACCCTCGCTAAAGCACAGTGGATCCTGGAGCCTCACCGACCTGATCTGATCAGTACTGGCCCAGCAGTTTGTCTGGGGCAACAGTGGACAAAGACAGTTTTATACATTTGTACAAACAGAAACAGGACTGGTGATATGTGTGGGCGTTCCATGTTAAGATGGGGTTTCATGGGGAGAAGTTTTAGTCCTTTACATTAGTTTAAAATTTTATTTTGTACAGAATTAAAAAGCCAAATAAACCAGTTTGGTATTTTTAAGGCATTTGTTCTTGGTTTGATATTTACCAACATATCAGCAAGTCCTTGGAAAAGTCTTTGACTGTTTAAAGTTGTGTGAGTTCAAGGCCACTGAAAAAACATATTGTTTGTCACATATTGTGTAGAGGTCTTGAAAAAACTTCTTAAGATATCATGCTGAAGGGGATTTGTATGTAAACCCACTGGAGCTGAAGTGATTGTCAGACAAATAAGTGGCAACATTTCTGAAAACTGATCATTTATTGAGGCATTTATCACAAAAAATTGCCAAACATTCTCTGATTCCATCCACAAATGAGAGAATTTGCAGCCTTTCAGTTTGATGTGATTCGAAATTATCTTTGGTTGTTGGATGTTGCTGGTAGAACACCATTTTACTATTCCTGTGTTCTGGACTAAATAATAAATTGATTGAAAAACGTAACTACTAAATGAATCAATGAAAACATTTATTTACCACAACCTTAAAAGCAGGATTACAAAGTGTTAATAAGCCTTTATCCACAGAAGATATTTTGACTTGACATATTAGGAGAAGCACAGCTGCTTCAGTTTCAGCAGCTCAGTGAAGTTCAGTCATTAAACAGCAGTGATTCTAGTATTTGTATTGTTTACCCTGATGCTCCTGAAGGTTTGTTAACATCAGTTATTCTGTAAAAGACACCTGGGTTTACGTTTACGATCATACAGGCATTTATGTATGGGAATATATCATCACAAATTCGCAGAGTACTCAATAGGCAATTAAAAAACGAGTAGTATTTTTTTTATGTGCATTGCTTTTATCATTTCACGTTAAAACATAAATATTTATTGTGAGTTATGTTTAAAATGGTTTATACAAGACAGACATTTGAGTCTTTCTGTGTCACACAGTGATTCATGATGGAGTCCAGTGTCAAACTGGCAGGTCAGTCCCTTGATGTGGGAAACAAAAACACAGGACAGATTAAGAGAACAATGTGCTTTGTAGACTGGATCACAACTTGGACACAGTTGATGGAAAATTTGAAGTATTTAGGGCTGCAGACAGAAAATGTCCAGGTTGTGTTAATAAGAATAACATTGTAAAGAAGCAATTAGGGATGTTATTATTCACATCTCTGCTTTTCCTCCTGTGACATGTCAAAGATCTATGTGTTTTCTAGTAAGCAGTCACTCAAGCACTCATGTTGTGTGCTTTCTGTGTTGCATAACAGAGAAAACAGTTGTGCATATTGTATTATATAATGAAGTAGCTCTGGGGGTTTGTATTCCACATGACCAGATCTGTCCTAACAAAGCCACAGACTGTAGCATGGAAGCAGGCATTCGTCGACCATCTGGGCTTTGTGATCCAAGCTACAGCCAGAGGTTCCTTATCATGAGGCAACAGCAATGGTTAAAGCAAAACGGCAAAAGATGTCAGCCTTTTCTAAATTCATGTCCGACTCTTGTCTGTTAGTATGGAATTTCTCCATGTTGTGACCTACCAGACACTTGATCTTAGACCCCTGGTTATAAAAAGCATGTGGATGCTGTGCTCATTAAGATTTAAATGGCTATTAGTGGGGATTTGCATTTAGAGTATATTTATAGTCTTCGTATTTATAAGACAGAAGCACAAACATCAATAGAGGGAAACAAACATTTGAATCTTGGTATGTCCCCGTTTGCCAGCAGACACTCAGTGTTTAACAGAAATCAGACAGTCTACTCATTCACTAACTCATAGTGCACTAAACTCCCTTGATCCAAGTATATTTGGGGCTTTAGCCTACATTTCATAAAGCTGTTATCTCATGTGGCCTAGTTAACCTCAAAGCAGTGATGCAGCGTGGTGTTGCTTCACATATTAAAGGTTTTATCTATCTATCTATCTATCTATCTATACTGGCCATGAACATTGAAAGGGTAAACAGCTTTGTCTTGTTTTGAAGTGATGGATACAGAAAGAAATACATCTTCAAGATAACATCTTTTTAATTTAAGACACTAAGTCACTATGAGTCCTATTCAAGGTGAGTGTGAAAGACAGTGTATACATCATTGTTGCACAGAACTACTATTTTTCCTGCCTTCAGCCCAGTGCATGGCATGCAGACATAGAGGATGGAGGAATTATGTTGCTCCTATGGACATTAAGAGTCAGCATTAGTCACGTGCTTTTAGTCATTTAAGGTCACTGGAAAAGTAGCATTATCATTTTCCTACCAAAAGAAATGTATCATGTCACCTCTTTCACCAGTATACAACCTACTCTCACATGATAAGTGATAAATGAAATAAAAAAAGAGTCTTAGAATTAAACCACAAAAATAAGAAATGCTTTATGCTGCTTTGGTGTGTTAAGTAACAAGGACTGTAACATCAGCTGTCATGTTGATGTTTCTGCTGACTGTCCTGGTTTTTAGGTTTGACACCGCTGTTGTTTGCTGTTGTCTCATGAAGTTTCCAGTTTGCTGTTGGACTGTCAAAGCCCTCCTGTCCAACAGGGACAGTAGCGGGGTTTGTTATTTCCTGACAAGAAGCGAGCAAGCGTGATTTCCGGCACGGACCCGGTCTTGTCCAATCAGCATCGACTCCAGAAGTGCCGGGGCAAATAACATACTTTAATGCATGTTGTATCTCTGAACGAAACTGAATAAGAGATAATAACTGTCAATACATTATCCCGAGGAATACAGACAGGCTCGTACTTACAGTCGCCCCATACAACAGGTATGAAGTTTGTCTGCTTCCAACAGTGTGAAGTAAAAAAATAGCAATTTAAGCAGATTCGGGTGCGAGCATGCGAAACAACGTTAGCCATTTAGCCTGCTAGCTAACTCTAGAGCGCCATTCATATTGACATAAAGCTAATAAGTGAGGTGTACTAACAAAGCTAGGGCGGAAAAGAAAACGAGATTGTCGTCAAATTTGTCAGTTTGCTATCGAAGTTGCCCTTCTCTGTAACTGAAATTACCTTTCAGACTGTCTCTTGCTGTTGTCACAAATTAGGCGAGTTTCTTCACTAACCTAGCTAGCCAAGGTGTTAGCAGTGTGCTAACGTTAAGCTACTCTGACAAGCACGGCACTCCATGCGCGGGCTGCCGGTGTGTCAGTCTGTTTATGTCAGCTGTCAAAAGGTGTTATGGTATCTGTATGTCCTTTATTCCCTAAGCAACATATATTTTATCCACAGTTTGAACGGCATGTGCTCAGCATTTGATACTCTCATTTTTAAGGTTTATGGCGGCAGTAAAGCGGTGAAACGAAAAAGACCCTTTGGGCGATGGTGGTTGAGATATAAGCAGCTACTAATGTTGTTTGTGACAAATAATCCTAAGTGAGGCAGTTAGCTTAACTGAAACTAAGCTGTTATTCTTTTCAGTTGCAAATCATTCAGTTAGTAACTGCTTAAAGAATCCCTCAAACATCAGGTGACTAATTAAGTGTTCAAAAACAATTGTCCCACAAAACGTTGCTTTCCCTGTACGTCTTGGGGACTTTATGCTGCTGGATCTATCTAAGCAGACAAAATCATATCGTATTATAGTAGAATTAGTTGAACAGCTTTTTGTAGGTTTGAAAAAAAAATTATAATACCTATTTTTGGTAAATCCAGGGAATTAAACACATGAAAAATCATGATGCTTTATCACATTAATGCAAAAAATCCAGTAATCAAATATAAGAGTTTTGCCCACTGATATTATACATTGCCTTTGATGACCTGTTTTAATCAGTGATATTGAAGAAATTGCTACAGTGTTTGTAGTGATGGTGGCACGTCTTTGTTGTCTTATGGTATTTATTGTCATAAAATCTACTGGCTTTGTCTCAGATTTATTTGTTGTAGAATCAACTCTTAGATCTTTTGCTAAGTCAATGAGCTAATTACTTGAGGGCCCCTAAAGTTTGGGGGTATATAGAACACTGTTCAGTATTAATGTGAATGCTCTCAAACAGAAGTTGAAAGCTGGCATTGTTTCATGTCAATTCATGTGTGAGAGCACAGAACCTAAAGATGAAAAAATAGTTAATCACTGCCCACATAGTTGCTGACCTCAGTATTCACTGTAAACTGTATCTTCCACCCAGACGTAGTCCGACAGTACAGTTGTTGTATTCACTTGGTTGAACACTCTTCCTCTCTCTGTGTAGAGGTATGGATGCAGAAGGTTTTGGGGAGCTGCTCCAGCAGGCAGAGCAGCTGGCTGCAGAGACAGAAGCAGTCTCAGAGCTGCCGCACGTTGAGAGGAACCTCCAGGAGATCCAGCAGGCGGGAGAGAGGCTTCGATCCCGCACCCTCACCCGCACCTCACAAGATGCTGCCGACGTAAAAGCGTAAGAAAAATGTCCCCTTCACCTGCAGTGCTGCGCACTCTAGAAAATCTCTTTTGTTCCAGTATCTTTCTGTATATAAAACCTATACACAAAACCACAATCTGTAGTGGTCTGTAAATTTACATACTTTTATACTTTTACATCTGATGCTATGACTCCCTTTTCTCTTTTCATTCTCAGAGCTGGAAATCAGCACTGATCTCCTGACTCGATTCAGTTTTGATTGTCAAAGTCCAGACTCTATTCATTTCAGTTCAATTCTTTATGATTCAGTCACATCACATAAATGCCAATGTTGTGTGAAGGTCTCTTTTTGCTAATTGCGCAACATTTTTTCTTGAATATAAGTGTAAAGTGCACATTATAGGTTAAATTGTAAACACATTTCCTGGTTATAAATTGTGTACCAGGGATTTAATTTCCTTGGCAAATGTAAATTGTCTAAAACATGAAAGATCTACAGTATATATATTAAGGTCTAAGTGTTAAGCAATTGAGCAAGAATAATAAAAGATGCACACCACTTACAAGCATGTCATCATCATACATATTTTAAAAATTAAATGCTTACTCATACAGCAGCACATGGACTGTCAGTAGCAGAATTGTTCAACTAAGACAGGGCTGAAACTGACAGACTGCTCACTGATTCAGGCTTCAGCCTGGTATCTGCAGACAGCTGGATAACCAGCGTTTGCTCCCCAGCAGGGACAGACTGAATAAATTGGAGTCCACAGACTGTTCGCTCGACTTCCGTGGCCTCACATCTCAAAGCCAGAGATCATATCTTGTCAGCAAACACAAACAGATATGAGATCAGTGTACAGAATCTTTTTTCAGCCTTTCCCACTCATAGAAGCAACACTACAAGAGAGTCATCTCACTGTCCTGAGTCACGGCAGTCTCGTAAACTGTGATGTAAACAGTTACAATCTGTGTGGACCTTCACAGTTTACGGGACCTTTGTGGCTCAAGGCTGCACATACAGAAGTTATCATCTACGTTACTTGTGCAAGTTATAAGAACTCAGTTTCCACATTTTCCACATCACACACCTCTAACTCAGCCGCCTACAGCAAATGACCACCGCATATGCTTAACTTAATTTAGTGCAGATGTATGTATGCCCCATTCATTCTATGGGCTTCCCGGTTTAAAAAAATATGTAACATTAAGTTAAATTGAGTCATCCATTCAGTACTTTATAGATACTATTAATTTATAATTTGTTTGGTTTTACTTATAAATATCTTAACATAAACCCTGTGTAATTTTTATGGAGCTGACGTGATGCAATCTCTAACCAGGGGATAGTCCTGCAATAGTAGCAAAGCCTTGTGTGCCCCTTAGTGGTTGCCAAGCACAACTACAGTTCTTTGTGTAAGTCCTGCTCTCCAGTTTAGTCCTTCAATCATATTCATTCGTTCTCACCGCCTCTCTGTCTCATTTTCAGGTCAATCCTTCTCGGTTCCAGAGGCTTAGACATCTTCCACATTTCTCAGAGGCTGGAAAGTCTAAGTGCTGCCACCACGTTTGAGCCCCTGGAGCCGGTCAAAGACACTGATATACAGGTATGAAGGACATAACAGGCCATGAATCCAGCTAGCTGCTAGCTTTGCTTCCTTATGACACTTATATAGATTGATTCACTAGAGAAAGACTAAACTGTGAGTGTTTTTTATCCCATATAAAAAGACATAGTACATTTTATATTGTCTCAGCTATGAGAATATTGGAGAGTTATAGTTCTTTCTGTAGAGGCCATCTTTGGTTGATCATACATTATTCAAACACTGGCCAGCAGAGAGCACATTAACAACCAAGGGTAACAGCCGAGAATTAAAGTTTGTTTTTGGGCAAAGGTATGGAAATAATATTAATTAACCAAAGCTGAGAAAGTCTACCTGCAATGGTAACAAAGTCTCTCAGTTTAGGTCTGCAGGATGAAATGCTGAATGTTTCTAGGGGACCATCAGTGAGCAAATGATTCCCATGGAGAAAAAGACTTGCAGCTTGGCCAACAGGCTTTGTTTTTTGTGGTGGAGAAAAGTCATTACCTTTGTCAAAGATGTAGAGATGAGCATGTCAAAGTCGCACTGTGCTGTATCTGTAGAGTTGCAGCAAATATCTTTATTGAACATTTAGTAGGTGTGACAATATATGTATTGTAATCAATATATTTACACAGGAACGACTAAAGTGTGCAGTAAAACTCTCAGCATTTGTAGTAAAGATTAGTTTGCTTTTGGGCACACGTCAGGTATAAGGAGGCAGTAGAGTTGTGTATTGAGAACTGCTCCTGAATTGAACTGTGTGACTGGATAATGGTTGGTTGATGTGAAGCTTTAACGGTGTAGCAGGGAGAGGAAGAAGTGTTACATTCGCCTTAACAGACTCTTAACTATCCTGACTTAATTACAGCCGGGGAAAAAACAGTGAGTTTGCTTCCTGTAGAGATATTATCTGATTATGTATTGGGATTGGTTGGCACTTGGTTGAGATTTAATAGGAGAAATACTGTCATGCGCCCAATGTGTATTGGCCTTAAATCTTTTAAATCCTTTGCTTTCAACTCATTTTGGTTTCTTTACTTGCTCAAATAACAGACAAAGAAACTGAAGCAGGAATCGCTTAAGATCTGGAAAAAGATGCTAAACAGGAAGTAGTAAACACATAACAACATGGAAGTAGCAGTAGCATGCGTAGCATCCTCTGTGCCACTAAATATTTTATTAACCTCATTTTGGTGAAATATTTTATGCACTGATATAAGAATGTAAAGTTTGTCTCTATACTGTAGAGTTATTTTGTTCAGTTATGGTTCTAAGAGGAATTGTGTAGTGTGTATTTTGTAGTAAAAACTAAATTCTTAGCAGGACCGTCTTTAAACCCTTAATTTAAAAACTGTCCATTTTTCTGTTACAACAAGCCGTCGCTTTGTAATCCATGATGGAAACTGGTGTTATTTGTGAATATTTCTGAAAAAAAAATTGAATTGATAAATCAGTGTATTATTTACAGTAAAGAATGTTATGCTCTGATGAATGAAATTAATGGAAGCCATATTGACTCTACCAATAACGAACTGTTATTGAACCGTGCGTAACGAGCTGAGCCAGTGAGTGTCACAAAATGGCGGATTGCCAGTTTACAAACAGGATTGGATTGGCCTTTTCTGTGTCCCTTGCATTTAGCCATTGAGTGCAGCACTAAAGCACCCTTCAGAAACACAATAATCTGTAAAGATAGTAATCTGAAAGTTGTGTGTGATGTGGCACTCTGCCTTATCCTGGACAGAAACTACTTTGCAGCATGGCACCACTGAATGCATGAGTGCGCAATAAACATTTATTTAATTTGTTTTAAAACTGTCATTTAAAAAGCAACAATAGACCGGATAGTAGCCTAACTATAGAACTTATTTATATTGCACTAAAATCAGGACAAATTATATAATTTGAAAAAAAAAAAAAAAAAAAAAGTGCTAATACCGCATATCCTGCTGTTGAGTCACCCTGAATCACTGCAGGGGAAAGCCCCTAATTCGTGGTGTCAGTTGCAGTTACGATCAGCTGCAGCACATATTGAACCAGCTGGTATTTTTTACTCCAGTTTAACTCCACGTCTCACTGTTTCTTTTTGCATATTCACTTATTGTCCGTTTTCATCCACATCTCTTTCATTCTTCTTGGTCAACTGGATATATATGCTGGCCTATGTGGGTTTAACTGATTGACTGACTGGAAGAGCACTTAAACTCACACACACATACACACACACATACACACACACTCTTCCTCTCTGCAATTTTCCTCTCCTCTTTTCCCCTTATTGGTTTATAAGGAGACAGTGCATTACACTGTTTCATTTCAGTACAAATGTGAAATTTCTTGTTCAGTAGTATAATTCCTCTGCATTGTTACAGACAAAACCACAGCCCCATTTCAACAACCAGATTCCAGGAAGGTGGTGAGAAGAAAAGTAAGCACAGATGGTAGCATGGTATTAGCATTCCTCTTAAAGCCCATATATCCAGTAGCATTTTTTCAGAGTTATTATTAAAACAAGTAACAACTGAAGAAGAACTAATGGAAAAACAACACTTATAAATGAAAGCTTCTACATAGGAGAATTTCTGGAGAACCACGATATAGTTCTGATAAAAGCAGGGTTGTAGTCTAAAGGCCTAATGAGCTTTAACAAAGCCTCCAACATCTCCAATCTATCTGCTTTTCACTGGTGAAATTAGCCTTTTTTTTCTGCCAGTATTTTGAACCTTGGATAAATCAGAGTATTGTAATGCTGGACTTTGTAATGGACTCCTTCAAAATCTACGCCCGTCCAGGGAAAGCGTGTGGTGTTGAATTCTGTTTGAAACTAAGACCACTGAAAGAAAACTGAGCAAAGTTCTGATCAACGTCACGCTGCATCGTCGCCCTTTCTTTTTTTCTCTTACCCATAGGCAATTAACGTTGGGCTGGGAGAGCCTCCATCTCTTTACATCATGAAATACACTTAGGAGAGAAGAGGTTAATTAGCACTGAGATATTACAAGACTTCAACACAATACAGCATTGACATACTAGTTGTAGGACAAAAGAGAACAGCACCTTCAGTAAAAACAAGGTGTGGAACAGCAGAGTAAACACGTTCTCTGCCTGTTAGATATCAAAGAAAACGCTCAAGCACTTTATCATACTGATAAACGCTAGTTGGTAGGTAATCAGAGGAAAATAGACTAGACAAAAACATCTTGAATGACATCCTTATATTTCAAAGGTGCTGCAGTACTGATCCTGGTGTCAGATATTTAGGCCTCTGGGCTATGAAACAAGCCTGTATCATGTACCTTCAGTCATTAAAAATTCAGCACCTGCAGGTACAGTGTAGTATGATGTCAGATGTCAAAACCGAGTATGAGGGTGTTCGTGGCTTTTTCTCACTAGAAAGGATTCTTGATCTGTAATAGAGAGAAGTTAGTAGATCTTAACCATTTTTCAGTGACTCTATAGAAATAATCTGAATTCTTAAGTTTGTGTCTGTAGGGAAGGAGTCATATCAGTTCATAGTTAGCAGCAGTCAGACCCCAGTTCACTTTCCATTCCTTTCTTAATGGAACGGGGAGAGACACATTTGCTTCCAGTTGCGGGCTCACCCACCTCCTTCAATCTGATTGAAGGCTCATATTCGAAATGGCGAGGCTCTCCTATGTCCAGTCAGTTTGAAGGAGGCGGCAGAGTTGACCTCTCTTTCAGGAGATGTTGGTTGTTTGTGTTCTTGTTTTGTAGAGTAACTACATGTTGGAATAAGGCAAGCAGTAGAGAAGGAGGGATACCCAAATCTGCTTAATAATGTCACTACTGGGACCAATACCAATCCAAACGTAATCAGATTGTTGTATCCTGACCATGTTCAGTATCTTATCTCTTAGAGTAATTGTGAAGCTGCAGGAAAAGAAAGACTGTAAAATGCCGTATTTCCACACAGTCTAAAGGGATGGACGTCAGTTAGAAAGAACTTGAAAAAAAAAAAAACAAATACAGAAACAGATACATGATGCGTGATCGATCAACAGGTTATTAATCGGCAACAATTTAATAGATGATTCAGCATTTAAGTCACTTACCAGGTAAAATTGACAAATATTTAGTGGCACCAACTTCTTAAGTGCAAGAATTTGATTTTTTTTTTTTTTGTCCTCACTGTCTTTGGGTTTTGACATCACCTTGGCCTCTCTGAATTTTTACTCTATTTTCAATTAATCACAAAAGAAAGAAAATGAAAATAATTATTTGTTATTAATACATTTTGACATTGGGAGAAGATTTTCCGATTATCAGGCAGTTTGTTGCACATTGTCAAAATCACTATTATTTGCACACTATAATCATACACTAGTATTCGTATGCCAGAAATGGTTGGGTAGCATATAGATTTTATTGATTCAGATTTTTCTTTTTACCAATTTTTGTATTGATAATGAAGTAAAATGTAAAGCCAGTTCTGGACACCCAAACCTAATCCTGCATTACACATGTGTACAGATGTACTACCAGCCATCACCACTTTGTGGATGTTTTTTACAGTAACGTCCTCGGTGTATTGTCTTTCAGCATGGGATTTGTACTATATGTTGTGTGTCGGTAATTGTCAGGGATGAAATGCTGTGGACGGGTTTTCAGTGCTTCTGCATTGTTTGTTCTCAGTCATCAAATAATGTGTACAAAGGTAAACAAAGGAGGATGACAAACAGATACATCGAGAATCTGGAACAAAGAGAAAAATCAGGAGTATGTCGATGGAGATCACATAGGAAAAAATGGACAGAAAAAGGAAACTGTAGAAGTGGAAGGCGGAGAGCGATACTGGTAGAAAAATGGCGACTGGCTGCAATTTTTTTTCGTCTCTGTGTCCTCGTCTCACTTTTCGCTGTTCCGTTATTCTCTGCCAGGGCTCGCTCTTTCCTTTTTCCTCACCTCACTCCCTTTCAGCTGATGCCTCAGCTTACTCTCGCTTTCTCTTCTACTTTACCTCCTTCTCTCTGAGATTTTTCCTCATTCTCCCATTTACAACCTTTCTCTCCCTCCCTTTCCTCTTCATCTGCCCTCCCCAGCCCTGTACATACACACACACACACATCCCTCAGCAGTGATGGCATGCGTTCAGCGGATGCAGTTGGCTAAGCCCAGAGCATCTGCTGAGATAGACGAACAGTACTGACATAGCTTCACAGGGTGTGTGTGTGCGTGTGTGTGTGTTGTGCACAGGCTCCTTGTGCTGTGTTTGCATGCCTGTATCTGTGTCAGCCTCAATCGATCGCTGGCATATACAGTGTAACTCCATGTGCTTATGAATGAATGTGTGTGTGTGTAGCGTAGATTTGGCTGCACGTGGGAGTGTGCATTTTCATCCTCGCTCTGTGCTCGCCTGCACATATGAATGCAGCTTTATGGCATGTGTCTGTGTGTGAATGAGTGTGTGCCATGTGCTCAAGACCACAAGTGTTTTGTGTATTAACACGTCTGCTTTGTGTGTGCTGTAATAGTCAGCCAGCACATAGGAATGCCCCCCCACCCCCACCAGTCCCACCCCCCACCCGCATGTGCCTCCCAAACCCTTCATTAACTAAACATGACCCTTAAGAGCATGATTAGCCTCATTTCAAGACAGGATGTCGGAAGCCATCAACCGAGGGGGAAAAAATCCATTACTATAATTGCATTGAGCTGAGGGAGGGAGGAGAGGGGGAGGGAAGAAAGGAAGGATGCATAGATGGATAAAAAAAAAGGAAGAAAATGAGTGGGACTGAGGGAGGGAGGAGGCGGAGGGCCATCAGAGATGCTGGGATGAAGTGAAGGAGAGAGAGAGAGGGTGGAGGATGAGGACTGAGGGAGGGGGGTGTCAGCTGATGGTAGGAACTGATATTCTATATGAATCCATAGTTCCTTCACATGGATCCCCCCTGTGTCTAAGCACTCAGTTGGTACGGCCCTCCGACAATAAAACCACCTCCAGTGAGTCTTGATGTGGCACTTCCACTTGGTTCTCCGGCTCACACGCAAGAGTCACTGGCCTGCTTTCGAGCGGGGAAAGGCTGCAAGCGGACCGCCATGCCGGCTCGACAAGGCACAGGGAACACGCCCCAGCATGGCGGCCACTGCTTCTCCCCTGGCACAGCGACACAGAGGGATGGACAGGCAGAGGGGCGATGCAGGTGTCCTGGGCTGTCAGAGCCCAGATACCTGGGCGCAGACAAAGAAACGAAAAACTATTTTCTTTTTTTTTTTTTCTTCTTTTTTTTTACTCTTTCTTGAGTCATCCTCTCCTCTCATCTGTCTGTCTGTCTGTCTGCCAGGCAGGCGCTCAGCATGAGTGAGTATTGCCTATACACATGAACACGCACGCACGCACACATACTCACTCACAGGCAGGCATATGCTTTGTCTGTCAGACTTTTTTTGTCACCTGTCTGTCTTTCTCAATCTCTTGTCTGGTTATTCAACATTGTGTGTGGCTGTGTTGTGACCATGGCGATGATGACGGTGATGATGATGATGACGAAGATCGTATAAATTGATTGTAAATGATTCCAGGCAAACATCGCTGTCACAAATACACATAGGCACATATGAGCGTATATGTCGTAGTACTTTATGTATATATTTTTGCGACACAGGAAGTAAAGGAGTGAAGGGTGGGGTTTCTCTCTGACACACACACACACACTCACACTCACTCACTCACTCACTCGGGCAGTGGACAGCTCATTGTGTCATGGCAAATGAGGACAGAAAGCCTCCCACTCTTTACTTTCATGATGACTGGCACAGAGAACAAGGCTCCTTACGTTCATTTCCTCTTTAACTGTGTCCTCATGTAGTCTTTGGATTCCATGAGACCCTGTACCTCTACAGCATACTGTACGTCGTCGTGTGTGATAAGCGTAAAGCCAGATCGAAAGAGTGAAAAATCAGACTCCCCGATTTGCCCAAACATACAGGAAGATTGCGTTCAGGCGCAGACGGTGTGACTGTCTTGATCGGGGCTAACAGGAGGAGGGCCTGTGTGTGCTGGCACAGAGAATGAACACATGCATCCATGTTAACATGCGTATTTGAAAACACACACACAGACACACACAGTTACAAATGCATACATTTAAAGGAATACTTATGTTATTGCCAAACAATGGTTGTTCTTTGGCCTACAACAGGGTGTGTTTTTAGAGACGCAGTCGGGCCACCGTTATTTTGTTATATCTGCACATCATAGCAGAAATTTAGAGACAAAGATTGAAACTTCCATCGGTTATATGTTTAACTGATGGCAGACCAGTCCTCGGTTCTACCTTCCTACCCAGGTCAGTATCTGGTATTTTTATACAACAGCAACGGAGTATATTTCCTGATCACCAGTTATTGAATTATTTTTTGTGGCTGTGGTCCTGTTCCTGTAGAAGCTTCTGGGCTGTCTGGCCAGTAGGCTGTGGGTGTTCACAGTGGGTTGCAGATCTCTGAGGATACACAATACAGGGGTGGGGCAACACGATATGTACATCTTCTGATTCACCTATTCCCCAGCGCTGAATTGATCGTTGAAGCGCACATTTGTCTCCTGATAAAATGTCTTCCTTTTTGGTCTGAACGTTTCACCATGGCTCTGTAATACGGCGCCTTTTCTCTATTTTCTTTTTATTTTTACCAAGGAGGCATTGAAGCGTCGGCACTGTTTAGTCAGTGTGAAATGTTGGGTACAGTGTGTCTCAGACTGAATAACATCCCAAGTCTTATATATTTAGTGCTAATCAAAATTACAGCGCAGTTGTGATACTAGCAACAATGAAGTCGTGCCTATCTGTGATAAGGCTTTGAAATCTTCTCAGAATTTAGTAAAGCTGGTCAGCTTCTCCGCTGAAATGTGATCCTTAAGGCGGAAACAATCTCCAAACTTAATAACAGTAAAAAAAAAAAAAAAGGACAACACAATTTGAGAGGCATTTATTTTTAAGTAATAGCTAATTTCAGCTCATTTTGTCTTTGTTACTTCTTATTAGAAGTAATATCATCTCAACACAGACATTTTGAGGCAAAGAGACTCTTTCTGTTAAAGTGAAGAGCATTTGCATCTCAGACAAATTGCGATTTTGGCCACAGCTGCTCGCTAAGTCGTAAGTTTACATTTGGCACCAAAAATGTTGTATAGGCAAAGTCAGCGGCAGTGGCGGTGCAGCTGGCAACAGGCAACAAAATGACAGCAATGAAAAATCGTACCCTCCTGTTGGATTCCAGTTAAAACAAAAATGCTGAGGCGACTGCCTCAGCAGAGTCATCCTGTGTTGCCCAACGTGCCGCCAATGCTTTAGATGCTTTTGGAAAGAGGGCCTACACACGCCCTCCCGTCTGTTTCTGGAAAAGACGTCTGTCACATTTCCCCTCCTCCAATTTACTGGAATAACGATCAGAGTCATCGTCATGATGAAAACAGTCCCCTCTCTATTGTAGGAGATACACACCATAAGCCCTCGTTCCAACTATTTTATTCTATTCTATTTTATGCCCTTCTACTCTTTTCTGTTCCATTCCTTTTTCCAGTGCAGCTCTCCAGTGAGCATTGACCTGAGCTCTTCTCTGGTTGGAGTGGTTAAATATAGACCTATTATCTCTCCTGGGAAAAAAAAGTGAGATGGAGTGGGGGATCAGGGGTATGAGGAACAGACTTACTTTATTTTATTTTATAAATTAACTTATTATCCTCCTTAATAGTTTCAAATAGACTAATACAGTTTAAAATTTCATCAAGACAGTAAATTACTGATTTAGCTTAAGCAGCATAAATGCCTGTTAATGATGAGCACTATGCAACTGCAAAAGTGAAAGTGAGCTGTTCTTCACTAGCACTTTTGTAATACGCTCTCAGCGTATTACAAAAGCCCAGTAGCATTTTGTCCCAACACATAAAAATACATATTTGACTGAATATTTGTCCTTCAGACAAAGGTAAGATAGAAGGAAGCTTGACTAGTTTTTCTCTGTGAGTGAGTTTGTGACCTGAATGAACCCAGTGCAACCAATTAGATTTAGCAATCTCGTGTCCGCTATGACTGAGCATGACACAGCTCGAAGTTGTTTAAGGTTTCTCTTTTAACTAAGGACCTCAATAAAAGAAAAATGAATAACATGAAACAAACTGCTGTTGCTTATGGCTTGAAATGGACACAAGTGCAGTGCGACATGAACAAACGAGCCACCAGTTCTTTTCAATGTAAATCCACGCACCTGCAGTAACCATGCTGCAACACAGTGCATCAGTGTCCTATTTTTGTGCAGTAGAATATCAGACATGCTGTACTCATTGTTATAGATGGACAGAAGATTTCCTGTTTGGATCTATAGGAGCCATGCCACCGTTTCACCTTTTGTAGAAACAGTATTAAAAAGACATACTTTGATGAGCTGTAGCTGGTTCAGTTGTCTCTTCAGATGATGAATCACGTTAAATAAAACACAATAGACAAATACATCACTCCAGATTTACTTTATAAGCTGTACATGGTGATTAACATTCTGTTCAGCCCTGGTCATCAGGCCTGTATCTGCTGCAGCAAAGTAGGTTGGACTAAACACGTCACGCCCTGCAAACCGTACAATGTTAAGATATTCTTACCCTGGAAAGCACCGGGGTATTTAGCTTAGCACGTGTAAAAGCTTTCAGTTATTTCATCCATATCAGCTTGAGTTGGTGATCCAGTTTAAGAGTAGCTTTTAATTGCACGTTTATTGCATAAATCATGAAGGTCAGGTTAATTGACCCAGCCAGATCAACCATTGTCTTTCCACTTTTCTAGCTTTAGTAAGGTTTAGTTTTCAATACAGTAATCATAAGTCACTCTACAGTATTTTGGTACTGGCCTTTCTGCTTCCAATTTGCCAGGATAAAGGGATGAAAGTGGAGGAGGAGGAGAGGAATGCAATGACAGACAGAGGTGAAGGCTGAGAGCTTGGAGAGAAAAGAAGGGGTGGAAATGAGACTGAAGTAGGCAGAGCAACGAGCAGGTGGGGGAATAGAGGTGAAAGTGGGAGGTGATGAGAAAGGAGAGGAGAGGAGGGAAGCCAAGAGCACCCACATCCCTGTAGAGCAGAATAATCTCTAGTCGGCTTTGACAAAAGCTATGTCTCTCACCAGGTGCTTATTCTACAAGCTAAAATGATCCCACATGCTTCAGACGGAAAGACGTATGGTGCCAGAAATGTCACCAATGAATTAATATGTCATTATCTGACAAAGGGAACAACTTTTCACCAACTTAAGAGACTATTATGTCAGGAGCAGGAGGCGTATGGTTATGTAAATTTCAAGAATGCAGCGTGTCTCAGGGCTTTCTTGCATAATAAGGAGTGGCACTACTTTACATCACAGGAATGCAAATTTGCACACAGCAGTTCCAGGCTGGTGTGTCGACCGCCTAAGTCAACAAAACTAACAAATATAAAATCCAGAATAAATGTCATAAACCAAGCAAAAGCACGGCATCTTAGTCTGTGAAATGTCCTTGCAATAAGTGAAAGGTGAATGAATGAAAAATGAAAAGACAGTTGTTCTCCTTTTTTCTTTTTATTGTCTTCTTTGATTGAACTAATCGTTTTTTCCTTTTTTAATACATTTTCTGTAGCCACAAATGTGCTTCCATTCATACTGTATGTACGTGTGTTAATTATACTAAAACAATTTTTAATTAATTAATTAGAATTAATTAGTCTGTGGCAGGAAAATGACAGCCACGATTTTGATAAGTGATCTTGCTGGTTTTCTCCAGTTCCTGTCGTAAATTGAATACTTAAAATAATCTGTTTGTTTTTAAGGCAAAATTTGCTTTTTGAAGTCATCAGCTGCAGCTCGGGAACATTGTGACGAGTACTTGTCGTTAGTTTAGACATCTTGTTGACTGAATAGTTAATTGAAAAAGGAAGATAATTGTTTAGGCTATTAGTCAGTGAACAGCTCTGACTAATAGCCATTCTGATATGTGATTCTAAGGGACGGTGCAGCTGCATTGGTGATCTTTGGTAAAGCCTCAAACCCTTAAAACATATTTATTAGTTATTTTTTTACGAGTCTAGACAAGGTCATGCCACTGAGGTATATTATGCTGTGCTACACAATATGTTTGGCTTTGTTCACATTTTACCTCCATGCAGTTGAACAGCAATTCATTTTTTTTTCATTCAGTTAGACAGAAATTGCTGGTGAGACAGGTTTTCATACATTTCCTTCTTGTTTTTCTTGTGAGGTTCTGTCTCCATCTGGCATTATAACAAACATGGGAATGAAGATATTACCAAAAGCATTTCTTCGCCATCAGTCTCATGAAAGGAAAGAATTTTATTTTGATATTTCTGAATCCAGAGGAGAGACAGTGATTCGGTTTGAACTAATGTCCATAATAAAATAGCACACGTGTATCATAATATTCTGCTCAGGAAAAGAAGAGCTTTTATGTAAAGTTTATATTTTTTTATGTAAAGTTGTATATTTTTGGTAAGAACAGAGACATAGAGCATAGCCACCATTTTGGTGTTTTCGCACGATGCACATCTGTGTTCACTGACTTTCCTTCTGCAGAGTGCTATCATGTTCTCTCCTGTATACTCCAGCTGTTACATAAGTATCACTTACTTGAGAGCTGAGATCTTGTGTATAAGATAAGTAGTTATATTATCAGTTGAACAAGATATGAATAATCACCATGTTCGTAAAAAACGGGCCAGAACAGGGGGACGTACGTATGCAGCGGCAGCCATCTTGAGTTGACATCAAAATGGAGGCTATGATGACTGCTGTCTCATAGCAAAATGGTGTGTGAAAAGCATCGGCACTTCTCTGGCCTGCCTATACATCTGCATAAGATGGCGACCGTATATTTTACTAATCCCGACAGTGCATGGGACTGCACATGTCTGAGAAGGGCAGAGAAAATAAGATCGAAAATTGAGAAGCTGCCTCTGTCTCCCGTAGAGCAAATGATGGTGTGCCGGCTAAATCTGTCCCCCTAGAACTTGCTGCAAACAGTTTATCGCTGCTTCATTTTGTCCTCACCAGTCAAACTAATATCTCCTGCTTTCTCTTTCTTTGTTTTTGTCTTTTCTTTCCCTGTCTTTGTCACTGTGTATCATCCCCTCCCTGTGTCTCCCTGTCCGTCTGTCTGCCTCTGCCTCGTCCACAGGGCTTCTTGAAGAACGAGAGGGACAACGCCCTCCTGTCAGCCATTGAGGAGTCTCGCCGCAGGGTCAGTATTTTATCTATCTCATGATATAAAAAAAAAAAAGAGCTACAGATGGGTTACAGAATCTAAATGCTTTATTGGAAAAGAATTCAGAAGCACCTTTAGATTCAGACAGGCCTGGGAATCCCACATTTCAGTAATATTTCCGTAATTCTTTACAGGTAATATTGTTTAAATTTTAAAGGACAAGACAGAGTAATTAGACTCTGTGTTTCCTTGTGTGACTCACATTCAGATTAGCCCTGTAGTGTGCATGAACATTAGCACATCACAATATAGGAACACTTAAAAACCAGATTTTTAGTCATTTCTGCATGCTGTGATCTCAAAGTCCTTCTGGTGTGAACCTTTAGGGAATAGTTTTGAAATGGCTTCCCTGATGTGCGGAGCTAATAGGCCCTGTGTTTAATTAGCTGCCGTTCCCATTATCTCTCTCCGCTCCCTGAGAGAGGAAAAAGGACTTGTGTGCATGGGTGGAAAAACCAAATGCACTGAAGATTTGAAAGAAAGTGGATGTTAAATGTTCTTGCAGATCTCAGTCAGACTTCTGTTTCTTTTTACACAACGGGAAATGCGGGCTGTCAAATGACAAATTTATTTTGAGTTGTCTGCTCTCACAGCAGCCATTTGACAGGAACATGATCTCATTTCAATTTAAAGCCTTTTTATTTGTCAATAGTAGATTTTTAACGCTGATGCCAATGTTGATATTTGAGTGAAATCTGATAAGCATATTTCAGTCAAAATATTTTTTTTCATTAACACATAAGTCAAGTTAAGAAATGTGACCATTATATTTATGTACTGACCCGTTAGAGCTGAAAAATAATTTATCAGTTGTCACTAGTGAACAAACTATATATGTAGTGAGGATACTTTTTCTAGATTACGTCAAATTGATCTTTTTTTTTTTGATCCTTCACATTTTTTTTGGACTTATTGTAGCTTTAAAGCTTTGACATCCAGGCAGTGACCAAGTTAACCCAGTAAATGGTGGCTTTAGTCTAGATTTGTCTCTCCCTGAGCTGGAGATTCAATTATCTCACGTTCCCATTATCTCACTTTGAGTCTCTGTGGAGAGTTAAAATAGGCTGCAGTGTGTCCTGGTGGAGTGGTACAATCTTGACTGAGGTCTGCTACTAAATCTGGTGTATGTGTGTGTGTGTGCATGTGTGTCATAGGTATTCATATTCATATATAGAACATCAGCAAGTGAAGATCACCAGGAGAATTTAGGCAGATCCCAAAACTTTGGAAAATAGGTGCATAAATTCATCACATAATATTTAACATCTGGCATGTGAGGCAGCAGGTTTATGGCAGCAGGTCACTAAACTGTCTTGTCTTGTTCATTTCCAAATTTTCTTTAGCTTACAATTCTGTCTATGGAGTCAAAACTGCTACTTCAAAATGATCTTTGTCGTCTTGTAACGGCATAGAAAATATTATTCCTAGTCTGGTGGCATTTGAATGATATATGCTAGCAAACTAAATGTAAGAATGCCCTAACCAGTGCGCTGTAATACACAGAGTGTGACTGGGTACCTGTTTCCCACCCACATATGTTCCAGACGTTCCTGTTAGCTGAGGAGTACCATCGTGAGTCCATGCTGGTCCAGTGGGAGCAGGTGAAGCAGAGAGTTCTGCACACGTTACTCGGAGCAGGAGAGGACGCGCTGGACTTCAGTCAAGATGTGGAGGTACAGGGCACACGGCACAGGGGAGGGAAGACGACTAAAGAAAAAATGTGTCTTTACCAAGAACGATAAACTGTCACAATCTGCAAGACACCTCAGATAACAAAGTTTTACCCAAAGGGAAAGCTAATTCTGATTTTGTAGTATACTTGCTGCAGGGATTTTTGAAGGTTAGGTTCCTTGCTCAAGGCAACATCTCTCGTGTTGTTGAAAGGATATTTTATCACTAAGTCAGCTAATTTGAGGTTGTAGAATTTTCTGCCTCGTGGACGCAGCCCCGAACAGCCCTGCCTCTGTTCAGCAAGATCTGCCATAAGAAATGAATAGGTTTCTAAAAGAAAATGGCAGGTTCACCACTGTTGCTCTTTAATAATGAAGATGCCAGAGGAAATGTCTATTTTTGGCACCACTCTGGAGGCCTGGTAGGATAGAAATAACAAGTTTCACTTCCAAAGTCAGTTGTTCACTGTTTGATATTTTACAATTAAAGAGCTATTTTAAGTTCACTCTCCCTTCAAAGTCATTAAGCAGCAGTGTCATTTCTTTTCCAATTTATTTGGTCATATAAACACACAGAAAACCATCTATGTCACATTAGACACAATTGACAGTGTTACTGGTACATTATTGGCTTTCTGGTGTTTCTCATTGTATTGAGGCTACTGGCTTGTGTGCACTGTATCTGTTAAGTCATCTGTGGCCTCTGTCTGTTGTAGCCGAGCTTTGTGAGTGAAGTGACAGCTCCAGGAAGAAGCGCGTTGGACAGCGTGGAGGTGGCCTATGGACGACAGGTGAGTCGCCATCAGTCTGATCATTTTCACGTTCATTGAAATTCCAAGGTTAAGGACAGGACATGTCAGCAAACACAAATATAATTTCCAGTCAGTTCATCTCAGTGTCGCAGTGTGTTTTATTTTTTTTATACTACTCAGATGTTTCTACTGAACAGAAAGTTTTTCATACCAACAAAACTGTGTTGCTGCTTAAATCTAAATAAAAATGTTGAATTGACTGTCATTAAAGTGAATTAAACGCAGATGTGTAAATTGTAACTGTCATACTGTTTGTGATGCTCTGTCTGACCGTTGAGTTAAAATGGGGTCACAGCAAGCCAGGAAGTGGCAGATCAAACATATTGATTGATTGGGCGGTAGAGGGGGACTCTGGGTAATTTTCTCTCACTGTGTCTCTCACTGTGTCTCTGTGTCTCTCCACCATCCCTCTCCCCCCCGTTATCATCCTGTCTGACCTTCTCTTTTTCTCTCCATGTTCGACTCTGATCTGCTGTATGACGCAGTACTTTAAATGTGGCTTTTCCTCCGACCATGTGTCGACACATTGCATGCGGCGTCATTTGTCTGGTTTTTGTTATTCTCTTTGATGACCTTTTAAACATTTTGATTCTTTTCTTTTTGTTCTTTGTCGTGAATCATTTCACTCGATGGTCGTAGCGTTTGCCTCTACTTTTGAAGCTGAGGGGATGGAGCTGTACGCAGATTTCAAAAATATTTATTACACATTAATGTGAAAATGTTTATACTAGACGTTAAAATTTGGGCAGCCACTGTGATCAACTCTAACCTTTTTTTGTTTTTTGTCTTTTTCTCCTTCTATCGCCACCAATGCCTCCGTCAGATCTACATTTTCAATGAGAAGATAGTGAACGGTCACATTCAGCCTAATCTGGGGGACTTGTGCGCTTCTGTAGCAGAAAGCCTGGGTGACAAGGTAAGAACATTGTCACATCTGCTGTCAACATGAAATTATAACAGTTCTGCCTCCTGCAGAAAATATAGGTTAGTGTTACTCCATGCGTCTCTGTGCATGCACCTGTGCCCCTCCCCCCCTCTTCGTTTCAGAACGTATCAGAGATGTGGCAGATGGTGAAGCAGATGACGGATGTGTTGCTGGTTCCAGCCAAAGACACCCTCAAGAGTCGCACTTCGGTTGAAATGCAAATGGCCTTTGTGCGTCAGGCGCTCAGCTTCCTTGAGAACAGGTGACTGTGCTTGTTTTTGTTTCTGAAGTCCAGTGATCAGTCTTCTTTTTGAAGTTGTTTTTCGATCCAGGTTTGTGCCCGATATAAAGCAGTCTAAAATTAAGCCGAACTGCACAATGGTGATGAACCTGTGTCTTCTCTCTCCCAGTTATAAAAACTACACCATGGTTACGGTGTTTGGAAACCTCCATCAGGCCCAGTTAGGTGGGGTACCAGGAACATACCAGCTAGTCCGCAGCTTCCTCAACATTAAGCTACCAGGGCCCCTGCCTGGCATGCAGGTAACACCCCCACACACACACACATTTAAATGCTTATGGATAAAGAAAGCATCACCTTCGCCACACACACACACTTGTTAGAGCTGAAATATGACAAAATTTTGCAAACTGTGAAGCTCTTTGGTAAAACTGCCAATTGTAGCCCACTGACAGTCAGACTGAGAACATATCCAAGGCTGCCAAACATCAAGATCAGCCACTGCCAATGCTTATTTAAACTGCTGTCGTAGTATAGTTATTGTGCATACGTACACCAGTAGTGTCTATAACACGTTCAGTCTGTACTACGTGAAAGATTCCACTTTCAATGTCAGTTTTTCGTGTAAGTTTTTGATTTGGTTAGAAGTGGCCGTGTTTTGGCCGTATGTTCATGTAGCTCACCAAAGCATAGTTGCTTGCATGTTTGCTGCGTCCTTGTGGAAGCCAGCAACTGGACAAACTGTGTAACTGACATGATAACTGAAATTTATGCTGGAAAAACCGAGTGGCCCTCAGGTATTAACTGCCTGTGTATCCAACAGGATGGGGAGATAGAGGGCCACCCAGTGTGGGCTGTGATCTACTACTGTCTGCGTTGTGGAGATCTGAACGCAGCCATGCAGGTGGTGAACAGAGTTCAGCATCAGCTAGGAGACTTCAAGACCTGGTTCCAGGAGTACATGAACAGCCCTGACCGACGGTGAGAGCGCTTCTGTTTCATGTTCTGATGTCTCTACAGGTCAAGGGAGTTCAAACTGTATTTAAATCTCCCTCTTCTCCTTGGATCTGTTCTGTCCCTTCTCTTCAGCCTTTCTCCAGCGTCCGAGAACAAGCTTCGTCTCCACTACCGCAGAGTGCTGAGGAACAGCGCTGACCCCTACAAGAGAGCCGTCTACTGCCTGATCGGGAAATGTGACATCAGTGATAACCATGGAGAGGTGGCAGACAAGACTGAAGACTACCTCTGGCTGAAGGTAAAGCCTACTTATTTTCACTGTTCTTCTTTTTGGTTTATTCTCTGAGGCTCATTAGTTTTTACATAGTGTGTACCGTGTCTTGTCCCTGCAGTTGAACCAGGTGTGTTTTGATGATGACGGCAGCAGCTCACCTCAGGACAGACTGACCCTGCCACAGCTACAGAAACAGCTGCTGGAGGACTATGGTATGGAACCACATCTGTCTCAGTCTGGTTCTTTGTGTGTCTATTTAGTGCAGCAACTTCACTTGCTTGACAGTTATGAGACAACCAGCTCACTTTGCCTCCCCTGTTACCTCTCTTTACTTTTCTTTTCTTGGGTAATGTTTGTCATATTGCTCCATGTGCTGTTGATTGTAATAAGGCCTCGATCATATCTGTGCATTGTCAGGAAATGAGAGCAGCTCGTGTCAAATCTGGATTTTGCTACTTTTTTTCAGAAAAGCTTTAAGCAAATAAATATATAAAGCAAATGACATCAGTTAACCACAGTCCTTTTATATCCTTTCAAGTTTTTTTTTTTTTGCAAATTATATTTTAAGAATGCACTGATCCAGCTTTTTCTCTCCTGATACCAATTTTGCTACCTCAACTCAGAATATCTGCCAATACAGAGCACAGATCTGATACCAGGGCTCTCTTTGTCCCAGATTTAAAATCTGTTCACCTCATTATGTCACATCATCTGAATCATCGCTATGTTAAGGTAACATTAGGCCAAGGGTTGCTGTGACACGAGCTGGCTGCCCGCCACGACTGAATAAATATTAACTGAAGCACTGAATTTTATATTGACATTGAGGGAAAAACTGTATTTAATGTAGATCATCCACATCGTGGCTCATAACCTGATTCACTTAAGTACATCAGAGTTGTTGCCCGTGCTAGTGGACTGTGTCAGACATTATTTTATTTTTTTTTGACATTGTGAACTTTACTCTCATTAATACCTGCTGTCTCTCTCTCTCTGTTTACCTACACTATGAATATATATATATAATATATACATATATGATGTTGCAAATAATGTAGAATATTAGTCTTTATCTCAAAGGAGACTACTGATAAAAGGTGTGTGTATACACACACATATAGACACAAAAACCTGAATTTGGAGACGTGGATCAACCAAACTGAAAGTAGAATAAAATGGAAGGATCTAGAGGTAATTTTTCCTGCTGTAAATTCTCATGTGAAAAGTTTCTTTGAATGATAACGTCAGTGTTCCTCAACAGAGGAACACAGGAGTCTCCTGGATAATTTAACAGCTTTTAACAAACAGCTATGAATATTTCAGCTTTGTTTCTGAAAAATCATCCTTTTTCTCCGATTTCGTATGTAGAACAGCTCTGAATACTACAGTACCCATGAGCCTCAGCAGCTGTTGCTATGGACAGCAAGCCAGCCAGAAGTGTGACTCGGAGCTGTAAGCAAATTCGGGACGCTTTGTCATAGTAAAGGGGAACAGAAGTTCATGAGTTTGTGGGAAACTGAGCCAGAATTTCTTTGTGAATTGATTTCAAACTGGCTAATGCAGAAATAGCAACACAGTTTGCTCGTCTTTGCGATTGATGATTGATGATTCAGCTGGGTGCTACAGCTGCCAGTCACCTGCTGCCTCCCACTCTGTCTCTCTGTAGACCTTATGAAATGCCTTCAGTAAAGTAAAGGGAAACAGCTGCAGCTGAAACTCAGGTGGGACTGAGAGTGGATAAAAATGTTAGTCTGATAACGGTTGAAACAAACTAGGACACACAGTGTCTCATTTGTCCACACCTGTCTTCAAGAATTCAGTGTCCTTGATGTCCCAACCCAGTGAATATTACAAGAGGGGAGAAGGGGCACGCTTTTGAATAGTCCCTCCTTGAAGGCAGTCAGTGTGAACTTGCAAAGCTTGTCAGATTATTTCAGCAACTTAGAAAAAATTGCTGCAAACCGAGCCGTTCTCACAGCGTCTTCTAACAGCCATTTAAATGACCGAAATCTCAAGTGAAGCATGAGCTATCAGACTTTGACTTTGACTCTTTACCACACTTCATTTCAAAATTAAACTACCCACTTAAACAACCACATAAAAAAAGGAGAGCATAAGGGCATTGGGCCTTCTCTCCCACAGATTCAGAAAGCACAGTTTTCTCCCCTGAGTGTTGTCCTCTCCACAGGCCGATCCTGCTCCGTTCCGATAAGACTGCACTCTTCTCCTCTCTCTCCCCCTCTCAGTAGCCCTCACCCTTTCCCATTTCCCCTCTCCCACTCCCTTTGCTTTGTGGGAAATACAGCCCGAAGCCTCATTCTGTTTTCTCCCTGCTGCTCCCCTCCCTCAGTTGTCTGGCACAGTGTTCCTTGTTGTCCTCCATCTTGCTTCACAGCAGGACGTAAAGCCCAAAGCCTCTCTTCATTTCTCTTACATACTGCCAACGCTCGCCAGCCTCGTCTGCTTTTCTGTTTCTCCGTCCCTCGTTCGCTGCATCTCCGTCTTCTCCTTTTATCCTCTATCCCTCTTTTTCCTCACACCTGCAACGTTGCTTTCCCTCCTTCCTCCCACTGATTTTCGTCCTCTTTCGCATGTTGTCGCCTTCCATGTGCATTTGTTCTCTCTCATCTCTTGTTTGTGCACTCTGCTGCACCCCCCCCCCCACACACACACACACCCACACTCTTATCTCTCCTCCTTCGTCCTTTTTCCTCTCTTCATTGCTTCTCTCCCTCTCTCTTCTTCTCTCATACGCTCTCGTTTTTTGAACTAAAGTGCTGTAAGTCTGAGATAAGGCTATAAAATGGCTGACATGGTCCACCCTGTTCTGCTCCCCAAACTTTCAGCCAGCAAGAGGATTAAGGATTATAATTAAAAAGTAAACTTGATGACTAAGTACCTGCACTAGACGAAATGTTTTCAAAATGCTTCTTACATGTTAGTTGCCATAGCAACTGTCAAAAGTTGACATGGCATGTGTAGACCAAGAGTTGAGCTGGTATCATTAAACGGCTGTTACACTTTAATGCTTTAATAATGACATTACAAGAGTTTCTTTAGCAGCTGTCAGACGGTCATTTTTCAACGGGTTTTACGGTTGTGTGACTGGCTGCAACTATATGCACATATATGAATGTACATCATTCTTACATGGAGTCCATGGTATAAAATATAGTACGTGGAGTTTGCTGATTTCAGATAAATCCCAGCACAGCTCCGCCCACCTTCAGCCTTAGTTGAGGTCGAATCAGAATAAGTGAAAACACCTGGGTAGATCTGCAGGGCCAGTAATGAACATCTAGCATGTTTAATATGCTGTAATTATTTAAGGCAACTATGATACTGCAGTTATCAAAACAACCTATTTAGTTTTCTTTTTTTTTTCAGGAGCTTGAGCACATTAGTGTCTGTGTCTGTCGGCTCCATCAGTGTAAACATTTAATATTCCACTGCTGACATGGAATGGTGGTGACCTGGAATCACAACTTCTCTGACTGAGAAGCCCTGTTGTATTTCATACCTCCTCTCTCGCTTCTTGGTTCCTGTTCAACAATAAATGTGTAAATGAATCCAAAATCACTTAAAAAAAATATATTTACAGAATTAAATATCAGGTTTGTTGCAGAATTAAAGTATTAGGTTTTGTAATACAGATTTTTTTATTTATTTTTTTTTAATATTCAGGATTTTATTATTAGAAAATTATTAAATTTTAAAGTTTCTCACAACACTTTTTTTTCCCGGTCTCATCTAAACCAACTCCCCATGTCTCATCTTTTGCCCAACAGGGGAGTCCCATTTCTCTGCGAGCCAGCAGCCCTTCCTGTATTTCCAGGTGTTGTTCCTGACAGCTCAGTTTGAGGCGGCGGTGGCTTTCTTGTTTCGCGTCGAGAGACTGCGGAGTCATGCCGTGCACATGGCGTTGGTCCTGTACGAGCTACGGCTGCTGCTGAAGTCATCTGGACAGAGCGCTCAGCTGTGTGAGTATGATCGCCGGCGTTTCGTGGGTTAGTGCCGACACTTGAGAAAGACGTTTTTGGTTTTAAAAATGTGTTCACCTGTTCTGTGTGCAGTGAGTCAGGAGCCCGGGGACCCTCCCATGGTTCGCCGCCTCAACTTTATCCGTCTGCTTATGCTTTACACTCGCAAGTTTGAGTCCACTGATCCACGGGAAGCCCTGCAGTACTTCTACTTCTTACGGTAAATAATCCTACACTCTCACTCTCACAAGCACATCTCATCTTGTACTATACAGATAGTTGGTGAAGGGAGAGAGAATTTTGTGATCAACCTTATCAGCCACTTCAACTACTGCTTGCGTTAAGTGATAATTACTTTAATTCCTGTGTTTCTGTTCTCATCCTGTGTCTTCCTGCAGCAATGAGAAGGACAGCCAAGGAGAAAACATGTTCATGCGTTGTGTCAGCGAGCTTGTTATTGAGAGTCGAGAGGTGAGTGACCCATGTTTACACCGAGGCCTTCTACAGGAAATGCCTATACGGTCTTTTAATCCCTGTTAGCACAGTAAATACAGCTAGAACTAATACCAAGTGCCCACTAGATGACAGGTGCACATCAGCAGAGCAGTTATGGAGCCTTGTGTCTTTAACGAGGGTCAGAGCTTCCCCTTGTAGCTGCACTCATGTGCTCCTGTCCTCGCCCAATACATCAGACCTGTGCAGTTATTTCATCTCAAGGCTTTTTTGTGTGAGCAGTCGAATAGTCAGTGACGATTACAATAAGAGATGTCATCTTCTTCGTCGTAGTTTGCATCATATAATACAGGTGCTGTATTGTTGTGACTTTCTCTCTCTACAGTTCGACATGCTGTTGGGGAGATTAGAGAAGGATGGGAGCAGGAAGGTAGGACGTTGTGCCTTTGATCTCTTTATCTCCCCTCCTTATCTCCTCTCTGGTTGTTGTGTTTCTTTTTCTTGCTTCTATTTTTCACCTGCTCTCAAGCCATGTCTTTCTCTCCTTCACATTTGTCTTCTGTCACTTTATCTTCCCTCTGTTTGGGGGTTTCGGACAGACAGACATGGTCAGAAATCTTCCCTTTGTTCAACATGTTTCCTACATGTTTTGACACTCCCCATTTAGTTTCGCTCTGTTCCACTGTCATGGATCAAAAAGCTCCTCACAAAGCTTCGTTGTAGCCTTTGCTTCCAAAGTTTCTTGACATTTCTCACAGTGTTTGCAGCAAGAAATAATGTACAAGGCTCCTTTTTTCCCCTTACATACACATCGCTGCATGTTTCTACCAACCCACATGACAGGCACGCTGTGTGGAGTCTGACATTGTTAAAGTATTGTGAATCCATTACCTACATACTCGTCAATCAAGGGTTGCTGTACAGTATAATAACTATAGAGCTCGTGGGATGTTACATTATGACTGTGGTGGTGGTTTATGTTGCTGTACATACAGACTTTTTTGGGAGTTTGTGGTGCAACTCGTTCTTCTTTTTAGTTATTAGTGCATTTCTTACAGGGAATACACTGCACATGAGACCTCTCTGTATCCTTATGCTTGAGACCAGTACACTTTTCGTGTAGCCCACAAATTAGGACCCTACTGGGAAGTAAGACAACCCAGTATTCCAGTCTGTCTTGTAATATAATGTGGTTAATTTGGCACTAAGGTCTAGGAAAACTAGAAATCAGTTGTGGTCAGAATCAGTGTTGTGATAGGGCTAAAACAAAGATTGGAAATTGTCACAGTAAGAATTTAAAAAAAGTGTTCATCAGTGCAGATTTTCAGTGACTTGGCTTATGAATTGTAGTTCTGACATGCTGTGGATCTGTTGCTCATGATTGCAAAAGTGTCTAGGCTGCACTTTTTAACAGGGCTGAGGGCGTAATTTTTTACTTTACAAATTACTTGATAAGAGAAATCTGCTAACTCTGTGCAATGAATCTATCACCAGACAGTCAGTCTGACTCCGTGGATGTGGACCGCCATGATAAGCTATATGATGGCTGACTGTGACATTGCGCCTCCCTTCTTCCTCCTCTCTGGTCTTTATTGCCAGATGTTGATATTGATGGTTGTACTGAGCATCATGCTCTGATGAAGGTCACTTGGCCGAAACATTGGCGTGTTCGTAGACATGACCAGAAGAAAGTGGTGAGATTGAGATTAGTCAACTCTGTCCTGAAGCTGTGTGTGTGTGTGTGCGCGCGCTACCTCTTCACCTTTGGGTATTCAGCATTGGAATTATGTGACTTTGGTTTGGCGCCACAAACAAATACACTGGGAAGGTGCATCCTGTCAGAGATCCAGCTGTGGTTGTACTAATACTTATTCTGAATTTAATTTAAGTTTAATTGCTTTTGTTGGTGGAAAGAATCAACACTCGGTGGCTGTTTCTTGCCGAAGCATTAGCCAGCCTGCTATTTGCAGCAAATCAAGTGCATGCATTATTACTGTTTTGTTACTGATGGTAATGAAAACACTTTCTTCCACACAGACTAATTCACAGGCATGTAATTCTGCCTTAAAGGCAAACGAGTTCCTTTATTAGTTGCAAGGAGAAAAAAAAGTCTATTCAGATTTCCACTGTCATGATTCCTCTTCCTTGCTGGACTCACACCAACATCCTCTGCTCTACCATCAGAAGTGGAGCAGTATTCTCTGTCGTATTCTCACCCTGGTCTTCTCTCCTCCTCTCTTTAGCCTGGAGTCATAGATAAGTTTGCCGGGGACACGAGAGCTATCATCAGTAAAGTGGCTCTAGAGGCAGAGAACAAGGGCTTGTTTGAGGAGGCGGTCAGACTCTACGAGCTGGCCAAGGTGAGCAGACTTTATTGGCGATCTTTGCATCCACGCGCCGCACCGCAATATTTCTGAAGAACTGCTGCTGAATCCTTTCACTGTTTACGTTCCCCTCATTCTGTCTCTTTTCTCTTTTGTTTGTCTGTGTGTGTGTAGAACCCAGATAAGGTGCTGGAGTTGATGAACAGATTATTGAGTCCGGTCATTGCCCAGGTCAGCGCTCCTCAGTCCAACAAGGAGAGGCTAAAAAACACTGCGGTGGCCATCGCTGAGAGGTGAGAACACACACACACACCACAGACTTGTCTGAATCTAGTCAAGGGCATCATATAAATGTGTGAAGCTGAAAAAAAAAAATCCTCTCTCCACTTCAGGTATCGTGCTCAGGGAATAGCCGGAGACAAATCAGTCGATAGTACTTTCTACCTGCTCTTAGACCTGATGACGTTCTTTGACGAGTACCACGCAGGTCACATCGACAGAGCCTATGACGTGAGTGCGGCTGTGATAACACAGGGAGAGGACTGATGTGATGAAGTCCCTGATTACTAATGTCGTGCTCTTCTGTTTCCTTCTCAGGTGATGGAGCGTTTAAAGCTTCTTCCTCTCAGTCAGGACAGCGTGGAGGAGAGAGTGGCTGCTTTCAGGAACTTCAGTGATGAGGTGAGATCAGTTTCTAAATACTCCAAAAGGACGTTCAGATTTTCTCACGGCACACAGCTTTTTTTCTTTTTCTCTTTCTAAAAAAAAAAAATGTATGTTTTGTAAACTTGCTCCGTGTCTCCAGGTGCGGCACAACCTGTCCGAGGTGCTGTTGGCCACCATGAACATCCTGTTCACCCAATACAAACGCCTGAAGGGGGCGCCAGCAGGCACACCGGGACGACCACAGAGGACCGTGGAGGACAGAGACATGGTGAGAGGCCAGATATTTTCAGCATCTGTGATATTTGTAAAGAGTATTTTCTTCTCCAGTCAATAATTAAAGGTAACCACTGCTGTGAGCTGGTATCCTGTGCTGTTATTTCTAAATGTAAAATACATGCTACAGATATTTACAGTCAGTCTCTGTTATCATACACATTAAGATGTTCTTCTTCTATTGACAGTAGGTTAATGCTTCAAATTTCTTCTTCTTCTTCTTCTTTAAACAGCAACTGCGCAGTCAGGCCAGAGCCCTGATCACCTTCGCTGGTATGATTCCTTACAACATGGCCGGAGACACCAACGCAAGACTGGTGCAGATGGAATTACTGATGAACTGAGACAGCCTCAAAAGAGAGAGACACACACACACACACACATAGACACACATACACACAGTACCATTCTGACAACACACACACTCATTTGTCTGCCATTTTGTTTTGTATAGGCCACTTTATTCATCAGTGTGTTAACAGATACATCTTTATATCACCCGTTCCTGTTGTCAGTCCTTCCTTTTTTTGGATTCCTTTTCCATTTTGTTGTTTCATATTTGTATCTTTAATGATTTGGAATAAAAAAAAAAAAATAAGTGTACTTTTCGGTTTCCTTTTTATTTGAAAACCCCTTTATTTTCATTCAACATTTTTTTTTTGTTCCTTTTGCCCCATTTTTACGTTTTGTTATGTTTTTACTGTAACTGTTACACATGCAGAGCTGTAAGTCAAATCTTTGATTTTCATAGTAAGAGCCTGTAAATTTCCAATGTGTATACCTTCTAGATTGGACAGTTATAATATCAGTTTTCAATTTAAAAATGGTTCCAACATTTTTACATTATCCTTCAGCAGTTCAAGCCTGTTTTCCAGGTAATGTCAGTACTTTAGGTATGTTTTTCTCTACATTTACTGTGACTGATGCCTGCAGGGTTGCAGATGTCCTGAACATGAGCGTCTTATACAAGACCTGACAACAAGGTGTTTAGTTTTGATTGACATGATCACACCTTCCATTGTGTTTTCATGGAGGATAAGCTCACAGGTTTTTTTTATAGAAAGCAGCATTGTCACCACAGGGTCTGTCTTGATTCTTGTACATGACAAAAGTCACCATGAGTTCATGTTGGATTATTTATCAACTGAACATGAACAGACACTGCAGATACTTCTTGTCAGAGACTAAGAAGCTGTTAGCTCTTGTTGGAACATTTGGGTCAATAATCTACACGGCAAACCCTTGACATTGTCTGAATCCTCTTGAGCTCATCTATCATCACAAATTGAGGTGATGATGGTGATGATGGTGGTGACTGAGGATTGTGAGTTGTGTCTACAACTCATGATCCTGAGTGTACCCGAGCCATGTTGTTGTCCACAGGCTGTAGTGCAGTATCTGTGACACGTCCGGTCCCCCGACAGATGGTTGGTTGGCTTGAAGTCAACTACAGGACTGGAGGGATATTTCTGTCTCTGTATCAGAGGGGTGATTTCTGGGTTAATGAAGGGAGGGGACATTTTTTATCACTCACAGTGCAGATCATACCTCTTAGCCAGTCATACTGGGCATATTCCTTAAGCAAATAAGTCTGTTTAATAAGGTTTATTGTGAGGATAGTCCCGCAGCCTTGACGCTGTATATTTTTCCCTTTGAGAACAATTGGAAAAGGTTCATGCCTGCTCTTATTTGAATTTTAAGCGACTTCAAAACACATCAAAAGGCTTTTTGTTTCTCCTTTTAATCACCTGGCAACACCTTTGCAATCTTCCTGAACACCCAAGAAAGTCTCCAGCAACGGCCTCCCAATGTCCTGTCCAACAATTAGCAGCATAAACTGAGTTCCACTGAGGTTTAAGAGGCACTAAACACATGCAAATCCTCAGAAACAATCACCCACCATCCCCTCTGTTAAATTTGTGGCCCACACTCTCTGTCCTTCAGTCTGGCCTGAGAGAACACAGATGGAGGCTCATTCTGTCTTGGCTGCTCCACATTTCTGTGCAGAGATGTTGGGTTCATTCACGGCCACAGACAGCTGAGCCAAGTACTATGGGACCTATGCTGTCTTACTCCAGACCTGCTCAGTGCTAAAGCATGGACACAGCACTGCCCTCTAACGCTTAATATTATACTTTTAATTCCTCCAACAGCTGAAGACCTGCCTCTCAGGTGCGTGTGCTGCAGCTGGTGTTGTGAATCAGGCCGACGACAAACACCTCCTATAACCCGGCTATTTCACAACACCAGGGTGGCACCGCACCACTGCCGACGAGACCGAGGATCACGACATGATGAAGCTGAGGGAGATGATGCAAAAAAAAAAAGTTTTGTATTTTACTAAACAAACTCATAAAGTACATTAACTCAGGGTTATCCAAGTTATGCCCAAAGGCACAACATGTACTTAAAACTTAAGGCTGCTTTTAAATACCTGGAAATTAATTCCAGTGGCTTTTATGCTGATACTGATCTTTTGTTCTCACTCTCTCTTACTGTGTAACATGAATGTAGGTTTTGTCAGTTTCAGCTTCTGCTGGCTTTTCCATCCCTTCAAAACATCAGTTTCTGTTTATTTTCCCCTCCACTTCATGAATTGGATTCATATTCACTCAGGTATCTGAACCACATACAGTCTGTTTACTGAATGAAATGATGACTAAGCAACACTCACTGACACATTTTCTACATCCATCACAACTCTGTAAAACACAGATTTGTAAAAATCCTTTTTACCTCTTTGGTCTGTTAATAAATAACATTACCAGTGTTTCCTCTGCATATTTGTTATGTTGTTTGGGTCCAAATTATCTTTGAAGTAAAGATTGTTTTAGCACATTTTTTAAAAAAAAGGGTTCAAACTAATTTTAGTTTGAGATAATAGAAATACAGCTTGTTTTAATTTCACAGAAAAAAATAAGTGTCAAAATAAATAGAACTTAAAGACCAGTCACATAACATGTACTAGGTAAGGGCGAGGCCAAAAAAAAAAAAACGTGTCTTGAGTTTTCACTGGAAAGATTTAACTGTTTAAAACACATATTAAATCCACTGCCTGACTGCTTTAGAGTCTTGGGGTGGCTGAATCTAAACCCTCCTCACCATATGTTTTTGACATGCATAATGGGACGCTTCCAAACCTCACTGCCATCATTTAAAAAACATCAATAGCCTTAGGTTTGAAAATCTTGCATCCTCTGTCTCAGCTTCTGGCTTCTGGCTGGGCTTAAACACCGTTCAGTAACCATATGGGCATTAAAAGAATTACGGTTTTAAGTCAGTTCTTTTTTAAATGCTTAACCAGAAGTGCAATCATGTTTCACCGGCTGACAGAATACAGTTTATGACTCTATGGTTGGTTCAACACAACTGGTTGAATATTAGTCATGTTTGGCTGAAACCCCTGTTTTCTTTCTTTTTTTTTTTTTAAGATTAATCCCATGTGTTGGTAATTTGAATAATTTTCCCCTGGTAGCATAAAAACCTTAAAAAGTGTGAAGTTAATTGATTTTAATAACATAATATCATCATCAGTATACAATGCAGGAAGCATTATCATGCTCTCCTTCACATATCAGTGTTATTCAGTATCACACAAGTTGAAAATTTTAATGGTGCTAAACATCCAGTTTATTTTAGCCAACAGGTCAGTTTGGTGACTGTAATGTGAAACTTGTTAATTCATTTTTTTATGTAGGTGTTCAGTCAGTTTACTAGAACATCGCACAAAGGCTTTTGATATAAGCAACACACTTGTTCAAATTAACTATGGGCAGCCAGTTGTAATTGTTTCTCCATTCTTTATGCAAACATCTCCCATCTGAATGTTTGTCGACCGTTTTTATTTTTTTACCATTAAGGGTCTATCAGAGGAGGAGGAGACTGACTTGTGAGCTGATTGAATTCAAAAAAGAAACAGCAATAACACACCTTATTATCTCAGGCTGTGTGATCTGCCACCAGAGATGGACTGCTGCAAACCTGCCTCATTACTCATGGCGCCTCCCTTATCAACAACTTATTCTGGCTCTGATCTGTCCCAACAAAAACAGATGGTCTGGACCCAAATAGGAGGGAGGCCTGCCTGATGATGTCTGAGAATAAGGACTCCAGCCTCCGGGTGAGATGAGTTGGCATTGTAGGAAATACAGTGACCCACTTCTGGCATTCCCTATAGACACTGTAAATTCCTACCACAGACCCATCATGGAGGCGCCTCCTACTATTTTGATCTATTGACACTAAAAATATTATTTTTCCCTTTTCTACCCAAATCTTTGTCTGTTTAGGTTTATTTAAATGAACAATCCTAAAGAAGTTATCTGTGACATTTCCCAGTGGTTTTTAAGATTATTAAATGATAAATACTTAAGCGTCATTATTCTTGACAGATACATTTTACTGTAAAGCTAGCTACTGACATACTGTAAGTGGTAATGGGGTAAACTTGTCACAGCCTTGAGCCACTTTGTGCTGACAATAGTGACACCTGGTGGTGACACTGATTTTTATTTTTATTCAAAGAACAACCTGATGATGACAAAGCAGGCTCACCACTGTGTTCAGTAAAGGCTATATAAAATGTGGGTCCAACTGTGGTAGTTATAATTCTGGTTGGAGCAAGTTTGTATTAGTCATGTGATCATAAAGAACATTTTCATGCTTAGTAGTACATTAGTAGTTTTACAGTTTTAATAGTTTTTGTGAAAGTGATTTTAGAAATAGACTCTTGTTGTTTTTTTTGTTTTTTTTTTTTACCAATGAATATAACTGACAGACCATACAGTGAAAAATAAAATATATATCATTCGTTGTCGTGATGGAGAAAAATGGTTGCATTTTAATGCGCTGACGTGCACGCGCACTCAACACCGCACAACAGGTGTTCACAATTGGAGAGCAGCACGTGCTAAAAACGACGACAACAGAGAGAATATCGTGTTTGACTGCAAATATTGTTTAAAACCAAGATATATAAATATAAATATATATTTTTACAGCAATGATCCTAATCGGCTTCAAGGTGAGTGAAGACAGAAGTTTAAAAAAATTTTTGTCCATGAACAGGAAAAGTAAGATGAATGTTTGTTTGTGTATCTCAGAGGAGCCGTTTTTATAAGACAAGTTAAACTGATAATGTAGCCTAGCTAGAAGATGAATAAATAATTTAACACTTCACAAAGTTAAAGTGGAAATATTCATTCTTCAAACCAGCTGAGCGTGGTCCTCGTGCTTCTCCTCGGCTTCACGCGCTATAATGTTGAGGGTAAGTCTGTCCGTTTGTATACACACATCAGATGTGTTTCAGCCTGGCAACTACTTGAGTAATTTCTTTTGTTGTATCTCTAGGAATCTGCAGTGTGGAGCATTGCACTGACCGCACAACATGTGTTCTGTCTAAAGACCGAAGAAGCTGCAAATGTGCCATTGGATATTACGCTGACCAGTGTGACAAAAGTAGGTGAAGTTTTTTTTATTGGAAAGTTTCAGTTAACTTTATTTTTTTTAGTTAATATTTTCTGATGTTGTTTTCTGATAATTCACTTAACACAAAAGTTCCCGTGTGTTACTAGTTACCATGAAAAAGGAAAACTCAACTTAATAACACCAAGAAAAAAAAAAGACAATTTCCAAAACAGCATGTTTCTTAAATAAGGCATCCCCTATACTCTAGTAAAGCACTTACATAAAGCTGGGGACTTAAGACATAGACTTAGACATAAGATACACCTTAAATAATCAAATCAAAACTGATGCAACAATAACCCTGGTGATTTTGTTATTTTGTTCAAACGTTTGAGCAGTGTCACAGAAGAAGAGATTAACATACATTTATGTATAAAGTCAGTTTGTGTATAAAGTGCCTATTTAATGGTTTGTAGTTCAAATATCTGCAAGTGATGAGACTTTGACAGTGCACCTTTATCCAATTGGTAAAGTAGATGTCTTCAGTATAGGTGTACATCCTGCTTAAACTCAACAAATGCAAGGTGATGGAGCGTAGCCTACTTAATTAGTAGTTGTCGCTAACAGAACACATAGAAAGTGATGACAAAATTCTTTAATTTCCAATGTACTTTCTATTGTATTTTTTATATGAGGTTCTGATTAAGCAGAACATGTCCTCTTATTAATCTCAAGCACATCAAGTTTCTGCAGTTAAGTAAAGATGTTTTATATGATTCATTATTGACTTTTACAGATGCACACATGAAAGTTATGTGTGGCAGAGACTACATATCAATCAGAGCGGTGGAAGATTTCTTCAAGTATTATAATGTGCCGCTGGAGTCCTTACATTTGCCCAACAAATCCTGTCGTGCTCAGAGAGAGGTCATTGATGGTGTACCATACTACATGTCAAGGATATCCAAAGACAAATATCTGACCTGTGGAGGCAAGCCGCTGGAGGTACGACTGGAATGCTATCTGTTTATATCCACAGCAAAACATTTCATGCAAACCAATTTCACTTTTGTTTAGCAATAGAAGCAAGAACTTTGCACAAGTAGTCGCTGCCAACAGCTACATTGTTTTTTGTGTTGTTTCTTCCCCTATTGCAGAAAAACTTTACTCACATCTCATACTCTCTGAGTCTACTGTCAGACCCTCAGGTGAGTGGAAACATCATCAGAGATCCAGTCATTAAGATGGACTACACATGCGTCTACCCATACATCCGAAGAGTCAGCCTGCCTTTCCCTGTCGTCCCATTTTCCAGGTAAGCAGCCATGAAGCAACATACAAACCCATGTGTCATGAGTGAAGACATAGATGGCATTTGTTTTTCTCTGGCTTTGACACCAGACCCCTCCACCCTCTCTAGACATCTGTCCTTTCAACATTTCAGATGAGAGAACGAAGGGAAATCCTTTCTGTTCAGGCGAACGCTTTTATGATGAGGGTTTCCAAATAATTTTCTCGCACACATGCAGATTTGAGAGGTTGTCTCAAGGTTCACTCTTGCCACATTCTGTGGCCTTCCTCAGTGGATGAAGTTGCTCAGTTGTCATGGGGATGGTTTAACGGTTGTCACATGCCCTAAGTACAACACTGGTCATCTGAGGCCATGTATATGGGTCTCAGGTGTCTACGGCATCAGCTGTCTTTAAACAATCAGATCAAAACTGGTCACTGCATCAACAGGGAAGGGGTCAAAGGTCATCTACCAGGAGTCAGTGGGTGGCCAGAGATAGATCAAGTAGGCCATTTGGAATAGATGGGTCACAATCCTCCCCCTCATTTACAACCACATGTGATCCCATATCTGAAATTCCATACTTAGGTTTAATGATAATATGATAAGTATCCATGGCAACTGAGCATATCCATCAACTAAGGAAGGCAACAAGAAGTTTTTCTTTTCTTTGATTGCAACGTTACCAAACAGACCTTGTGTTTCCCTGACTCTCCTCTGCACACAGTGAGACGGTGATGCGTGTAGATGAACTTAATGCCACGATACAGATGATGCTGTACACAGACCACACTTACACTAAGCCTTTCAGGAGTGCTCCCACCATTGAACTCAGAGACAAGGTAGGTAAATGGTTTGGGCTCTTATCGATCAGTTCAACCAACTATTAATCAAATCTCAGCTAAGTTCTTTGATCTGAAAAATGTGTCCAGGTATACGTGGAGGTGACAGTGACAGAACCTGCAGATTTTTTCCTGCTTCGGATCAATGAGTGTTGGGCCACGCAGTCTCCCCAGTCGAACACAACAGAGGGATCAGTCCACACTCTGCTTTTAAACGGGTTCGACCACCTTCCAACACTGACAGTTCTTCATCTCAGTTACTATGAATTAAACAAAAAAAAAACAAAAAACTAGATCCTTTCTCTTCCTTTCCATCTCTTTATTCAGGTGTGTGGACGACCGAACTGTCTCCTTTCTTAACATGAGCGAGGGACAGTCTGGACACAACGGAGAAAGTTCCACCGTCCGCTACAGCTTCGACATGTTTCGCTTCACAGCAGAGCCACACGACCTCTATCTTCACTGCACTGTACAGCTGTGTGAGCCAGACGACTACAAGTCCTGCATACCTGTGAGCTCACTCACCTTACTGTCATACTGTGCAGGTTTAAGCTGCCATTGATTGATCGATTGATTGTACTGATCTTATTCACTTCACTTTGGAGTCTCTCATGTCTTGTTTTTGTTTTCCTTACAGAACTGTAATTCAATTACTAAGAGAGAAGCAGTGAGACCAGACCCCATCCAGGGCCTCCTGTCATATGGACCCATTAGAATCGAAATGCCAGACAGACCTCAGTCCAGTAAGCTCCTTTCTCTGCTGCCATACTCCTGCCTCTGTATGATCAGGGAGGTTATTGCTGTGTCAGACCTTGCAGCTGACTTTGTTTTCTCTCTCTAGGCCTCATTAGAAGCCTTGTTATCCCCCCATACTTGATATGGACATGACCGTTCTCTCTGTTATACTTTTGTTTCAGGCTTACTGATGACAGTGGTGCTGCCTGTAGCAGGTGTGTGGACTATGGGCTTCTTCCTCATCATGCTCATCACCGTGGCAAAGGCAGGGAGCAGAAGGCTCTCACAAATGGAGGAGCACTGACAGCAACACTGCTGCTGTTGCAGCTTGAATAAAACTTTAGAAAATGTCCATATCCTCTTTTATTCTTGTCCTGATATATCACTGCCAAAACAAGTTAGAATTAAATCTGGTGACCTTTTCTCTTAACAACATGCAAAAATCAGATATTTGTTTCAGTTATTAATAACTTAATTTGAAGTTCCTTAAGTCAGCTTGGTAAGCTTCATGTTGATGTTAATCCACTTTCTTCTGGGTTGCAAATGAATTAACTGCACTGAAGGTCCTGGATGTTAGGATTTAAAGATCAGGTTTAAGAGTCTCAAAGTGCCAGTACTCACTGCAGGTCTGCACTGCAGACTTATTCACAGGAGGATTTTGATATGTCATAACAGGAAAAACACAGGTGTAACTGATTACATCAAACAACTTCACTCCATTTATCTGAGCCATTCCTATACCCTGGTGCATGTTGAGACTCTTAAATAAACTGAACCATCATTAATGTTAGTAGTTTTACTCTCAGGAATGCACAATGCCACCTGTAAAAATAACACTGTCTTTAAATAATGTGTTAGTTAAAACCAAGGGGGAAGTTGTAGGTTTCAGCAGTGAGGATCAAAAAGCTGCAGTTCCTCGGCTGCCGCTGGGGGCTGGCTCCAGAAGTGAGCAATTCTCCGTTGATCCCCATGTTAAAATAGCCAACTTTACAGCCTAATTTTGAATTTTTTTGTACCACAACCGTTTTAGTGTTATTTAGGCTTAAAATTCTTACATAAATTAGGGCGTGGTTACGTTGAGTGACAGCCCCATAGACAGGCACTGGCAGTTAGCTCTTTCCTAAAGCATCGGCTGGGCTAGGCGGCTACATCCAGAGGCCTCCGGCTACCTCCAGCGGTTGACAGAGGCTGCAGTGTCCGTGTTTGTTTGCCAATGTTCGGATGGGTTTTTGTGACAATATGGCTTGTCGTAGTGTCGACTGTACTAACCGACCGTCGAAGGAGTCTGTGTTGCAGTTTTTTCGGTAAGTAAATTTCTCACTATTTTACCTGGATGTTTGCACTAATTAGCATGTATTAGCATATTTTGACTTAATTGCCGATTTATGGTCGCTGCTGATACAGATAGAGGACCGGAGCAGCTAATGTTAGGAACGCTGTTGCGGTGTGTTCCGTGCTCTCAGAGTCCGTTTATTGCGGGAATACTAGGCTACAATGTTCGTCTCATTTTACTGTTTAAAAAGTCCGACATTGCATGGACAGAGCAGTTCCGTCAGTAAGCGGCTGCTGTAACTGTAAGTGGATGGTGGATGGAGGCAGCGGTGAAAGCCGGCAAGTATTAAACATTGCTCCGAGCTAAGTGGGCGGGTTCTCGGCCGGCTGACCCGTAGAGTAACCGCCTCTCTATGGAAAGTACGGTCCCACTAAAATCCAAGATGGCGCAGCTCAAGTGCCCATGGATTGGTCACAAAACCGACTCCCCGAAACCAATGGGTGACGTCACGGGCGCTACGTCCATGTCTTATACAGTCCATGGTTAAACCACGAACTTCACGTTTCTGTGCACTGCGGGTGCGTGTGGACCAGCTGCTGATACTTTGCTGTAGTTTTCCCATAGAAACAGCAGATGGCACATTGACCATCGCCTCCTCTGGCCCTCCGGTGTGGATCCGCTCTTCAGAGAGGGAGGAGGGTCCTCAAAGGAAATCATTAGAAATCTTTTATCTGCCACACATTTGTTTAATGGTGGCCTCAAAAACTACGCGTTTCTGTTGTGTTAAAAAAAACAAAACAAAAAACGAAAAGGTCCATAGATTTAAAACACTGCAGAGGAAATGTGACTTTCTTCTGTGGACTGATTTATTTTCTTCGTGTGCGTTATTTTGCACCAAGTTCAGAAAATGCTTAACTTTTGAGGCACTTTTTCTCGCGCTCCGTCGCTTCTCGGGTTTGCAGAGGGGCGAAGGGGACTCGAAGGATTTCAGACTGTGCTCTCTGCTTGCTGATCAGCCATTGTGAACTTCGGAAAGGGGCAAGGACTTCTTCATTTGCCCGCTGGCTACAGTAGTTGTATGTGCATGAAAGAAACTGCTGTATGAGCCATGAGGCTGCTGTCCCGGGTCAAATCGGACTGCCTGCAACCGGGAATGGATTAGTATCATTTTGATTTCCGGAGGGTTTGTAAATACACCTTTATTTGTGTGAAATCCTTTGTAGCTTTCTTTTTCTTTTTCTTTTTTGAGATTTCTGATGTGCCAGCTCCAAAAATGAGCACATAGCTCACTTGTTTGGGGGCTTGTGATTAAATGTAAGAGGAGGAGGAGAAGAGGAATAAACCCCGCGGCACTTTTGTCACCGCATCTTCGGCTCTCCACAACTCTGATCTCCGGTCTGGGCACCACAGGCAGCGGATCGTGAAGAAGATGGCATCTCAACAACCCTGGACACAGATCACAATCACATTTTTGTCTTTATCTTCCCTGGTCCTGTGCAGCAAAGTGGTAGATGTCCCAGAGGAAGAAGGCTTCAACGCTGAGGTACAGTAATGCCTGTGGGTCAAAGTGCAGACCAGGATTCCCATGTAGATGGTCACAGTGTTCTAATGTTATATTTGTAAATGGTTTATGGATTTACAATTATCATAGTATTGCTCTAAACTCAGTATCAGTTGTCTGAGGAAATCTCTCTTCAACTCTGTTATTCATGATTAGGTTCACGAGCAGGTTAAGGTCAAATCTTCATGTTGGTGTTGTCAGACATAAAAGCATCAGGTGGGCTGTTGCACTACAGGGATGTCATGTGACCTTTTGCCCCTTTTTTCCAAATAACATCAACACAGCACATGTGGCACACACATGGAAAGAGTGCAGATCTATCTATCTATGTGTGGTGATAAGAGTGTGATTGTAATATAGGGCAAAACTCATCTGTAGAGCTGAAGAATGTTATTGCTTATTGATTTTTGTTGAACTTCTGTACTGATGATATTCATGTTAAATTATTCAAAATTCCCCAAATAACAATTCTGTTTAAAATGATTTAGTGTTTAGCCTTTGTAAGCAGCATAAATACAATTACCACATTGTTTACAGCACACTCTAATGTTGTTGTGAGCACTTACAGGGACATTTCTAAGTGGTTATTAGTGTTTATTTTTCAGCAATTATAACATCTCTTGTCTTTAACTGGTGTCTAGACAAATATTGAATGATTGACAGTATAGTATAGCACAGTGGTGATGAACTAAGTCAGTTCCATTTGATCACGAAGATCAATGAGATGTGGTCAGGAACAAATCGAGTAAGCTGACCTTGAGTAAAGAATTCAGTTTTCAACCTGCTATTTTCAAATGAGTTTTGAACTCATTCAAACAACTATAAACCCAGCTGTTAGTTTTTTTTTTTTTTTTTTTTTAACACACTGTATTTGTTAATGTGCATAGCTATATATTATTGACTGTAATGGTGGCAATGGTTATAAAGACTTAAGGGTGAATTTGTAATTATTAGAAGTATTTTTTTTATATATATATTGATTTGAAGTGTATGGCACTGTCCTGCTGCAAGAGAAGTTTTTCTTCCCTCCTTTAAAGTTCCTTTGGCACTTTAGTGAATAAATTTGCTCTGACATTAGATTGGTTGAGACTTGTTCTGCTATGCAGAAATCTTGAAGGATTTTCTTTCTCTGAGTGTGTGCATGCAGGATAATTTTGTGTGTTTAATTGCATGTGTGTGTGTGTGTGTGTGTGTGTGTATTGACCCTGGCCTGTGCTCGTTCATTCTGTACACGCATGAAGGTTAGAGTCCCATGATCCAGCTGTGTGAGAGGGCCTGTGGAGTTGTTTTTAAGCTCTGCTGTTGAGGCTTCTTAAAGGGTAGATCTGAAAATTTAACAGAGGTTTTTTTTTTCCTCCCCCCGGGGAGACATCGTCCTGTTTGCCTGGCTACGTGGCTCCTCACACTCAATTTCACTGTCAGCAAACATCAAACAAAGAGGGAAAATTCAGCATGTGTCACCAGACTGTCAGCCAGAAGTACACACACGCTGAGCTGTGTGTTTATCTAGTGTACCACCGGACTGACATGTAGTTTAATTATTGTCGAGAAGCTTTTAGTTTTTCTGTTTCCAATCCTCCTCTCCTCTCCTCTCCTCCTCTCTCCTGTCCTCTTCTCTCCTCCCCTCTCCTCTTCTCTGCTCCCCTCTCCTCTCCTCTCCTCTCCTGTCCTGTCCTCCCCTCTCCTTTCCTCTCCTCTCCTCTCCTGTCCTCTCCTCTCCTCTCATCTTGGCTGTCACTGCCAGAATGAAAAAGCAGGAATGTTGTAATGTTAATGGGAGCCATCTGGTTTGTATCTCTACTTTCTCTTTTCTTTTAACTCCTCAGATGCTCTTTCCAGTCATTAGACAGTGGCTTGTTCCTGGATTAGCAAAACAGTGCCTCCGTCCCAACAGCTGAAGCTGTCATACACATGTATACAACATGCATTGCTGGCTCACAAAAACAGGCACATGTTGACCAACTTTAATCAGGCCAGACTACGCAAAAAAAAAACAATTTCCTGTTTTCCTCTCGCAGGCGTGGCTTCGTAAGTTTGGCTACCTTTCCCAGGCGAGCAGACAGATGTCCACCATGCAGTCGGCTCAGATTCTGTCCAAAGCCATCAGCGACATGCAGCGCTTCTATGGGCTGGAGGTGACTGGAGAGATGGACGCTGCCACTGTGGTGTAAGCTCTATATTGTTTAGATGCAGTGGTTGCATTTTGCATCACGTCTGTCTGTCTGATGATAAGGTTCACATTGTATGCCAGTTTCTCATCAGTTTCTCACTTGACTTCTTCACTAATGAGGCTACTGTCATATCCTTATATTCCACTGTGACTTTGATGCATTGTATAAGGCCACTGTTTTCATACTACAAGTATTACTAGGTCTTAGAGAAACAGTTTGAGATTTTGGGATAAATGCTTTATTTTTATTATTGTTCTTTCTTGCTGAGAGTTAGACTACGATTGATACCAACTTAAAAAGGACACATTGGCAGATTTTGGTACCTCTGGACAGATCTAGGGTAGCTGTTTCCCCCTGTTTCAGCTAACTGGCTGCTCACTGTAGCCTCATGTTTCTGTACAGATATGTGAGTGGTATCAGTTTTCAGTTAACAGTTTTCTTGCAAAGCAAATAGGCATAGTTCTCAGATTTAGCATGACAAATGGAGGGGGTTTAGTCATTAGCAGTTTTAGTTGTCTGAAAGAAGAAAAAGAAAATTAAAATTTAGATAGAATTTCCCAAAGGCCACAGCAAATAATGTAAATGTTGAGTTAATGGCCATGAAAAAAAATGTTTTTGTAGAATTGAGAAAATGTATCTTTACATTTTATTATGTGTGCTTTTGTGTGTGTGTATGTGTGTGTGTGTGTATGTGTGTATGTGTGTGTTGGGTTGTTCAGGGCCATGCGACGACCTCGTTGCGGCCTCCCCGACAGAAGACAAGAGGACATGGGCAGCACTGCGAGGAAGAAACGCTACACACTCACTGGGCAGCAGTGGGACAAAGACCACATCACTTACAGGTTCTTAGTGCTGATAAGCAAAAATAAGACAATGATAAAACAGCAAGTTTAACACAATGACCTTAATGTGCTTTCCCCTCTGGCTTCAGTTTAATGAACCAGCTCATCCCCTCCTCGCTGGGAGAGGATCGGACGTACAATGCTGTCCGCAAGGCCTTCGATGTGTGGAGACGGGTCACCCCGCTCACCTTCGAGGAGCTGCCTGCTGAAAACAACGTCAACATCAACAGCAGCCAAACAGAGCTCGCTGACATCCTGCTGTTGTTTGCCTCTGGTTTCCATGGTGATATGTCCCTGTTTGATGGCGAGGGGGGGTCGCTGGCACATGCCTACTATCCCGGACCAGGAATCGGTGGGGATACGCACTTTGATGCTGATGAGCCTTGGACTCTGGACAACCAAAATCCAGAAGGTTTGTGGGTCGATTTTTCTCTTATGGGAACTGAACCTGAGCCTGTTCCTGGTACCAGGGCCAAGGTCATTTTCAGTTGTCAGTGTCGACAGTGTCGTTACTTGTGTGACGTGACCAGATGGCCATTTGATTTCTAAACTAGCTTGCTTGATCCCATAGAAAAACACTGGGCTCACTTGTTTTGGTTTTACATGGTATTCATTTGAATGCAGCCTTATGTCACTGCCATTTAATCTAAAACGTGAATGTGAATGAAATACTTCTTACAGATTTTACTGACATACTACACCTGTGTCACTGTCTGTCTCGCAGGTATAGACCTGTTCCTGGTTGCGGTCCATGAGCTTGGTCATGCGCTGGGTCTGGAGCACTCAGATAACCCCAGTGCCATAATGGCTCCTTTTTACCAGTGGATTCACACACACAACTTCACCCTGCATGAGGATGATATCAGAGGAATCCAGTACATATATGGTGAGAAGCACACACTGATCTCCTCATTCTCTGCAAACAGAGGTCAGATAGGCCTGAGAATAGATGATGTGTGCCTTAATGCACTCTAAATAGCTGGACTGGAGACGTTCCAGAACACATGCTCCGAGCACTGTCAGCATGTGTTCATCAGTCAGTCAAATTATGCTCATTATCTCCACAGTAAATTACACTTCGCACACAGATGTTCATTTAGGGGAGCACCTCTCTTGGCTACTTTATCTGTAATTTTAAAAAAAAAAAGTGTTTTTCAGTAACAACTACTCTGAGCAAACAAAGGAGTTTTCTGCATAGTATGTTTTTAATTTACTTTGTTTTTCCAGTCCTAATGGAACAATGCTCTCCAAACACATATTGCGTAATACTCACTGTGATGTTTGTCTATGCTAGCAAAAAAATATACTTTTGCTTGTGAAACAAATCAGAAAGCCTACTGAAGTTTTAGGCAATGCTAACAAAGCAGTTTAGCGTAACTATACTTTTATGCTTCCTCTATTAAAAGAGGGGCTAACCCACTTGTTTGCAGCTGTGTGGTGTAAACAGTCTGTTCTTTTTGACAGTATATTAGAGCCAGGCCATGACTACTACATTATTTTCCATGACTTTACACAAATTATAGCTAATGTCCATACCAAAGTTTGGTCTGTAAGGATTAAAATCTAAAACATATCTTATGCCTGCAACTAAAGCGTTTACAACCTGTTCAATAAAGGTAAAAGTCTCTTTTGAGGACTTTTATCATCTTCCAGTTCTTGAGGGGACACACAAACAGTCTCACACTGTCTGAGGACAGTGCTCAGGGGACAGATGGCAAAACTTGCCCTCCTAGCTTTTGATGTTTAGGCTGTGGACCGAGACTGTTTTGGCTGTAAATCAGTGTGAGGCTGAAGTGCAGAATATCAGCTGTAATTTGAGGTTAAATCACACTCGTATAACATCTGAACCCTTGTCAGAGGATGACAAGAAGCCTTGTAAAGAAGCTTTGGGTGATATGTCCACAGACACACATACACGGCCACAAGCACGCACGACATCAGTGGACCTCGCTCGAAACAGCAAGTCGCGCATGCCGTTATGATGCTATCATGCTTTCCCTGTGTGAATGGATGGCATTGTTAATTGACAGATAACATCTTTGTGTGTGTGTGTGTGTGTGTATTGGTTAGAGAAAGAGCTCATAAGTGTATTGTGTGTTTCCACAGTGGCTCTCTTATTAGAGCTGTAATTACAGGCCACAACACTCAGTGCATTTGTCTGTTAAACTGCAGATATGACTTTATCACATTGTTTATACTCAGTGACTGATTTCTGATTTCTTTTGCTTCAGACAAAAACAAGGATTTTCTGTAAGGTTCATGTTTTTCTTTTTCACCCACATTTCTTTACCGTTCATTGTTTTCTTTTTTCTTTTTTTTTTTTTATCCTGGTCACATCTTGCGGTATCGCACAACAGATCAAAAATCTGATTCAGTTTGAGAATGTTGTCTATGGTTTTAGTTTCCCCGGCAAACCCAAAATCTTTCCACACCCACACAGTTCTGGCCTATTGATACGCCTACACTTGAGGTCTGCACCAGAAAGAACGAGAGTTTTGGCAAAGTAGATGTGAAACATTTCCTTCTGTAAATTCTGTTTGGCTGAAATTATACAGTAGTTCCCTTTATTAAGCAGAGCTAAACGACTGTGTTGGAGGAAAGCTCTGATTGGAGAAGAAAAAGGATCTGAAGACTCTGAAAAAACACTAACACAGCATAAACTTTGTCGGTAGAAATAAACATTTGGCTTTTTTGTGGAGGTTTTTATGAAAGAAACTAGTAGCTTTGCAGTTTTCTGCCTCCCACGTCATTTTGTCCTCATCGACTTCTCTTCTGTTGCCTGTCACCATTTAGAAGAGGGACACAGAGTCTTAATAAGCTTAACAGACTCAGTTCCTGTCTGGTGCTGGAGCTTTCTTTACGTAACTTGCTGTAAAAGATAGCCGGTTATCTTACAAACTAACTGGTGGTCAACTAATTGGTCTTTCATCGCACTGTGAGCTTTTCCAAGGCTCTAAAATACAGGTTACCACTAAGGAAGAGTCCGTCATGTGTGGAAGTAAAATAAAACGCAGAGTCAAAGATAGATTCAAGCGAGTACTAAAGACAAACAACAACTGAGCAAAGTAAGTGATGACAAAAAGTTTTGAATATTGTAACAGAATTTGCAGAGTGTCATAAAGCCTCTGTTACTGGTTTTACACCCTCTAAAGCTTCATTGGAAAAAATCTTGGAAACAAACAAAACTTTGCTGTCTTTAGATTATACTGCAGGTTAAGATGCTGCATTCCTCCACATATTGATGGCTGAGTCACTGGCCAACTTCAGCCTTGATATATTCCTAGCAGTATTTTTGGCTCAGAGTAACTCAGCTTGTCTCTAAGCCCATCAGCTGTCCGTAGATATTACATAACTGGCTGTATCTGCGTGTTTTCCTCCCTTAGCAACCAGCAGGGCTCATTTTTCCAGTGAGGTAGCAGCACAGTCGCAGTCCGTCACAGCTGCTGCACAAAATGGAAAATTACATTTTCTTTGTGTGAGGGAGAGATATAGAGAGAATATTGTGAGGGGAAGGATAAAAGAAATTATTAATGTCTAATGCCACACAGACCGGCTGGAGAGATTTATTTCATTTCAGCTGGAAGTTGTTTTTTCCATTTGGCGTCCTCAGCTGTGAAATTCATCCTTTCCCTTTCTTATTCTGAAGTCAGGCTCTCCATCTTTTCTTTCCTAGGGCCTCCTCTCATCACTGATGCTCCACCCACTTCTCCTCCCATCCCTGGCAACGAACCCAACAGTGACTCCCCCACCTCCCCTTCTCGTCCTGAAGATGAACCCACTTCCTCTCCTCCCACCGACCCCCCACCCGAAACACCCACTGCGACCGACGGCAGCCCGGATACCCCAGCCCGCCCGAGCCGTACCCCCAGCCCTTCCTCCACTCCTGTCCTCCCCACCTCAGCCCCCACGGTCTCCCAGCCTGAGCCTGAACCCGTCACCCCTCTGATTAGAAAAGATGCCCCCCCACCTCCTCCACCTCCTCCACCTCATCCTCCTCGGCCTCCCAAGCTGCCGGACAACCAGGCCCCCGACATCTGTGACGGGGACTTTGACACAGTGACCATGCTGAGAGGGGAGATGTTTGTTTTCAAGGTGAGAAGTGAAGAATTACTGATGATGTCTGCACAGATGTAGAGTCTAAACCAAGAGTTTGTGGGATTGGACTGAGGTAAGCTCTAGTTTTCCCACATGTGGCGGATCACGCAGCGTGTCACTGCTCCCTGTTATTTTCACAACCTCAGACTTACACAGGAAAGGACGTTTACAAATCTATGAATTAACAGGATCCATCTCAGAGTCATAACAGCAGCAGTTTGTGCAAGGGGAAGTAAAAGATAAATATTTTTCATGAAACATAACAAGATGAAGGATAAACATCATTGTTTTGTTTACTTGCTTGTGCAGGGCCGTTGGTTCTGGCGTGTGCGGAGGAACCGGGTCTTGGACAACTACCCCATGCCCATATCTGTCTTCTGGATCGGCCTGCCCAGTGACATCGATGCCGCCTATGAACGCCACGATGGCAAATTTGTCTTCTTTAAAGGTTTGTCAGAGCCGTTTGTCAACACGTGTCCACGTGCTGAGCAGACTGCGTGCTAAGTTACGTCAAGACCTTCATAGAAGAGTGTGGAGCGTTTTTCTGGTTTAGCGCTTTGCTTAAGGACACGACAAAGCTTCGTTTCCGCAGCTTTTCTCGGCTGCTTTTCCCTGAGCAAAGCTAAGAGCTGCGTGGAGCTGTTTAAGAGCCTGCTCCATAAACACAAAATGGAGAGTGAAACACAAATCTGCGCTTTGATTTGAATGGGTCAGATTGAAAGGAAACAGTGCAAACTCTGCATTTTTTCCCCCTCACCCAGTGTGATTTACGAGGAGATGGTAATAATTCGACACAGCTATAACTCGCGGTAGCTGGCACACACTCTCTCTCACACACACACACATACACACAGAAATATGGAAAACCCTAGAAGTTACACGAAAAAGAAAATAACTCCACCTGCCAAATGATTCACTGTTTAAACAGTCTGACAATATGGCTGCAGACAAAGATGGAGTATTGAGTTTGTGTATCTTTGCGTGTGTGTATGACTGGCTCAGCGAGTGTGTTAGTATGTGTGTTATTGAGTTCATCGGGTGTTTTGAATGAGGTCTGTGCAGCGTGGCAGCTGTTGCTGGCCCAGTACCATTCCAGTCCAGCTGAGCCCCGAAAGGCCTCATGAGAGAGGCGGAGGATTGCATCAGCCTTCTCTGCACTGCACTGCACTGCTCCAGATGTGAGCATCTGCAGAGCTTTCGCTTTAACAATGAGGCCATATGGTGATTTCTCATGCATTTTGAGGATTTTCTGTGCTTTTGATCACGGATTTACTCTCATTTGCTTCCACGGAGGAGTCCTATCAGTGATTTGTGTTATTCCTGCTTTTTTTCTTCACATTCTTGAGAGATTTAAGAGAAGAGCTGCACAAGCAGATTTTGAGGAGCACATTTTTGCATCTACTCCAAAGATTCTTGGATAGTTTATGAATCAAAACCTGCAGAATTGCTGGCAATATGAAACCAAAATGAAACATCTGGTCAAAATAGTTAAATAGTATTTGCACTCCCGTGCACAAGCTCTGCTGTTATAGTTCACTGCAGTATGTTGCAGTGCCGTAGCACCCTGGCAGCAGAGGTGGAAAGTGACTGAAAGTGTGTACGGAGGTTAGGGTTAGGGGAGAAACTGGCTTCCACATAAGGAAATCTTGGAAAAACAGGGTTATGCGTGCCATTTCTACCTTGCCTGTCCTTTCCACTTTCCTTCTGGAGTGAGTAAACCCCATGACATATGCCATATGGGCCCACTGTTGCTTTCTCTCCATATGCCCGTGCTTTTTGGCCCTGCTTCTCCTTCTTTGTTTCTGTTTCTTTCCCTCGTTAACTTTCTCTCATATTTCCATTCTCTTCGCCATGAGTCAATCAACCTGCGCAGGAAGCTTGTACTGTATGTGCCGCTGCCTCCTGTGAGAAATATTTGTCCTGCTCGTCTCTGCAGATGATAGATACTGGGTGTTCAGGGAGGCTGATGTGCTGCCGGGATACCCACAGCCCATACACGAGTATGGACGAGGAGTCCCCACACACAAGATTGACACTGCGATCTGGTGGGAGCCCAATGGTTACACATACTTCTTCTCAGGAGACAGGTATGTCGCAGACACACACAAAAGCATGCAACAAGAGGTCAACAAAATGTCGACATTTTGTCCCATTTTTTTTCATCACTTGTTACCTATGTCCATGTAAAGTCAGATAGTAAAATGTATACTGTATAAATCTGTATACGTCTTCGTACGTCTGTGTGCAGGTACTGGCGATACAATGAGGAAACCCGGACGACAGACCGCGACTTCCCCAAGCCAATCAGCAGATGGGGCAGGATCCCTCCATCACCCAAAGGAGCCTTCCTCAGTGATGACGGCGGTAAATAATGTCTTTAAATAAGGCAAAGACAGTTTTTATTGGGAGGAGGGGAACATCAGAGGAGCCTGCGCTCACGAGACTCACCACAAACACCAAAAGCTGTACATACAGCGTTGAAAGCAGGAGAACAGCACGAGTGAGCAGAGGTGGAGGGAGGGAAAGAATGAAAAGGTTACAGGGGTGAAATGGGGTGTGTAGAAGACACAGAGGGAAAAAATTACATCGGAGATTGGTTAGGCTGGAGCAAGCAGAGCAGAGAGGAGAGCGAGGGGATGAGAGAGGGAAGGGAGGAATGAGAGCTCTGGTTTGAGGGTTGGCCCGTTCTTCCTTTGGAAATTAGATTTGTGGCAGAGCTGCTGCGAATGCACTCTGTAACACTCAGATCTTATCTCCACCCAAACTCTTCTAATGTCTCTGCAAGCCTGGTTTCCACTACACAGCCACATTTTGCACCCAGAAATTCACCCCAAAAAAGCCTGTGTGCGGTTCTTTTTGCCTCTCATTCGCCAAATTTAAGTGCATGAAAACAGCACAGCTTATTTATTTACTGCTTCCTTGTAATTTGATATGAACACATTTTTATGTAAAATCTGTTAAACTTCGGAGTCAGCTTTGGCTGTAGTGCAGAGTGCAAAGACTAAACTGGTCCCTAAAGAAACATTCCAGAGTCTGCTTTTTGAAAAAAAAAAAAGGAACTTTGTTTGGTAAAATGGTAAAGTAAGTGAGGCTTTACGATCTTTACAAATGAAATGATCATTTTCAAACTTTATGGCCTCTATGGGATTGTAAACTTGTCCAATTGATATCTAGATAGATTCTTTAATATACCTAAAATGCTTTGTCTTTTTTATTTAAGAAAAGGTCCATAAGTGGTTGAAGTAATGAACCACAAGTCCTTCAGTCTTTGCTGTGTTTTGTCTTGCCCAAAAATACTTCTCCAGCTTTTTCTTTAAGGTTATTAAAGGAGTTGTTTGACATTTTGGGAAGTACACTTTGTTTAAAGCAAGATGAAAACACTGATGTTACTCTGTCTTTCTGATCATTTCATTCTTCTTTCAGTCCTTCAATCATTTGATCAACAATTGGAAAAGAAAATAGTAAATATAAAATAAAGTCATAAATAAAGCCAAGCCCATCAAACTGACAGATGTAAAGCAAAAGTTAGATATTCTGTAAAGCGGGCTTATTTGCTTTATTGTCAGATTAGATGGGAAATTTGATGTTTAGCTACTGTCAGCAACTATATATCTTAGCTTAGCACAAAGGCTGGAAATAGATGGCCTGGATCTGTCCAAAGGTTCTAATCCCGACACATAACCCTCCAGTAAAACAGCAAATTTATGTTTTTGCGCTTTTTTATTTGTATAGATTATACAAAACAAGTCAGTTAGGTGGTGACCTTTGTTTTGTTTGGACAGAACCAGACTGGATGTTTCCCTGCGTTTCATGTTAAGTGTACTGACATGAGAGTGGACTCAGTCTCTTCATCTAACTCTGGGCAAGATCACGAGTGAGCAGATTTCCCAATGTGTCAAACCATTCCTTTGAAAATAGAGTTGAATATATCTAAAGCCTGTGTTTTCAGACAGTCAGCTGGAGTCTGCTGCTACACTCACACACTCCTCTCACTGCATCATATATCCAACACTCCTTGTTAATTATGGCAGCAAACTTGCATAATGAATTCTCCGCTAACTCGTCTCACCTGAAAGCTACCCCACCTCCACCCCAGCATCCCCCTGAAGTTATTATCTTCACTCCCCACTCCCTGAACTCTATGTTCTGTAATGGGTGACGAGGTCGGAGCCCAGAAGCCAAACGTCAGTGCAGTTGTCTGACTGAAATCTCGTTCTCTTCCTCTCCTGCAGCTTACACCTATTTCTACAAAGGCACTAATTACTGGAGGTTCGACAACCACAAGACAGAAGCAGACAAAGGCTACCCTCGCTCCATCCTGAAGGATTTCATGGGCTGCCTGGGAGTCCCTGACCCTAAGCCTGACACTGACACTGACACTGAGCAGGAACCGAAAGACAAACCAGTGATCCCTTCAGACCGAGGCAAAGACGAGGCCAAAGAGCCGGACAGGGGCCGGGACAAAGACACAAACTCGGAGGAAGACCAAAGCTCTAAGCCTGACAGCGCAGAGGAAGAGGAGGACAAAGATGTGAATGTGGTCGTGAAGATGGCTGACAACGAATCAAAGGTCATGACCCTGATCATGGTGACTGTTCCTTTGGTTCTCATCCTGTGCATCCTCATCCTAATCTACGCCATCCTCAGGACTCTGCAGAACAAAGAGACGCCGAGGGCTTTGGTGCACTGCAAGCGTTCGCTGCAGGACTGGGTGTGACGCACAGAAGATAGAACGGGTATCGATCATTTGTCTGGTGCAGTCGCTGGCATCAAATTTTTACTTACGGTGCAGTGGAAACAAGCTTTGACACAGTACTAAAGCCTAAGAAAGCCGAGGATGAGTCACCCCCTTTGAGCCCCATTCATTGTGAGAACATTTATTGCTCATGTGAAATAATCTTTAAGTGGTAAAGTTGGTGCCTGTGGAGCTACAGTGTACATTTCCCTCTACTGGCCTTGACGTTTTTTTTTCTCCCTCGCCTCCCTTTGTGCCTTTCAAATGTCTGAAAAAGTACCTCTGTTTCTTAAAGGTCGTGCCCGTTTCCATTCCAACTTGATGTCGCCAATTTGAGTACTGTAAAAGACTCAAGACACTCAAGGAATCTCTCTTTCTATCAATTCTAATTGTACAAAGGAGGGACACATGGTGTATTTGTAGTACAAATGCAGACAAAGTCGATAATGCACATACATTAACTAGAAGCACACACACTGTATATACACACAGACATGAGCGCTTACAGCTATTACAACAAATACAAATACATGCATTAATATGAACAGGTCTTTCTTAGGTTTGACTAAGGTGCTTTAGTCCATTTTGACATTTTCTTTCTGTTTAGAACAGAAAATTTGCACTTTTGATTTTGTTTTTGTGTTGTTTTTGTTTTGCTGAGGTTGCTTCACTGCAGACTTGTGTGTGTGTGTGTGTGTGTGTGTATGTGTGTGTTCTTTCAGTGCAGAACTCTGTGCTTATTAAACACACAGATGCTCGCAGGAGAAGCTCGTCCTCCGACCAGCACAGGAATGTCAGACAGCTGTGCGTCCATGACCGCCTGTCTCCCACTGAGCCCATTATGTCTGCCCTCTCTCTTTCCCACACACACACATACACACACACAAACACACATGCATCAACATCACATGATCTAAAAAAAAAAAAAAAAAAAAGTATTTGTACATACATGTCCACATATGCAGACACAAACACACTTCCCCAGACAAAGGCACATAGAGTTTTTGCACACAGACACACGGGCTCCAGTCTTCCCTCCTCCCACCACAGCAACGATAACTGTTCAGACTGCACCACTAAAAACACAATCCCAGTGGAGACATATTGATATACGACTGGTGCCAGGGCTGGAATGAAATACAGGAGGGGAGCAATTTAATCACTTTTAACGAGTAGGATCGAAAAGTGCTGTGGTTTTATATAAATTCTGTCCATCTCAACTCGACCTGTGAAGAGTAAAAACATAGCGGCAGTATCTGTCTTTCTGTATCTCGCCTTCTTTTTTCATGCTAAAGCTAAAAAGAGTCGAAGCTAATTAAGAGTAGAAGGGAGAAGCCTGCAGGCTAGAGAAGAAGGGGCCAGGGTCTGGTTTCCATTAAACCCACATGTTGCTGATTTAGTAGTGTCAGGCATGAGAGGGAGGAGAGAGGGAAGTTGGGAAAAATGCAAAAAGAAAGGTATTAAAAAAATGGTGGCAGGGAGTTACAAGAGAGAGAGAGAAAAGGGCAAATGAGAGAGAATGAGATGAGGAGGGAAAGAAAGAAACCGAGGGAGGCAGAGATTAAGGAGGGGAGAGGGAGGGTCCGGCCAGCATTTCCTTTCCAAGTTAGGGAGGGAGGTTGGAAGGGTTTTGGGGAGGGGCAGCGCTGGCGTTGCGCCTCCTGACCTAGATTGGGCCACAAAGTCCACTCCTCCTTTTCAGTTCTTCTTGTTTTTGCTCTGCTTGCTGTCATGAGCTGGAGATGACTTCCTTTGCGACCCCCCGCTCCCTCTCTCTACTAACCTTTTCTGTTTCCTCTTCTACTGTTGTTTTTCCATTCTTTTTTATTTTATTTTTCATTGCTGTAACTCACCCCACTTCTGTGCTCCCAAATGTATTAATTTTCTTCTCCACGCTTGTGGAAAGTCAGCTCAAGCATTTAAAAGATAATTAATGCACAGAAACATCTGCAGGATGCGATGTGATCCTGTCTTAATATGTGTTTCTTCATTGGGCCTCTCATTATCTTTTTTTTTTTTTTACCTTTGTCTCTGTGTAGCATGTGAATAGTGGCCTGTGAAAGCCACTCTTCACATGTTGCAATCGTTAACCTTGGCTGTACATTCGTGCCTTTACATTGTGCTTGTATTTTTTTAGGCCTGTCTTACATGTTTCATTGTGCCTTTTCTTTCTGTGAATAATAGGGAGGCATTGTTTTTTTTTTTACTATACATAGCATGAGGGACCGTTTATAAAATTGTGTTTCTTCCCCTTTTTACTCCACTTATCAATTGTAGTTTTGTACATTTTGATTCTGTTCAGGTTTTCTGTTAGAACAGTGGTAGATTATTACATCAATGTTGATGCATGCAGGGCATGTTCTGTGAGGCCTGTGCACTCCTGTGTAGAGTACGTTAAAGATTTCACAATAAAACTCCCAGGTAAAAGCAACACAGTGCTGCAGTTCATGGCTTCATGTTCTGTGTAATTATGAACTTTTATCCTGCAAAGCAAATGTCAAGTTCAAGGAGTCGATTCTACTTTTGGCCACAAGAGGGACCCGTTGTCTCTGAAATGTTGGAAGTGAAATCTTTGTAATGCTGATTACTGTTAGCACAAACTCAAACATAGTGATCAACTAATGTAAAGCAGAAAGTAAGAGTAAAACCTGATTTTAAAAACATGTCTTTGTACGCGTGGTAAGTAAAAGTGCTGCATTCCAAATGAGCTTAAACAGAGCATGTAATTAATAAGTGCTAAATGTAATGTATGCAGTATAAAGTTAAAAGTGCAAGTTATGCAGCAGAGTGGCCTCTCCTTGTCATATTTATTATATTTAGTGCCACTGGATGATGAGTAACAGTGCGTCAACATGAATGCAGCATTTTAACGCAGCTGACTGAGGCGGAGCTGATCCCAGATATTTTAAATACTGTTGGGTGGTGTAACTTTCTGTATACTGATACATCCCACTGTATTTTACATGCTAATGATAGCAACCCTGCATAATAACTAGTAAATAAAACAGTCGGATGAATTGACTTCAGAAAAAAGTTTGTGTTCAAAACATTTGGTTACAAAACGTGATTATAGAAAGTGCATAAAGTAATTAAAATTAGTTCTACCACAACTGGCCACAACTATACATTTTGTATACAACATTTTGTATAATGACAATTTTTACTTGCATACTTTTATATTACGGCATAACTGAGTACCACTGTACAGATGTAATGTGTATAGAGTGTGTATGTGTGCTACTTTACACACATGAGATCCATGCACGATATCCTTTGTCTGTTGTGAGTGAGTGAGAGCACCTTCCTGCGTGTCTTTGTGTCAGAGGTAATCAGGATTAGCCTCCATCACAGATCATCCACTATGGCTGCACCCGCTTTCTCTTTCATGTCTTTCATCGCTTTTTTTTTTCCTCATTTACTCATTTACTCTCAAACATCTGTGGTCTATTGCTCTTCTCTATTTCTGTAACATTCAATTAAATATCAAAGCATTTGATAGGAAAATAAATATTGTATGAGCATCTGTGATTTTCCCCCAAATTGGAGATGGTTGTACAGTTTACACGCACACTCAGCTTCACTCTCTTCCTCTCTCCTGAGTCTTTCCCCAAACTGCACCCAACTGTCCTCTTTCTTATCCAGATGTTCAATTAGGATTGAGGCCAGTGTGGTGCTACATATTCCAGCCAAGGACCAAGGGTCTGTGTCATCGACCTGCTCTCCCAGCTTATCCCTTACTGAGCTGATAATGGGATCTGTCCACTGCCTCCTGCCTCATCAGCGCCATAAATTGTTCTGGAGTTCCCATTCTCAAACACAACAACAGGCCTCACTGGATGTGGTGTGATGTATCTCCAACTGTCTGACCTAGTGTGTGGTTTTCTACCTCTCTGTGGCTTTCTGACTACCTACCTGACTGTTAAACCTACGCTGTCTAATTTTCCCATACGTTACCTGGTGCTCACACAGGTTGTTTGTTTGGATAAATTTGTCCATGACAGCAGCTATTTTTTATTATCACGATACATCCCATGACAGTAAATGTGCCATGTCCTGTTTACAAGTCGGTCAATTAGCGAGGACAGCCATGGATCAGGCATCATGCAATGCTTTCTCTCGTCCTCTCCAACCTCCTTTCCTCTTCTTCTTTTCTCTTTCTCTTTTTTTCCACACACTTAAATCCACCCTTGGGCTTCCCACGTTTATTGTTAAATAGTAACAGACGTGTGGACGATATTTGACTTTTATTTTTATTTTAACTGGAAAGACCAAATTCAAATCCCCATTTGAGTAAAATTACATGAGTACTAACAACAAAAACATGAAGTATCAAAAGTAAAGCCTCTGCAGAAAAATGGCTTATTGTTACTGATATATTGTTACATCCTGAAACACCAAAACATAAAAAATATTTTGCAGGTGGTTGAGGTGGACAATACTGAATGCTTTATACAGGGTTAGTCCAGTGGTTTACAACTGGGCTTTACAAAGGTCCTTACAAAAGGATCATGAGAGCGGGTGATTAATGAGGTAGAAAGGGAGAAAAAACAAAATTTGCTGCACACATCTGTATTCATTTTTGTAACCTTTCTGTAAAACAGAAGTAGTCTAGAAAAGTAGAAGTGTGTAAAAATTGTACTCAAATACAATACTCAAGGAACTTAGTTACTTTCCTCTTCTTGTGTTAAACATTTAAGGCCATATTGGAGGGAAAACTGGATGCATTCATACAAATAGAGAAAAAAAAAACTCATCTTCATGACAGATAGAGCAGATAGAGACAGAGCAGCATAGACAGAGCCCTGGTCAGACCCTGAGACTGACTAATAAGCTGGTCGCTTGCTGGGGATAAAACTGTAATGAGGACGGGATAGGACATAATAAGGAAGAGAGATGTTGGAGGGGAAAGCAGCGGATTCAAGCTGCCATATGTACCAACAAGTTCATTGTGCATACAGGACAGAGAAGAGACGTGTTTTGACTATACACATTTTTAATTCTTCTTTGTAACATTATTATACCCACAGGAAAATGGGAAAAAAAATGTCAAAACGTTCCCTTCTTTTGCAGAGAAGCAGGGTGTAATACAAAAAAAATCATGATCCAGATGTCATCACATAACAAATACCTGGTTTGCACCTCGTACCGTTTCACTTGTTGCCGTCTGCACCTGGTGGAAAAAAGGGGCATTTTCACTTTCTGTCACAAATCCCTTGAGTCTGTGGCTTTGTGGAGGTGGAAATCACCACTTATTGTTTGTTGCTGTTTTACCTGGAGGGAGGGTGGAAGCAAGTTTATAGGTTACAGTTAATCTGTGAGAGATTGCTCACAGTCCAGGATTGTGCCTTGACCTTCAGGTGGTGCTGGTTAATCCCGTTAGCCCCAGGCAGCCACCGAGGAAATCCCAGCATGCTTGTGCTGGCTCTGCCACACTCTGGATCTCTACACCACCGGTATGCAGAGCCACCTGTAGACACACAGGTAAGGAAAACAAGTCTATTATTGTGCGCACAAAGAAATACACAGCTTTGTGTATGGATAATTGCATGCATGGATGGTAAAATTAATACCTGAGCGCTGATCTGCGATTAGTGATGTGATGATCAGTGTCTTAGTTTAGACACAGTGGGTGAAGCGTGGTGTTTGTAGAAGAAATATAGAGCTTGTGGTTTTTGCTAGTGAGAGTGTGTCTGCCTGGCCTTTTCTGAGGACAGTGGAATTTATAGATGCCTGAAGCCTAAACTAATGCAATCCTTCCAACACTGTCAGTAGATGAAGAATTATATCATCAAGGTGTCCTCCTCTTGATTTATGTTCTTTTGAAAACTGAAAAAGATCTAGGCTGATGGGGACATATGTCAGGAGTTGTTCCAGGCCTTCAGTATTATACTGTGAATCTGAGATTAGGCCAGGGGAGAGGCCCCTGTGATCTCTGCTGACTGGGAGAGTGTGTCAGGAATCACAGTGGGATCACAACAACAGGTCAAACTGCTTTGTAAAGAAGCTTTGCATGTGGATTTTCCAGGAACAGATTGTTCATAGAAACTTCTGCAACTAAAAAAATGTGACTTCCAAATGTGAATTCCAGCTTCTTCCTGGCCATTTTTAAAAAAGAAAATATCTGTGATTCTAGGGCGTACATTTTACCCCAAGAGAACTGTAATAGTTTAGATGCAGGTATAAAACATCGGAGAAAATTAAGACTTTAGACATTTTAAAAACTTTTTTTTAAAGAATGTTTATGCTTTATTTTCCCCAAATACTTTTTGTAATCTGAATTTATTGTGATATATAAAGTATATGATGACTACACTAGGCAGACTCAGGGACTCCAGCTCTACGACCAAACTGTGACTATGGTTGGTTCTGACCTTTAGAATCAGTCATTGTGTTTGTCTGCTGTCCTGATCCCCCTCGATCTGTGTGCTGTGGTCTGTTACCAGGACGTCTTGCAGGTTCAGTGGCTCTTTGCCCCTTTGCTGAAGTGGATTAGCTCAACAGGCTGATAAACTGTCACAGCGGATAATACGCACATTTGAGATTAGGTCAGATGAGTGGCACTCCTGCTGGCTCTGTAAATCTCTGTCTTGAATCAGTGTGCTGCTGGGCCAGTTATAATTTCCTCTCCCTCTACGTTTGTGACTTGTTCCTGTCTTATGTTGCACTGCTGCCTGGGTGAGGTTAACTTCTGACCCTCTGTCTTTTAGCGTCCTCTGTCTGTTGACTCCAACAGGTTTGCATAAAAGACAGCATCCTGATTTCTATCTCTTCTCTGACTTACTTGATGGATTGAGTGAAAGTGAAAAGTCAAGTTTACAGTGCAAACCAATTTAATCTGTGAAATAAGATCCCAACTTTACTCGACTAATGTTTTCTAACTCTTATTCCTGGCTTCACATACCACTGCAAATGTTTGTAAATGCGTCTGATGAAAAACGATTCTTAAACAATTTTTAAGATTCGCATGGAAAAAAAAGTGTTACGATCATAGAGAGAAATTTTCAGGCCAAAAATCTCTCCTGAGATAAAAGCGAAAACGAAGCAGGTGAACGTTCGTCATCAGACCTCATTAGCTCCAGTTAAGAGCTCTCTATCTGACAGATGAAGTGGCTGCTTTAATGACCCCACGAGAAAAGAGTTATTAGGAATTATCATTAGCTTTATCAACAATGTTTGATGAAGGGCTTGTGAAGAGACTAACTGTGCATTTGTGTGTGTGTGTGCGTGCGTGTGTGTGTGTTCAACAGGATGTTTAACTGGGTGGTGAAAGTGGTCCCCCAACCCCCTGAAGCTCCTGGGACAAACGAAGATGCCAAGACTCCTGCTGCTGTACGATAACGTGCTCACAAACACACACATTATCACACACAGAGTGTATTTTCTGAGTATTTCTTCTGACTCTTTTCTCTCTCTGTCTCACTGACATTACAGAACCCACCTAAAAACAGAGACGGTGAGCATTGTTTTCAACTCGCTTTAGACTATTTGTACTGTATATTCCATAGATTTGTTTACAAAAGAGTTATCTGCTTACTGTATGTGCAAGCATTTTTTTCACAGTATTTCTTGTTTCTAACTTTTCTAACAGTGAAGAGTCCTCCACTGAAAAACACAGATGAGGTTTCAGAGGACGGGTAAATTTCACTTTCCATCAGCTCATTTGAATGTGTTAATGAGTGTGTGTATGTGTTAACACATTGAGCTCATCTCATCCTTCTTAACCTCCTCTACAGCCAGACCCAGGCTGGGGTGTTAGGGTGGCTGTCAAATGGGTTCGTCAGCGCTCTGCCGCAGCCCTCTGGCTCCCCTCGACTCAGCAGGGCTAACTCTGATGCCAGGGTGAGTGTTTAGAGTCGACATGTGGTCCACAGCAGCTAACCTGCCCCACCACAATATTAACGATAATAACCGCCTTCCATAGCTTCAATGCTATAAATTCTCACGAAAAGCAATTTTAACAAGGGAGTTCAATCTGTGTATTAGTATTTTCATAGTTGTGAACGATGGAGAGAAAGACGTCATGTGAAGAGGAGAGATTTGGTAGAAATTAACTAGAAATCATCTATTCTGTCCTGCAGGTGAAGCGTATGCCTCTATTTTTTTCTGATTCTTGTCTTTTTTTTCCCTCTTGCCTCTTGTCCATCTACCAGTCGGGAGAAGATGGAGAAAGGTACAGTAAGACCAGAAAGATAGAGGATGTTTACAGAAAAATGTGATCTATCAAATGTAAATTAAAGGTTTTTTCTGTCCCAGGTCTGGAGTGATGGGCTGGGTGACTCAGGGTCTGACCAAGGTGCTGCCTCAGCCTGATGAAAAGTACAAAGAGACAAACGACACCAACAATGATGAACACACTGAGGTGAGACACAAAGGAATTCATTTATTTGTCTATTCAGACTGTAAGCTACTCTGAGACATTGCAACAGCACAATGCAACCTTGAACTTACTTGGCAAAAAATAAATAAAAAATCTTCAATTTTTCCTATCACAAGCAAACACTGAGAAACCCTTCATACGGTATAATCAAAGGTGGGGTCTTCCCACAACCGTATTCAGAATTTTTCTCTTCAGACCAACATAAAAGGAGCAATCTGTTCCAAGGAAATCAACTATTACTCATACATGAGTCAACAGGTAAGACCAGCCATGTAATTCAGCCCATCAGCATCAAGACAATCTGTGTCTTTGAACTCTGTGACGTTTGACTCAAGCAACTTAATATTGTTCCACAGGCTTATAAGACTAATCATGTGTAAGGATTAAGCTTATAAAGGTATCCACAGGGGGGGGGGTTTAGCCGGGTTAAACCCCTTCATTAACTTCACTGCTATTTAAACCAGACTCTTCGTGAGACAACTATCTTACCTGGAGGCTTTGGAGCTGCAGTTATAAGCATCCTGTCCACTGTTTCTCAGACAAAACCTTTTTATTTAATGTTCCTAATGATGTATGTGATCCAGTAAAATACACATCCAATCCTCTGTGTTTTAAGGTTGAATTAAAGAAGGATTTAAATGACATCTTAGCTGTTTTTTCATGTGAAATCATCAAATTATTGTGGCAAATAAGACAGAGCCAACAAGAGCCTCAGTTATAGTCCCCCTTTGGCCTACTATTAACTCACATACTGTGAGAATAGAGATAAATTATTATTAAATTATGTTTTCTAATTTAAAACAACTATTAATTACCATAAAGAATGATAAACTGAACACAGTCTGTTCTCTGTTGGTTTGACTTGAAATGCATTTTTTTCTCTGCTGTCTTAGGTCTACGATGTGGCAACAATGCCAGGTATGTTTCTTCATCATGTTTGACTGGTGATGATTAAATAACAATTTATCATGAAAGTACTGCACATAGGCAGAGGCTATAATTTGATGCATGAATGGGTACGTGTGAATATCATCTCTTTTATTTGTAAATATCAAAAAAGTAATCTGTTATGTTAAAGCAGAGTAAATTCGCCTTTGATCTCTGATCACCTCTCAGTAATTTCCCAACCTAACAGCGTTGTCTGTTTCATCTGTCTGTCCAGATTGTGATCCCCTCCCACACATCCCAGTGGTGGAGATGGTGTCAGATGACGAGGTGTCGGAGGTAGAGTCTCTGACCCCTCAATTTCCTCCCAAGTGAGTATAAATCACCTCTGACCACACACACTGAACTTTAACATAACAAAATAGCGTAGTTTGATCTGCTGCATCTCAACGCTGATGGTGTGCATGCTTTCCTGTACCATGAATCAAAAACACACCTGCACTGGAGCAAGGTAGTTAAAAGAACTGAAAGTGTGTTAAAGGCTGAACTTTCTCTTTCTCTGATGCAGCATGGTGAACTGGATAAAGCAGATCATCCCTCAGCCAGTTATACTGCCCCCTGGTGCTGTACCCATAGAGCCATCAACCAAGTCCTCCCGCTCCTCTCTGGACAAAAGTACACACACACACACACACACAATCTCATACCTTCAAACATGTAAATATGAGCACACACAGATCCATAAATTTCCATTTGAATTTACCCATGGCACAAACCCACATTCTGGCAAAGACAGTCACATGCAGAATGAAAATATCACCTGTACCTTATCTAAAGTCTAAAGATCTATATTAGAGTCATTGTGTGAGTTTGAGGGCTTGATGCATGTTTTCTATGGTACTTTGCACACTGACCTTTACGTCTCTCTCTCTCTACTCTGAAGTTCTGTCTCCACCACCTGAATCTCTCAGTGGAATCTCACTTGATACGGACAGCAAGGCCTCAAGGTATGTTTTGATCCCTCACTGTCATTTTTAATGAGAGGAGGTTATTTTCTACCCACAAGATAAAAATGACAAATTATCTTCTCTGGGAAAATTTGGATAATTGAGTCAGATTATGTGTTTTCTTGCTGAGAGAGTGTTCACAGCAGACATTGGTTACAAGGGGGGAGTTGTAGGTTTCGGCAGTGAGAATCACTTGATGGGTGACGTCACGGGTGCTACGTTCATGTTTTATACAGTCTATGGGTGACTTTGTCATTGAAGGCAAAGCACTAGTGTATCTGAGAATGGCTTTGTTATATTAAACAGTGTGACAGTGTGCCAGCATGCATAACAGCAGCTAAATGGAATCAAGCTATTTCTAATTTTATTATTTACACATCTGCTTTTCCAGCTGTGAAAAAATGTCTTCCATAAAAAAAGGCCTATTCTATGTCTCTGCATCCAGAAACTACACTAAAGTGTGTAACAGCTTAAGTACATACAGTTACATCAGTTTACCTCTTAACAGTGTGGTTGGCTGGTTCGTGTCAGGACTGGGCCTGAAGATGCCTCAACCTGCCCTTCCATCCAAAGATGATGCGGAGGTACGTTTTGGTAATAAAATTAATGCTTCTTTCTTCCTTCACCTCTTCTTGTCTTTCAGCCTGTCAGCCTCTTCTTTACCATTCATTTTGTAGCTGTTATTTTCCTAGATTACCTATATTGATAGTGATTCATCTCCTACAACTGCTGTTTCTTTTTTTTATTGTTGCTCTCAGGGTGCAGCTGAAGTTCTACAGAAGGGTGAGTTGAGGTTTTATTCACACGGTTACAATGTCATGTAGTAATGGAAAACCCAGCACCACTCTTCCTAAGTGCCACATTTCACAGTTCAGTCAAGTGGATCTATAATATATAATGTTTTCCGAGAAAACTGTTAACTTGCTAAAGAATAAAGCCTACAACTAGCAGAAGAAAACATCTCTTTAACAACATGGGGTGCTTATTTTTCTCGTCTTGAGTAACTCCAGTGGATCTGCATTACATATTGGGAAATTACTGTACATGTGTTTTCTGTTGAAGCACCCTCTTGTTTTTCCCCCCATAGTTTTTGAAGAGGTGTTTTGGTCGGATGGTCGGAGCCTAACTCAGTCCCTCTTCTCCTTCTGTTTCAGGGGGGAAGGCGCTGTGAGCCCCTTAAACAGCAGGAGGAGACGACTGGGGGATGCTCTGATTCCTGCACACATACAGAGATAGATAGACAGACAGACAGACAGACAGACAGACACCAATAGACATATTGTACTGTTGGCAGGGCCGCAGTTGCTGTACAGCGTGCAGCTCAGTACAGAAACTCTGGGCAGCTGTAAAATACTTAAAGAATATAGAGATATATTCAACTCACCTTACTGTACCCAGTACAGTTTCATATGAATGTATTACAGCTTCTGTAACTAAAATGTGTACTGTATTATCTGTAGGTGATTAGACGTGTGTTTGTCTTCAGTCTTTGTGATTTTTGAATTTGCACATTTTCTGTTTGATACAGAAATATTTAGTAATTTACTTGAAATTACTGTAGGTTTCATGCACAAAGGATTTCATACATATCTTTATTTTGCTTTATTGTGCTTTAGCCTATGGTACACTATATATTCATGTTGCCATTTTCACATCCAACAAAAGAACATCCAGGAAAAAAGAAAGCTGGAGATGCACTGGTCATGCATTCAAATATAATTTTTTTTTTCAGTAATCTCTCAGGATAAAATGTATTATTTTCCTTTTCCGACAAAAATCTGGAAATAATGATTAAATGGCAGCTATGTTCATTTATGATATGTGGACAAAGTATAATTTATATTTATATTTATACTTGACATTTACTGTAGATATAGATTGCTTGCATCTACAAGTCTCATTCCTTAAATTTATATTTTCTATGCGCAACGAAAGTCGAGTTGAATTTGGGTCTTGATCATGTTACAGAACATGCAAGCTTTTCCAGGGGTTTGACTGAGGTTTTAAGAGTACTGCATGCAGTTTAATGCCTGCTGTGATCCACTTGATTTGTATGTATGGCCTTGAACTGTGAAATGTGGCCTGGGTATGTGGCGTGGTGTTGATTCAGGGGGTTTGGCTTGATTTTTAAGAACCATACTGGCTCACATTGAAAACATTTTGACTGTCACACAGACAAGGTGGTAGGACACATTAATATAATCATAGACTGTAATCTAAGGATATTGCAGGAATAATAAAGATTCAGCGTGAAATGGTTTATGTGGTGTTTTTCTTAATAACCTACCTTACACAGACAACAACTGAAGTCTGACAATAAAAACCTCACACAAGTGATAGAGCATGTAGAGACCTGAGCTGGTAGTCTACCTGTCACATACAAATGCAGAAATCTGTATTATAAGCAGACCTGTCCCAGTCCTGCCTGAATCCCTTTACAGTAAATAAGTAAATGTATAAATTACTATCATTAAATCAAATCCAGCTTGTTATATGCGTTCACACATATTGAGAATTAATAATCACATACTTCTTGTGCCTCACACACCAATCAACCCTTGTCACCCTCCTGTAGCTTCATCCAAACTCAAACCTGACATGGTATTAGAAGACGTGGAGTCAGACAACGAGGGTCAGCAGCAGAAACGTGAGGACCGTTCTTCCAAAGCTGCACCGCTGTCCACATCACTGACTCCACCATCACCGACAGCACACCAACAGCAGGAAGCAACCCACCAGACACAATCCAATTCAATGTCCATGGCATCCGTGCAGTCCCAGAAGTGTGAAACTGCCAAACTAGAACCTGAAGCATCTGAGTGTGTGACAAAAATATCTCAGGAAGATGCCGAGACTCAGACAGGCCGCTGGACGCCATTTATTGAGAGCATCAAGAAGGAGGCTGAAGGTGTAGCTTTGGCTACCATGGAGGAACGGTAAGAGAGATGGAGAACAAGAGGTCAAAGGTGGAATATTAACCTGATTTGGTGCTTGTCCAGAAGGTTTTGCTGTGGGATCTGAAGTCTCTGCAATAAGGAGGAAGATATCTAAAATTTAATCTACCACATTGCAAACATTTACTGCACAGCATTCATCATATCAGTGTGTCCTGTCTCTCTTTAGTCTCCTGCAGGAGCGCATGGAGATGGCACGTATGGCTGAGGAGGTGGCCAGACAGACAGCTGAGATGGCCATTAGACAGATGGCCAGTGAGGGACAGTCCATCAAACTCTCGCTGGGCAGTCAAGAACTGCTGGAGGAGCCTGAAGTCGAGTAAGACTGTGTGCCCATTTAGAGAAACAGAGAGCAACTGTGTGTGTTTTTGTGTTTTTCTCAATGGGAGCCTCCTGGTGAAGTGATGTGACAATGTGTGTTTACTATAACCAGGCTGCCAGTGCCACAAGAAGACGAGAGCGAATTAGAGCACAGTAAAGTCACAGAGTAAGTCCTCTGTAGGACACTTAGCTCACTCACCTAGAATTTGTATCCTACTTCCCTTGTGGTGTGCTAATTAAATAACAAAGTTTATAGCATTCATTTCGAAATGTTTTAAATGACAGAATTAACTTACAAACTGCCGTAAGGACAATTTGATGTGTTAAAAAAAGTACAACATAAAACAGACTCAAGTAAAATTTTTCTCAAGTTAAAAAAAAACGTGATTACAGTATCAAAAAGTAATATAATATGAAAGTACAGTACAAGTACCTTAAGTGATACTTAGTAGTACTAGTAGTAGTTTATTCAGTACTTGAATAAATTTACTTAGCATCCAACACTGAAGAGGCCCCACAGGCCCAGTATCCCCAGTTCCAGTTAAGCTCTCACGCTCATGCTGATCCAGCCACAGATGTAGGTTACACAGCCCGTATCACAGCCATTTGGCTGCCCGCTCTCGCTCCAAATCCCGTGGGTTCTCGTTATGTGATCTCTACCGCGCGCTGCCTCAGCATCACACACCACCGTGCCTTAGCAACCACAGCTTACCTTGGCAACAGCCCCTTCCCCCCCTCCTCTCAACGGTTCCCCCGGTAACACCTGCTGCTGCGGCTGCTTCACGTCTGGAAACGCAGGGAACACGATGGACGGAGACATAACGGAGTATCTTCGCTCTTGTTTTTCTAAACATGTCTAAACTCACTTGATTTGGTTTACACGACCCCACCGCCGAGTTTGTGTTACTTGTCGTGGACATTTTCAGTCGGGACCGGTGGTGGTAAACGCGCATGAATATTGACACTGAAAGTGAGTATCGTGTGAAAACGTCGCGGGTTTTTTTTTTTTTTTTTTTTTTTTTTTGACTAACACAGTTTAAGCTATGAAATGAATGCGTCTGACCTGTTACTCAACTCTAACTTTTACTATCCTGTTGTAAACAGATAGTTAGCGTTATATAAGCTTGCCCGTTACAGGTGGTCACCAGGTCAGTTATGCTAACAACAGAGAGAAAACACTAACTACCAGGTCACACAGTAGAGTTCAAACTTTACTGTCTTCTGTTTCTAGCATACAGGCCATTAGTCAATACAGAAGTGAAGAGAGAAACCACTTTAACGAATCAGTCACGTTGCTTATTCATAACCATCTTAAGTGCAGTCTATAAAATGATGTGTCATTGTTGTCACATCTGTCTGGCGCCATTGGATCTACAATTCAACACATTACACGTTAACTAAACGTGTTGAAACATACCGTAAATTTGTTCTGCATACTGTAAATAGGCAATGCTAAAACCTAGGACAATATGCTATAAAATAAAATACAAATAATTCTCATGTTCTTTCAGCAATGTACAGCTACCATGGGTCTTGAAGCTCAGTTTAATTTTTTTATTATTATAACATAATCATAGTTGGTTGTTTATACACTGGCATACACTTTTAGAAGTGAGCCACATTTTTGCATTTCTAACCTGCAAAAATGCGTCCAAATCACCATTTTCAGAGGGTGTGAACAAGATTTGAAAAGGCCACGCAAACAGATTACAGTTCCATGTAAATAGGTCAATCTTAATTATTAGGAAAAGTATTAAGATTTCCTGTGTTCAATATATTAACTTTACTTCCCAAGATTGCTTGAAGAGAACCATGTAAATTCTAATACCATCATGTCCATTGCTTACTGTACTGTACTGTTGTACTCTATTAATGGTGAGCAGTGGGCCCAGTGTGGAGCCTTCCATGCTGTCAGACAGTCTGATTGATGAAATGTCTGACTATTTTGTCCCTTGTCCTGTCCTGCAGAAAGGAGGAGAGTCTTGCTGAGGAGGAACAGAGGGAAGAGACTGAAGAACCTACCGTCACAGAACCAGGTCGGGATCAAAACACACACGACTGCCCATGCTGTTGTTATAGTTGTTTATTCCTTTTGAATTGACAGTATCCTCCTCTCAAAAGAGAATGTAGAAAAAAAATCAGACAGTTCAGTATATCAGTATTTAAATGTCATGAAATGTACAATTTAAAAATCATCTAGAGCCAAAAGAGGAAGCAGAGCCACATCGGACTTCCCCCTCTCCACCTCCAAGTCCTGAACCAGTTAAGACCTCTGAACCAGAGCCAGAGCCGGAGCAAGAGCCTGAACCTCAATCTGAACCTCAACCAGAAGCGGAACCGGATCCAAAACCAGAGACTAAGTCCCAGGAAGCCAGTTCAGAAGCTGAGCCTGTAACTCAGCAGCCACAGAAAGCAGAGAAAGACGGTCAAGGCACCAACACTGAGAAAGCAGCTGAAAAAGTAATGTCCACAGGTTGAATATGTACAGTGAACATGTGACAGTTAGTTTAACTCACTGAAAACAGACATATTACAACGTCTCTGGTAAAGAGGGGTTTCTGTTCTAAATTGATGTTGTACCAACAATTAATGAAAATGAAAAAAATATTTATTTTTTTATTTCATTTTTACCAGTCCACTTACTGTATGTTCACATAGCCCAACTGTCGCTCATCAGTCTGGTGCCATTCATTCATATGCTTTGTGCTTTTTGCAGGAGGAGGAAGCTACGGGGGATGGCTGTGGTGGTATGTACTACCCTGTTTTATCATCTTTGCTTTTTTTTTTTCATCAGGAAGATCTTTCTAATCACAGATTCTATAAATGGATGTGGTTAGAGCTGTCATATTACTGCCTGTATGTCTGACTGACTGGTTGTGTTGTGTTGTGTTGAACTCACAAGCTGCTTAACCAACTCATAAATGTTTCTCTACATCTAGACAATCACCACTGTATTTGGTTTCTTCACTGTGGCCCTCTGTCAGGCTCAGAATTTACTGTGCATGTAATCTGGTACCCGTTGGCTTAATCATTATCTATCTTACTGTCTACTACAAGTCTGACATTGTCATTTTGTCTCACATTGCTGTTTGACTGTCAACAGTTCCCATCTCCCACCTTGCTTATCTGTTGCCTAACTGTAAATCTGCCTATCCACTTGTCTCCTCTATAGCTCCAGTCAGCTGTGATGCATTTAAGAGCTGCCTGATGCGCATTCCTCACACCTCAGAGTGCCTCGGCAATATCAACGCTTTCTTCAAAGAGAACGGCATCTCCCCCCCTAAAATACCCCCCATGCCTAAGCTACCCACCCAGTTCTCTGACGTGACCAAGTACTTACCCACCCTACCCCCTGAGTTGCGGCAAGAGCTCTCCCAGATCAGACTCACACAGGTCCCCCGAAGCATTGCCCAGACTCTGACTGAGATTTTGCCCAAAAGCTCAGAGGGTTCGGTCCGCCCCAGTCTGTCCAGTCTTTCCCAGAGCTTTTCAAACATCCCACAGAAGCTCTCCCAGTTTCCCAGCCAAGCGCAGCAGTACTTCCTCAACGTCCAGAACCGCCTCAACAGCCTTATGCCTCAAGATGCCTAAGAAACAACAACAGCAGCAAAAACAGAAGAATCAGCAAGATGTAGAACTCAACCGGCTTGTCCGACATTCCCCTCTCCCTCCTCCTCACCATCCTCAGCTCCGGTCTCGCTCCCCATCTCCATCGTCCCCCAATGGTAGCACCCTCGAACTGCCCAATGTGCCATCCTATCCACGCCTGCCACCAATTGTCAGCCCCCCATCAACACAGCTGAACTCCCCGTCCCGCCAACTGTCTGGTCTTTCTAACCCAGCGTTCTTCATTGAAGATGACTCAGACATTTCAGCAATAAGACCCGCAGGTGAATCTGCAAGCAGTGGAAAGTTAACTGTCTTTGCATACTGTGTACATTCATGGGGTTAGTCATAATGCAGATGCAGGTGTTTCCTGTTTGCAAACTATAATCTGATTAATAAACTTCTTAAATCAGTAGCTGATTTACACAAAACTTTATTTAAAAATATTAATCAACAAAGAAATGTACAAAAACTAATCAGTTGAGTTCAGGTGTCATGGCAAATTCACTGACAACATGTTCTGAAGTGTGAACACGCTGTCAGTAAAAACGATAGCTGTTTTGTGTTGTGCTGCTGGATTTTTATATGTTTTTGTGTTTCCTTTTTTTGTCGTGTCTCAGATAAAATCATGCTTGATCTTAGTGAACCACCAAAGTTAGTTTGTTCAGTTGAGCTTTAAGAAAAACAAAACGTTATAAAGATTTTTTGAATGGCTTTGACAGAGCATGTATAGCAGAAGGAAGGAAGCAGACTGCCTCTTGGTACCTTTTTTTTTTTTTATTTAAAGAAGAATCCAGAAGTGTGCCAGAGTACTGTGAAGCAGATTAGCCGGACTGAATGGCTTGCTGAATGAGCTAGCTAGTCCTCTCAGCTATCGGGGCAGTCTACACGGTCTAGTTCAGAGGTGGATCCTCTTGCATTAACCTGATGTAGGTCCTGCTAAATCAGCCTGTCTCACTGCCCTGCTCCTGCTTGTTATGGTGTCCTGCTTCGTCCCTTGCAATGCTGCATAACATGTTAGTATTATTATCATTATGTTGTTATGTTTCAGTGCTAATATATTGTTCATACCATTATTTGCAATGGCCTAGACTAAGTAACAACAAACGTCTTGTGTCTGTCAACCTCTCCAGACAGTTCCAGCCTCAGCCTTCGTCCGGCTGTCAATGTAGAGGACGTTGACTCAGACCATGAGAGAAAAGGAGAAGGAGGAGCAAGAGGAGGAGGAGGAGGAGGAGGAGAGGAACAGAATACTATCCCCCAAATTCTCACCCCACAGGACCCCAAACTTACCACGCTCACTGTCCCTGTGACCCCTTCTGGAGGTCGTCAGAGGTGAGAAATGGCTGCTTAAGCAGCAAATTACAGAAGTACTGAACATGAAACATTTTACTTCTGTTTTGGAGTTTGTATGTTTTCTTTTCAGCAGTGGTGGAAATTGTGTATTGGCACATTACTAACAGACTAAAATGTCACACTTAAAAAATTTGAACAGGATTTTCAGATACTGTCTTTCTCTGAAATGGGAATTCAAGAAATTCAGACTTGGGTGTGCACTTAAATGTTTCTAATCTTTCTTTTCTCCCTCATGCTTTGCATCTACAGTAAAGGAGATAAAGAGTAAGGAAACTGCATGGATTGTCTGAGTGGTAGTTGCCTCCAGTGGGCAGTGTGCTTTTCATTTTGTTTCCACAGCGACCAGTTGCACCAATGAAACTACAGATATACTGTACATGTGCATAACTAATATGCATTCACAGCAAAACATTTCATAACACAGAGATTGAGAGTAGCATCACTGGGATGTCTTCTTTGTCACAGTGCTAGCTTCTCTGTTTTCAAGTGAAGCATTTTTATCCAAAGGGAGGCAAAATTAAATATTCGTAGCTAACAAGCTTTTGCTTATAAATGAGTAAATAAAAATTTCAGTTGCAGAATTATGTCTAATCATTGATTATAATTTTCAATCAATACATTTATCATTTTGGAATGAATCACTTCACAGTTTCCCTCTGTTTAGTTCTGTTTGAAATGGCTTCTGCTGCCCTCTGCTGTTCATGTTCTTGCTGTACAGTCTTTCCAGAGTTGGTTGAAGTGTTACTGTGGTCTGTATTTCAGTGTCCTGCAGAAACCATGTATGTGCATGTGCATGTTTTTTTTAGGAAAATTTCTTTTAATGTGGTTTCAAGATTGTGAAATTTTATTGTATATAAGAGAGAGTAAGAGCTGCTAACACAACATTTAGCACACACAAGCAAACCAGCACATACGGTTTATGCAGAGCACAAGACACACAGTTTGTTGCATGAATCATTGTAGAGTTACGGTTGTTTGTAAGGGGTTTGAGTGTTTCTTGTCTTGTCCTCTGTTGCGCGGTTCTTTTGTGAAGTGTGATGGTACTGTTCACTTGTGCATGGCTTTTGCAGATTGTTGTGCTTTTGGCTACTGTATGGGCATATATTGACATAACCTAGCATAAGTCAATAAACAGATGCATTACAATCTTGCACTTGCATCATCACTGTGTCACCTACTTACACAACTGTAGGTGATTTATCTTCACTTGTTCTTGGTTTCTTGGATTAACATGTTTTCCCTGACACACACACACACACACACACACACACACCCTCTCTCTCCTTGTCTTTCTCTTGTAAACACACACACTCACTTCAAACCCTGCTCTGACCATGCACCACAGTAGTGGAAGGAATCGTAGGACTGTTTGGACAAAGATGTAAGATATCCAACCCTTATTAAGTATCTATTAGTGTCCATCCATCTTTTCACACACACATTGTGCTGCCCAGTGATAATCCATCACCTGTCATCGATCCCATCTGTATAGAGCTGTCTTTGCTCATTCACTCATTACATCGTCATGTTTAGTGTTTATTCACCTGCATTTCTCACAATCACAAATATAGAGTTAGCATGAGAGCAGCATGTTGATGTTTTTTTTTTTGTTTTTGTGGCATTTTTTTAGGGAGAACTCACCGTATATGAGAATGATTTGACCCTGTGTGTCCCATTAGCATTTACAAATGCCACGTAACATTGTGTACAGTAAAGCCACATCACAGTGGGTTTTAGTTTAAGAGAAAATAAGAGACGATACAGTTATATAGCAAAGGCAGTACTGTCTCAAAGTTGAACCAGCGATGTTGCTGTTTTTACTTAACTTTAACAGTAGGAGGCTTCATTCTCAAAGCGAAGATGATGATGACGAAGGAAGCACCCCTGTCCGTGCCTGGCCCAGCCAGTCCAGCCTGCACAGCACAGATGACGTGTGAGCACTGTACACGCACACACACACACACACACACACAGAATAAGATGGATGTTCACAATAATAAAAATAATTTCGGCAACATCTGATTTTATTTCTGACTTAATTTCAAAGTCTGAAGGAACGCCCAGCATCTTCAGCCAGTCAGACCAGCACGGTGGTGAACGAGCGTCTGCAGGAACTGGTCAGGATGTTCAAAGAGAGAACAGAGAAGGCCAAGGAGAAACTCATCGACCCTGACAGCTCTGATGAAGACAGCGTCATCCCCTGTAAGTGAGAGTCTCTTCTTTTCTCTCTGTTACCTGAACATTGATGCTGAGCTGACATAAAAAATAAGTGTGAGAGATGACACAAGTCAGAAGTATACAAGTAGATAGTAGCTTGTATACAGACAGTTGCAGGTGTTACAATACATTTTAATTCCAGGTTAAAAGAGTCAGCCTTGTCCAGCCGGGAAACCACCCACTCATTAAAGTCTTACCCACACCTTGGACAGCCCTTAATACTCGCAAAAAGCTTAATGAATAACCTGAAACTGCCCCGTGACAGACACACACAGGTGAGTAGAAGCAGTAGTTGCTTCTGTCCAGTCTCCCACCTTCCCCTCATTAATCCAGTGTCCCTCATAAATCCCTCGATGAATACTTTAATCCCACCAAAGCATCTTAGCATTACTGACATCAGTGGTTCCCAAAGAAGGTGTCTTAAGGATGGGCCAAGGGTGCCTCCAGATTTGTTGATTGACATTTTGTGCTGAAAGCTCAGATCTATATATATAGATAAAATTAAAAAAATGCAGTTTATATGCATCAGTTTATTTATATTATATTATATCAGCACTAACACTTCTGTGCCCTTTATATTTGGAGCACACTGATCCAGTCTGAGATGGTCAACCTTTTTCTTAGCATCCTATTTTTCAGGCAAGAACAGCACGTTGTGTGTTTTCAAAATCTCTGTCACGTGTTCTTGTGACCTTTTTGACCCCTTTTGTCCCGTATCACCTCCCTTTAGCTCCTCCTCAGGCTTCAGCTCCTCAGCCTGCTCCTGCAGCGCAGCCGGCGGACGGGGGAGAGAAGGAGGCACAGGTTGGTCCATCAGGAGGAGGAGTGGAGAGTGAGGCAGAGGAGGAGCAGTCTAGCAGCTGCTGCAAGGTGAAAGCTCCTCGGTGGATACGAGCCTGTATGCACTACCGTTTCCCTGCCAGCATCGACCCTTTCACCAGTGAGGACCCCGCCGAATACACCACACCCTGCCACCTTCTCCATAACGTACAGCGCAGTAGAACCACAGAAACCATGTTCTAAATAATATATACTTTGCCTAATAATACAGAATAGATCCTGCTTACTTGCCATGCTCTTATTCCCATCGAGCTCTAGTTGTAAAAGTATTGGTGCTTGCTTAGTGATCACCACCTCTCTTCTGTGAATACAGAATGATTCCAGTCTATCCTGACTTTAACCTCACCTCTGTCTCTTCTCCTGTGGTCTAATTCCCTAATTCCTCTCTCTGCAGACCTGATGTACGTGCTGTGGATGTTTCTGGTTTCTCTTGCTTGGAACTGGAACGCATGGTTCATCCCGGTGCGTTGGGCCTTCCCCTATCAGACTCCAGACAATATTTACTACTGGCTGCTGACCGACTACCTGTGTGACCTCATTTACATCCTGGACATCACCATCTTCCAGCCACGTCTGCAGTTTGTCCGTGGGGGGGACATAGTGGTGAGTGAGACGCTGGAAGTTTTTACTGTAACTGAGCACCACCTCATGCTCGGACTAACACAGTGTTATAATTTGGATCATTAATCTGTAATCATTTTGTTTTCATTACAGAGTGACAAAAAAGAGATGAGAAAGAATTACATGAAAACCAAACGTTTCAAAGTAAGAACAGAACAAAAGCAGAATTTTGAATATTTTCTACTCCTCCATGCTTCACGTATTAATTGCAGTTCAGTCATGGTGAGGTGATACGCTCCTGTTTTTCAGTTTGACGTAGTCAGCCTTGTTCCTCTGGAGATCTTCTATTTTAAAACTGGCATCAACCCTCTGCTCCGCTTACCCAGGCTGCTGAAGGTGAGGCAATATTCAACCCTTTAAAAAAAATCAGTCTCCTACAATATTAGCACACTGGCAACCAACACACTAAGACTCCCTCCACTTTTTCAGCAGTCACATGGATCAAATTTGCTGAGCCACACACAACAATGTGTGTTACAGTGACAATATCAAACACAGTATCATTAAGTTTGTCACCAATATAAAGGAAAATGTTTATTTCCGAGGCTTCATGTAACTGTTTTGGGAAATCAGCTTTCAGTTATTTAAATATCTCTCAATAAATATCAAATATTATATCAATTTTGAAACCAAACTTTTTTTCCTGTTCTCTCTCAACTCCTTCCAGATCAACTCCTTCTTCGAGTTCAACGAGCGTCTAGAGGCCATCTTGACCAAAGCCTACATCTACAGGTCAGCAGCAACCTTATAGTATCTAAACGTGGCGGTAACTGTCCTGTTCTTCCTCTTCGTTACATACTGGTAAAGTACTTTCAGGAACTATGACAAAGAATCACCCCTTATTAAGCACCGCATGACTCAGGCTTCATGCAGAGACACAGTTGAACAAATAACTGGGTTTAGATATTCAGTGTATTCACATGTATTGCTGTCTCACTCTCTGTCTCTCAGGGTGATCCGTACCACCACCTATCTTCTTTACTGTCTCCACTGTAATGCCTGTCTCTACTACTGGGGCTCTGCCTTTAAAGGACTGGGATCCACCAAGTGGGTGTACAATGGCGAAGGCAACAGGTTGGTGGGATGAATACACACACACAGACACACAAAATGGATGAAGGCTTAAGGGGTTTAACATAAAGGAGCAAACTGCAGGAAGACATCCGCTCAGCTAAAGAAGCAGTTGCAGAACTGCTCACTGAGTCACACACGTTCCACCCACATTAAACCTCCCATGGTCTACTTTAGTTGCATCTTTTCACTTTCATTTTACAGCTCATTTAAGTGAAACATCACGTTGATTTGAAGCCAATTCCTTGTTCTGCCTCCTTCCGATGCCTCCTGTCTTTCTCTCTGCTCAGTTACATCCGCTGTTACTACTTTGCGGTGAAGACCCTGATCACCATTGGGGGTCTGCCAGATCCCACTACTCTCTTTGAGATTGTCTTCCAACTCATCAACTACTTCGTTGGAGTCTTTGCCTTCTCTATCATGATTGGACAGGTAGATATACAAAAATACACAGAGACATTTGTGCCTAACATATGTTCCAATACATCATAAATCTCTTTGTGCAATAATGGTGTTAAATTTTAATTATGTCCTGTAACTTTATCTTGCAGTTGGCTAATTTTGTCTCATTTGTCTCTCAGATGCGTGATGTGGTTGGTGCAGCCACTGCAGGTCAGACCTACTACCGCACATGTATGGACAACACTATTAAGTACATGTCCTCGTATCGCATCCCCAAAGACGTCCAGAACCGTGTCAAAACTTGGTATAACTACACTTGGCAATCTCAAGGCATGCTGGGTAAGAAGAACATGTATCATGTTCATGTATATATACGTGTGGATCTGAGCTTTCAGTCACACTGAAAAATGATTCCTGTTTTCCATCCAGATGAGCAGGAGCTGCTGACTCAGTTGCCAGATAAAATGCGTCTGGACATTGCTGTAGACGTCAACTACTCCATCGTGAGCAAAGTCCCACTTTTTCAGGTAAGAATGAATAAAAACGCTAGAAAAGAATGGCATAGAATACTTACTAGAGAAAGATCTTCTAATCTAGATCTCCAGTGCAGACAGTCAGACATTACTACTGCACTTCAGAAACACTCTTTTCCCTTATTGGTCTGTTTTCCCTTTTTGCAGGGTTGTGACAGACAGATGATCTTTGACATGCTGAAAAGCCTACGCTCTGTTGTTTACCTGCCGGGGGATTATGTCTGCAAAAAGGTACATACTGTCTGCAAACTTGCCTGTACTTTGTTTGCAGAAGACGTGTATTGGTCTCTCCTTCTCACCATATGACTCTGAGTTTTCCCCCCTCTTTGTTGCTTAGGGCGAGGTGGGTCGAGAGATGTACATCATAAAGGCAGGGGAAGTGCAGGTGGTTGGAGGACCCGATGGGAAAACCGTGTTTGTCACCCTCAGAGCAGGATCAGTCTTTGGAGAGATCAGGTGACGTTTTTTAATCCTTTAACCCCACCCCCTGCTGTCAGCTATATACTCTGCTGTTTATTTACCTGGATTATTTTTATAACGGGGCAGTTTTGAAAATGACCACACTGTCCAAAAAGACAAGAGTGTATTCAAGCTGCCATTTAACACATTTCAGATCTACCATAAAACTGTGGGGCAAAATGTATTTTTAAGATTTTCATACTTTCATCTTTGTTTTTGTTACAGTTGGTTTCAGATGTCTTATACATTTTTTTATGATTTTGCATGAAAACACTAAATATGACACATAGACCTGCTGTATAAGTGACCTCTGTTTTCCTATAATTGAAATTTGAATCTTAGAAAATTTCATTTTAAACCATCAATTATCTCCCTTCTTTCTGATTGGCAGCTTGCTTGCAGTAGGTGGGGGTAACAGGCGCACAGCCAATGTGATCGCTCATGGCTTTGCCAATCTTTTCATCCTGGACAAGAAAGACCTGAACGAAATCCTGGTCCACTACCCCGAGTCCAAGAAACTGCTTCGCAAGAAGGCCAGGTTAAGCATGAATGGCACTATGTGTTTCCATAATAATCAAAGCCTCAAATTTTTACTTATTTCACTTCTATGGAGTGTTAACAGCTTTGGCTGGATGTTACAGTGTTTTTAAGTCTGACTGAAGTCACTGTCACAACCACAGGAAGATGCTTACTAAGGGAAAGAAACCTGAGCCCAAAGAAGAGGCTAAGGAACCCCCTCAGGTACCGGCAGCCCATGTCAGGCAGGAGACTCCCAGACTGCTGAGAGCTGCGCTGGAGATGACAGAGAGGTCCTCTGGACTTAAAGGGGTTCTGGCTAAAGTCAAGGTGAAGACCAACAAGTCCAGTATCTCATTACAGGTAAATATACTCACAACCTGAGCAAACCAAAGAATAAAGATATGCACATGTCGAATAAGAAGAAGTCAAGAGAAGTCACAGTCACGTTTACGCAACATACAAACTCCTCTGTCATCTCTCCTCTTCCAGCCCTCCATCTCTTCCTCTCTGCCCCCTCCATCTCCCACCTCCAGCTCTGGACCAGACAGAGACGTGGACACTCCCTCACCCATCTCTGCCAGCTCCACGGTGTTTCGCTCTGCTTCCCGCTGCCACAACAACAGCTCTGTGATGCCTCACTCCGCATCACATTGCCACAGCGATGCAGACGAAACACTCGCCATGGACCAGAGGGAGGAGGATATCAGTGAGGATCAAGGGAATGAGGGCGGGAAGAGGAAAGGAAAAAAGTTGTGATATTTTTCTACAACATGTGGGGAGGAGAGAGGTGAGGAAGGTGGGGACAGGAAGCAATAAACTTTGAGGATTTGTGTCTACATTTAGAGGAGAGGGAGATAAAGAGAAAGGAGGAGGACATTAAGAGAAAAGAGTGAGTGGCAGGTGTGATGAGGGGAAGGAAATTGGAGTAATCAACAGAGAATAAAGAAGCTGCTTTTAATGTGGAAATAGAGGAATAAACGCTGCAGAGTATATCTACAAGACACTGACAGAATGGGAAAGACAGAGAAGGTGTTGTAAATGAAGATGTACAAAAACTGTAATGTTTTATTGTCAGACTGATCAGTTAAAGTTGTGTGGGACATCTTCATTGCAAAATATCTAAGTAGTACTGTATCTACGGGCTGCCATGCAGTTGTAATGTACCTGTAAATTTAAAAAGGTGACATATTTTGTCACTTGTGTCCCTGGTTTTTCAAACTGGAGCCCTGGAAAATAAAACTCTGTGTTGTATTTTTTTCCAGTTGCTTTGCATTCCTCTTTCAGCCTCCACCCACTGTGTTTACCTTCATTAATATCAATATTGGTTCATCTAATGTTGGAGCAAGCCATTCCTCGCCTGGTTACTTCCTCAGAATTCAAGCATGTTTGTCATCTACACTGAGTTCACTGAATTCACAGTGTCTGTGTTGAGCGAACTCTGTGTGGGATAGTTAAGCCATAACAACTCAGATCAGCAATTTCCACAGAACTGAACTTCATGTCTTTGTACCACATATAAAATGTTTTTGCTGTTGTTGAGTGATAAATGTTTACAGATTCTTTTGTAAACTTCAAAATACAATATGCCTTATATATTTTTTTGTCATTTAACTTTGTGTTGTGTTGGTGTGAGTAGGATGCACTGCTGATGTTTTTATAAGTTGATCCTGAAATACAGCAGAGACCTAAAGATGTACGTGATCCTCTATTCTTCCGTCATAAAATATGTTAGCAATATATGTTGACAGGTCAGTGCGAGGTAATCTCAGATTATTTTATAATGTCTGACCATCATATCTTTAAGTCATATATCCTCTGAATGCCTCAACACTGGATTTTACATGCTAACACACATATATATGTCATTTCAATGGATCAATATATCACACTCAGTTAAAAAGGTAGCTACATGTATATAATCTAACACCACTGCTTTATACATTTTACAAACTACAGTTAACGTTTTTATGTTCATATTTTCTGTTTGTTTTGTACAATGATGTAAATATATTTGTTTTCTGAAAAGTAGAGGAATCGCATTTTGGTTTTCCAGCTAATGAAAAATCCCTGTACTGCTTTGCAGTGTCATGAGATGTACATGCATTCTAGAAATGCTAAATGTTTAATTTGGGCTGTAAACGCGTTTTACTCAGTGGTGATGTAATGTAATGATATTCATTTTTGTATAGATGGTTTGATTATTGCTAAGCCTCAGAAGATGGAATCATAAACCAGCTACCCACACTGCCAGACAATCTGTAAAGAGGAATGTCAGCGTTGTTTCTCTTGTATGGTTGTGTGTGTGTGTGTGTGTGTAGTGTGAGAGAGAGATGACTGCATATAATGGACTATAACAAATGTATGTGTGTGTGTATATATACATATATATCTTTTCTTAAACATGAGTTTGTCACTGATGTAGCTCTGTCTTTTGTGAATTTTGTTTAAATAAATGGACGTTTGCTGAATATAGTAACCTGAGTTATTATCATTATTTAGGTTAAGAAAAAAAAAAAAAAAAGCCTGACAAACAACAAGACAAGCTGCAAACCAATCAACCGCAAACCACAGCAGTGAAAACTAACAGGAAACGACACTCTAGATCCATGTGCTGATACTTGTTCTGATACAGAATGTGGTTACTGGTTTAACTGTTTAACCGCAGTGATGTTTTCTTCATTCAGCAGTGTGTAGACTAGACTAATGTTTGTTTTTTCCAGTGAATGCATTAGTAGGAATTAATTTGCACTAATACCACAGAGTAGAAATACAAGTAAGTATATAACTATTAGACTAATGTTAACTAGTTTATACTGATTTTCTGTAATTAGATATTTGATTTGATTTGTATTAATAATCTGAATCAGCAAAGTAACTAGTAACTACAGCTGGTAAATGTAATGCAGTAAAAAGTACTATATTTCCCTCTGAAGTGCAGTGGTGTAGAAGAACAGCTGAAAATGGAAATACATGTAGTACAAGCAGTTTTGCTTTTTCCCGTGGAAATTACCAGTAGAAATTTTCCAGTTCCTGTAACTGACTATATCACATCAGGTGGTTTTAGCTTAACAGTCAAGGATCGCTGAACTTGTTGTCTTATACAGACGTGTGTGTGTGTGTGTGTGTTTGTGGTTGACCTAAATAAACAGAAAATGTTTTTAGGTCAAGTCGTACTAAGTGTTTCGCGGGGGGTCGTCGTGGGTTTTATGGTACCTCGGGAAAAAAAAAAAAAAAAAAACTCATTTCCCACAATGACCTGCCCGTCGACGTCAGCAGGGTTTCGGTCAGCTGATCAGCTGAAGCCAGACTCCCTACGGAAACGTAGGAACTGTGGCACTGCAACTCAGTGATACGACAGCCGGCAGCAGAGCTCCTTATTGCCTCCCATAGATCCGATATTGGTAATTTTATTGATTAGTTAACGGACAAATCAGGCGACTTAACGGCTTCTCTTCCCTGTGCAGCCATTAGCTTAAACGCTGAGGCTAGGTAACTACAGCATTTTAATTTGTGCAGCTAGCTAGTGGGTGGCTAGCTGATTAACTTGTGATGGTCAGGAGATCTTTATAATAACGAAGGAGAAGCTGAGATGGGAGACAGCGATGGGGAGGACTCTAAGGAGACACCTGAGCTGCCTGTGGAGGTGAGTTAGATAAAGATTCAGCTGGCACAGCCTGGTTTCTTTTTTTCTTCTTCTTGCTCACAGGGTGTAGTGTCTACAGTGAGCCACATTAGAGCCGCAGTTACTGTCCACCACTGGTGGACAAGCATGTGTCATGACATACAGTTCATGTCAAAGGACAACATGTCACTCAGTCACACAGTATGCTCTCATTTGACGTAATAAACCCCGGGGTAGGCTTTCCTCTTCCAGGATCAGTACCTTTAATATAATCTAATGCTGTATTTCTGTCTCTTGCTATAGATCATAGTTTACATCCTGAGCTTTCTTCACGCTTCAGACAGGAAGGAAGCCTCGCTGGTCTGCCGCAGCTGGTACCATGCCAGCCAAGACCTGTGCTTTCAGGTAATTAGGTCCAGACGCCCTGAGACACATATTGAATGATAAGTGTGGGTAATAAACTCTTCAGAGGGGGTGTGGACGCAGTCTGCATGAGAGTTTATGCTTGAGGGCAGAATTAACCCCACGTCACCTCTCTCTCTGCTTCGTTTTGTGTAGAAGAACGTCACCTTCTGCTTCCCGGCCACGTCCTCGTCCCTGGAGCTGGTCAGAGGTCTGGGCAGAAGGTCACACTGCAGTCTGATCATCAGCCAGCTGGATGGCTTCAGTATGTCCAGATCACTGCTTCTGGAGGTGCAGTATGCTGTCATGTTTTTAAAAAAAAACACATCATTACTTGGATTAGCATGAATCCGAGTTTCTGACACATTTTGAGATCCTTAGCACTTTTCATAGATTAAGATTAAGATTAGTACGTGGAGAGAGTAGAAGCTTTAATCATTATAGATTTTCTCATGGAATTTTCTTACTGCCCGACCTTCAATTTAAGAATTGATAAAATTAAATTATTACTCATTTTACTAAGGAACGCACACAGACCCAAAATAAATCCCTTTTAATGGTTCATCAAGATTAAACAGGACAAACTGGAAGCAGAAGTGGATGGATGAAGTATATATTAATATGTATGTAACTTAATTGCATGTCTGAATGTCAGTGTTGATATAGGTCTTCCCTCTGTCGTGAAAATTATATCGCTGCTGCCATGCAAAGACCTAGTTACTTTGATTTTAATTTAGTTTTGTGTTTTCACTTCAAATGATCACACGCTTCTTTGCGGGCTGAGAGAATTCCCCCACCTCCAGGGCCTATGAATGCCTTCTGAAAAACACTTTTGATCAAACCCGAGTTGAGTGGATTTTATTCATCTCAGACACAAATTTCCACCAGGCTAGAAAAGAAGTCACTCCTCCTCAAAGACTGCCGGATTTTTAATATATATTAATTCTAATAATGTTGACCGGGATGTAGCACAGTCATAACTAAGCATGTTGTTGTCCAAAGTACAGAGAATCACCCTCACTGACCCATATCACGTTAATGTGTGTGTGTATTTGCATGTGATCATGCAATCGTTGAATTTCCTGTTAAAAATATTGTGCACAATCAAGTTGTAAAAACTCAACTGTTGCCTAGAAATATAAGGGCAAAGTCTAATCTACCAGTGTTTGCTTACTGTGTGAGTGTGAAAGCTGGATTATTTGAGGAAGTTAGGTGACGTTATAACCATCACACACATTGTCAATGTGTAGTTTTTTTACGCTGGTAGCAGGTAGTGAATGAAACAGTGTTCCTCCCTCTTCAGGTGGGTCTGTGTCTGGGCTCTAAACTGGAGAGCTTGGCCCTGCCTGGTAGCAGCATAACAGAGGCCTCTCTCCTGAGCCTCCTTCCTCGCCTCACCTCCCTCCGCAGGCTGGACCTCAGGGGCCTGGACAGCCTCTTCATGTCCGGAGCTTTCCTCTCCAGGGAGGAGCACAGGCAGCAGGTATTACATAAGAGGTAACAGTAGGGTGGTGGGCGGAGGCGGGCCATTGTTTTAGTACAACCTGAAGAGCTGACCATCCTGCCAAGCTTTAAGTCATCACCACCCTGAAAATCTGTTCCCCCTAGTGTAATATTCATGTATTCATGAAGCATCATGTCAAGCCAGGATTAGTCATCTGATAAGAAAAGGGTTGTTGGCAGTGACAAATACAAGCATGGGTAAATGTAACCTGTCACACTAACTTCCCAAAGTAAATTTTTATTGTCGTCGTGTCTGCACAGCTTCATTGTTTTTTCACCTGGAGTAATGCTCCAATTTCAAGTCAAACTTCCTTCTTTTGTTCCAGGTCAGATCGGCTCTGTCTGGTCTGGAGGAGCTGGACCTTTCCGACCTGCGCTACCTCTCTGACCTCACCTTCAATCGGCTCACCGGCTGCACCCCGCGCCTCCGCCGCCTCTCGCTGGCCGGCTGCCATATCGCTTTTGAGTTTGACCCGTACCGAGGGTGCCCGGTGGGAGCCGTCGAGGACTCGTCAGCATTACTGTCTCTGAGGAACTTGAAGAGGTTGTTAACAGAGCAGAAATCCACCCTTGTAGCTCTGGACCTCAGCAGAACCTCCATCACTCCTGAGTCACTTCGCACTATTGCACAGGTCAGGAGACGTTAGATCCCTTCAACAGCTTCTTTACTGTTTGAGCAGCAATTAATGATTCTTCACAAATGCAACTGCTCAAGTTAAATCTCAATATTTATTTACCAGTTTATACAGAGAAAAGATGCTATGTTTATATTTGATAAGTTTCAGTAATATTGATGAGTCGTTTCATGATATTAGCATGACCTTTAACTTATTTAAAGACAAAGAGTTTCAGTTGGTTGTGTTGACTTTGTGATATTCTCTCTCTTCCAGGTTCAGGATTTGGTCTTAGAAGAACTGTGTCTGCATGGCTGCAAGGAGCTGACCGACTACTCGGTGGAGGTTCTAGTGAAACACCAGCCGAGCCTTAAGAGACTGGACATCAGTGCCTGCACTGAGCTGACCAGCAGGTCTGTGGAGGCTGTAGCACGGGGCCTAAAGTCGCTGACGCACCTCTCCTTGTCCCGCGACTGGAGGATCACTGAAAAAGGTGCCTGTAGTGTATTTCTGTGTGTGTGTATCATAGACTTAAAGAATATTTTGTAAATAGCAAACCATGGACTTAAAAACTATGTTCTATCCTGCGGGGGGCATAAGTGTGCTCAGAAAATGACACTGAAGAAAAGTCAGGGTGGTGGTAAACATTAGGATTCATTGCTAGAAAACATGTTAGACTTGAAAGCTTGAAAGGATTCCTTTGGTCCACAGGTCTCGCTGAGCTGCTGTCTGTGTCGTCCCTGAGGAGCCTGGATTTGTCCGAGTGTCTGCACATCAGTGGAGCAGAGATAGTGAAAGGCTTGAAGGGGTCCAATGCTGCCAGAGCACAGCTGGAGACGCTCAGCCTCAAGAGTTGCACCTACATTAGGGTGAGTCAGTGTCTGTGTGGGGTTTTTTTGTGTGTTTTCATTTCATTTGTATGAAAAATAGACAAAAAACAACAACCTTTTCCCTCCTCTCTCTGCAGGATCTTGCAGTTTTCTCTCTCACTCAGCTTCTTGGGGCTACTCTCTGTGAGCTGGACCTGACCTCGTGCGTCAACGTGACTGACCTGTCTGTGCGCGCTATCGCCACCTACCTGCAGAGGCTGGTAGTTCTGCGGCTCGGTTGGTGCAAGAAAGTCACAGACTGGGGTTTGCTAGGGATGGTGGAAACAAGCCAGTGCGATTCTGACGAGGAGACGGTGAGAACCACAGACAGGTGGTGGGTGTAAGAGAACTCTTACGCTCTTACGTGTCAGAGCTGATGTGATAATTTAATATTCTCCGCAGGGAGAAAAGGGTCCCAGGTTTACCCGGACCTTCGGCAACATGGGCTTCTTCAAGCCTCCTCGTCTGCCTTTTGAGGAGCGACCCAAGCTGGTGACACAGAATGACCTGGAGCAGTTCAAACTGCAGGCCGGAGCTTCACTTTTAGCTCTCAGCAGACTCCAGGAGCTGGACCTCTCTGCCTGCCCTAAACTCACTGACAGCAGCATCACACAGGTGGGACGCTGAGGAGAGACAAAGGGTTCGTTTTGGAGCAGGGATGCAGAATATTAAAAAAAAAAAAAAAGAAAAGATTGTGACTTTATACCGTTTCCCTTCTACCCAGGTGGTGCGCCACCCAGACCTCCACCGTCTGTCTCTCTCCATGCTCCCAGAGATCACTGACGCCAGCTTGGCGTCGATAGGCTGGCACTGCCGCAGCCTCACCAGCCTGGATCTCAGCCACTGCCCAGGTATCAGTGACCGCGGAGTAGCACAGGCTGCACCATACCTCCACAGACTGCAGCATCTCTACCTCTCCTGTTGTAAAAGCATCACTGATAGGTGAGTGGCACGGAAACCCCAACACATGCTCTGTGTCTGTAGCTACAGATGAAACATTAATTCCTAAGCTCTTGACCTTTAAACCTCGCAGATCCTTGTTCCTCCTGGCGCAGCACTGTAAGCGTCTGAGAACTTTGGACGTCTCGAGGTGCAAAAACATCTCCGCAACAACGATAGACCTCCTCCAGTCACAGCTGCCCTTCTTGGAAAACGTCAACTATAAATTTATAGGTGGGTCTGATCTCACTCTGACACTCTGACTGAATGTCCTGCATGACCACTGGACCTTTTCAGTAACAGAACTCGCTGACCAAAGCCTGCTCCAGGAGTCGAGCTTTTGCACATGTCAGCATTTTGCACACGAACTGAAGAAAATATTGATAAGTTGTCAGTTTACAGTCTGAGCTACTGTAAAACCCACCATCTATAGGTCAGCCTGTAAGTGATTTTGGCATAGGCAGGTACCACTTGTAAGAAACGCCTCTGCCTGTACGGTTAAACATTTCCTAAGTGTGTTCATGCCTGGATTCAAACAGTCAAACCAGGAAGACAAGAATGTATCTGGCTGAGAACGTGCTAACCCCACACACCACTTTTAGCTGTTTGATGTAATATATATATTCAGTTTATGTGGTGCATCATCACTGAGGACACAGATTTCATCCAAGGAAGGCATTTCAGGGTGCGGTGTTCATGCATGAGAATCAAATGAGTCATAATGAGAATGTGATTTGGTTTCGTGTACATTTGTATCCAGGCCACACAAATCAGAGATTCTGCTTGTCATATTAATTGTCTGGTAGTGACAAGGTGTTTTTATCTAAGTTAAAAGGTATATAACAGTATATCAGATGGTACTTATAAAATGTCCCTTAAGAAGTGATTTTGTTGAGACTGAACGTTATTTTTTAATATATAAAAATAATGTAAATATACATCTAAGAATTAGATGTATGATTTAAGATGACAGATTAGCCATAGACTAAATTCTACACCGTATTTGCATAATGACGTTCCATTTTTTTTTTGCTTTGAGCACTAAAAAGGAGGAAAGGCTTACTTTAAATGCTCACACTTGTATGCTTCTGTTTTTTGACTTTGGCTGCATACTTTTTATTTTAATTTCTTGATAATTCCTTCTTTTTTTTAAAATAACCAAACACTGCAATAGCACAAACTGTAGTATTGAACCAATTTTCATTCATATAAGGGACCGTCACTCCTTTTTTTTAGTCTTGCTCAAGCACTGTAGTCTAATTAAATAAATTATCACTTAATACTGTATGCACATTGATGAAAAAGTTTGTACTGTTGTAACGGAGTATGGCACAGAGAGACCTACAGACGGTCAAGATGAAGAATCAAGTTAAGAGGTGGTGATTTTATAAATAAACCAAAGTTTGGCAACTATGCTACGAGACAAACACACATACTTGTTTTTTTTCTCAGTATAAATCAAACTGTTTATTCATGTGAAGTCGCCCAAGGTGCATGATTATCATCACAGAGGGTGGTGTGTCAGGAATGCACTGCAGAGGGAAGTCGTGACTCTGCTGAAATGAAATAACCAAATGCCAAAAAAGAAAAAGCAGCAAACACTCAACAGTCCGTTTTTAGAGTTAATTCAGGGTTTGAGGCGAGACAGTTCAGGCAGAGCCAGCGATCATCGATTGCTCACTGTGTCGTACAGATTCACAGGAATGATTGTTGGTTGTTGCTAGTTTTTTTTCTTGTAGTTGTCAAAAAGTTGATTGTAGCAACAATTACCTATTGTTACGCTTAATAACAAGAAGAAATAAAAAGTCAGCTTGGTACCTAATCTGCATTACTGCAAAACAATAAGTCACACAGAGCTTTCAGAGTATCTCTGCTCCACAGTAATCATTACTGAGCCACTGGGATCCGTACAAAGGCGAGTACCTATAGGTACGTATAAGCAAAATATTTGTCCAACATCAGAAATATGCTGTATTTCTATGTCACACTTTGGAAATAAGTCTAACCTGTACCACATGTTGAGAAAGCACTGTGTTCTAGTTAATGCCCATTTACAAAAAACAAACAAACAAATGAGCGCAACCGGATCAGAGCACCTGTAGCCTCAACCAGTAATAAGCAGCCTCGCACACAGGAATATTCCATGTATCCTACATAGTTTTAGATATATTTAGAAATATAAAACTGATTACAACACAAAATTAAAGTACCATTACTTGAGTGGTGGTATTATATAACATCAAGAATCTCATTTATCCAAGTTGCTGTTGTTTTTGGAAATTTCTGAAGTTTCCAGACAGCTGAGGAGCAGAGAAGAAGAACAGCTGAACATCAGCGGCTCGTTCCATGTTTTCATTGTCTCACTTGGATGTAAAGAATCGGGCCACTGAAGAAAAGTCTAATGTCAGGATTATGAATCTGTGTTATTAAGTGCATGGACGCACAGGTCAGATCTCACGTACACGCCTCCTCTTTCTCACACACACACACACACACACACACACACACACACACACATATATATTTACACACTCACACATCCTAGTTGCACTGCAGCCTGTGCACACACTCTACTGCTCAGTCTGGCTGAAGTCGTAGCAGAAGTTGAAGTTGCTCGGCGGTTTGGGGACGAGGGGCGCGCTGTCAGGGATGGAGACGTTCTCGAGGTCCAGGAGCCGGAGCTTGATCTCCATAGAGAGGAGGATCTCCAGCTCGCTGCGCATGGATTCACTGCTCATCTCCCGGCCCAGGAGAACGTTCAGTCCATCTGTCCACAGGCAGAACTGACAGGTGGGGAAAGACAAGGTCAGTGTAAGTACACAGTGTATTCTTTCTATACATTATATGACACACATGGAAAAGAAGAAACTGTGATAAAGAGGGAAAGGTTCCCAGTTAATGTGTAGAAAGGCTGGGACATAGGTAAGCTTAGAGCCAGACTCACATCAGTTCTGGAGGGTGCGATAAAGTTCAAACTGTACTCTTCTACATCATACGTAATGCTAAACGCCAGGTCCAGGACCTCCTACAGCAAGGGAGGAACACACATACAAACACAGTGAGACTTCTCGTTTCTTACGTGAACCGATGGGATGGGAGCATGAACATTATCTCAAAAGATAAGAAGAGCTGCTGACCTTGTTCTGTTTGCCTTTGTTCTCTTTCATGTGAGGACAGTCTTTTCCTGTCAGCAGGCCTTTGATATCTGCAACTGGAACTGAAGGACGCAGATGAGAAGGAGAGAAGAGAGGAATAATGAAGACAGAAAATCAAGTTAACACAAATTAAAATACTTAGATCAGCAATGATTTTTTTTTTAATCTTTATCTTTTTTATTAATCTAAACAAAGAAAATGTTGTAAATCTTCACACTTACTCTTCTCTTGCAGTGTTTCTATTGGTGGATTTTCCATGTCTTCCTCCACATCGCCGTAGTGAAGCATTTTGTGATTGGGTGACAAGCGGCAGTACCACAGTTTATCTGAGAGAAAAACAGCCAGTCACAAAGGTTAGCCAGACAAGAAACAGTCTACTGTCTTTGAAGGGTGTGTGACTGTGAGCGTGCTGGCCTCTCACCCTGCCTGCGTCGGCTGCTGATCTTTCTGAACATCGTTCCCTGACACAGCCTGTTGAGCCTCTGCTGGCGGATCAACTCGAGCAGCTCTGGCTTCAGGCGCTCTTTGAGCTCACTGCAAAAAAAAAAAAAAAACACAAACACGCACTCAAACAAAATGCTTTGAATTACGTCAGAGTTTTTTTTTTTTTTTTTTTATCATTATTTTGATGAGGAATCAAACGGGGATCACAGCACAGGCAGCACCTCTGCTGGCAAGCAGCACACTGTTACACTCAGTGTTTAGCGACAAACAGTCACATAATAAACAAGTATGGCTGCTGACCTATTAGCTGATTCCATGGGGGTGGAAACTATCTGGAGTCATCATTGGAGCTGATCAGGTTGCACTATAGATACTGTGTTACTTTACTTTTTCTACTTAAAAAGGCAAAGTAACACAGGGTCACTGATATTAAAATGTTTGAAGGCTGATCAGATTTAAAAATACATTCATACTAACTAGCTTTCATCTATTAGCCAGTCTGAACATATATATTTTTTTTAACTAAAGATTCATTCTCTAATTGATCTGATTTCATCTTTCCTGCTTTACATGATTATCAGTTTGTATTGACTATAGAAATGGACAATGTTCTGCCTTGTAGCTAAGGCAAATGACTCAAACAAGGCAACGAGGAGATGCACATGTGAACTGCTTCATCGAGGACTGATATCTAGTCCCGAAACAACTTGCAACTCACAGTACAGGTGGAGCGAGAGTCTCTTCCTGGTGCAGCCGTTCTGTCTGCCGCAGTTTGAGGATCTCGCTGTAGTTGAGAGCGTTGACTTTGTTCTTGAAGAGCTCCAGCGAGGTCGGCTTACTGGACAACGTCCTGGTGATCTGCTCCCTCACCACCTGCATCACCTGGGGATGGAGACATTGGGACAGAGAGATGGTTACGTGCCGTGTAGGGGTGGCTAATCGGTCCAGTTTCCCAATTCGATTACCAATCGATTATTGAGTTTCCATTTGACAACAGTAATCCAGAATACACCATAAACGTACTGCACCATTAAAAAAACAGTCAGCTGCTGAATTACTCTTCTCTTTTATTAAGAAGCATCTCAAAGCACCTTCAGTATTGTGTAGTATAGCTGTAACTTACAAATTAGTTTTTTAAACTCGTTTTAGATGTCTTTAACCGGGGCTACTTTTGTTGTCACCTCGTGGAGTGTACGTTGATTCGGTGGAATGAGGCTTAAGGCGGTTGTCTTTAGCCCACGCAGCCTCCTCTGGATGGAAGCGCGACATGTGAGCCTTCATCCATCCGTTTTCTATACCGCTTGATCCGTCAGGGTCGCGGGGGAGCTGGAGCCTATCCCAGCTCACTACGGCGAGAGGCGGGGTACACCCCGGACTGGTCGCCAGTCAATCGCAGGACCGACACCCAAAGACAGATAACCACACGCGCACACACTCCCCTAGTGGCAATGTAAAGTAGCCAGTTAACCTAACGTACATGTTTTTGGGATTGTGGGAGGAAGCCGGAGTACCCGGAGAAAACTCACGCAGGCACAGGGAGAACATGCAAACTCCGCGCAGAAGAGCTCAGACCGGGGTTCGAACGTGGAGCCCTCACGTTGCTAGTATAGGTGGGGTTTCACATGACGTCACGACACAGCGGCGCGAGGGCGCCAAATTCGGATGGAGGGCAGGAAGTGTTTCAGCCGTTAGCTGACTGACACACACTGAGAATCTACTGTGTGGAAAAATGCCTATGTTTTGTGTAGTTTACCGGTGCTCAAATCGTTCCAGTAGAGAAAAAGGAAAAAAAGCTATTATACGGTGCCAAAAGTAGTCACTCACAAAGGTGAGAAATATAAAAAACTTACCGAACAACGCCGTAAAAGCTGGATTTTAGACCTATGTCTGCGGTCGGGAGGAGCAGTCTGCTAACGCCCGTGTCTGCAGTGACCACTTCGTCAAAGGTATGTTAGCTAGCTAACTTGTTTTTTGTGGCTGTGTTTATATCATTGGGTTGTCGCTTAATGCTCATTTACATAGTAATAATTATTAAGTTACCGGTAGTCTAATATGGACTTCACTGGGACTTTTTAGGCTGCCCTAGCGTTTTAGGGGACGTTGACTCAGTAGTCCAAATGCTATTTCGCTGTCATGTCATACATTAGTATTTCTATGTAATTGACAAATAAACCCCCTTGTATTCCGGTAAGATGTGTTTGTTGACATTATAGCCGCTATACGCTATACGGACTCTGCTAATATTTCCTCCATCGGCTTTGACATGTCACTTACTTCCTGCCCCCCTTGTGAAATCGCTCCGCCTACGTGCGTCATCATGATCACGTGACTGAAACCCAGCTATTGCCACAGTACTTAGTGCAGTAAAGTTTGCAGACAACGTACGTCCTGTCGACGTGTTTAAAACTCCTGCCATTAAAACCATCCACACGCTCGCCTTTAGCCCAGATGGAGCTGGATGGACTGGTTGGCTGCCGGTTAATGTTTTTTTCTTCGTCCATTTCACGCGCCTCTCGTGTCGCTAGCATAGTGAGCTCGCTCGCTGGTTCTGTTACAGGGTGTTTTGTTATGACTGTTACTCAACAGCTCCGCCTTGGGGTTAAATCCTGTATGACAGCCAGTAACTGGAGAGTCACTGCAGTGTATTACAAAAAAAAAAAAAGTCCGTGTTCACCTTACCAGGCCAGAACATGGACTGTGGATTGTAAGAAAAGAAGCACAGCTTACTGGCAGCTCACTGGGGACGAGAACTTCCTCTCCTCCACTCTTTCATTCATTGCTCCAAGCCACACCCACTGGGTTTGGTCCATTCATATATTTTTCCGACCTACTTCTATGATCAGGTATAAGTTTAGGAGCCAATTCCCTCCATGTTCACACTGTCAAATCAGGGAAGTCTGTATCTCCCTCCTCTTCTCTCTCACCCCACACAGGGGCCAGTCATTGATGACTGTGCTCTTTATTGACCTAATTAACCACAGCACCATACCAACCATCCTGGGGTTCATCCTTATAACTGGGATTAAATATCTAACATACATTTCATTTCAAAACTAATTTGTAAAGAAGTTCCTCCAGACTGAGCTGCTATAAAACTGACTCAGCGTTCACTATACCCGCATGATTTTTCTGTGTGTGTGTGTTTCTGCATGACTTGTTAAACTGAGGCTCACATAGGGGGACGGGGGGTGACCCCGACTACCCTGAGACAAGAGCTCAGGGCAGTTGGTCAAACTGAGCGCATGTTGCATGTGTGTAAAATTTATAGCTCTTTTCCGCATACATGCTTCAGCAGTAAACAGTGGAAAATCTATATAAAAATCCATAGTGCTACAGGAACGGGCCAACTCCCAGCTCTGTTTGTCTGCACACAGGCAGCTCTGCTGACCTAGATCATTCCTGTTCACACCCACTTTGATTGTGAGCAATCACTGACTAAAGTGTAATCTGACCCATTCAGTAAAATTCTGTCCAGACTTCTCTCCACACGGTTAAACACTATTGCACAAACTGCAGTTTGTTACAACAGAGTATCAGCTACACAGTGATTTACATAACATTACAAAACCAAGACTAGATAAGTCAATCTTGTGGCAGTCTGATAACGCAAATTCAGATATGAATTCGTCAGATGTTCCTTGAAGGCTGAAGACGAAAAGTGTGTCCGACAAGGGTTTTTAATGTGACCGAACCATTTATGACCACAGAGAGTGACGGGGTCTGTCCGTCAGGCAGCACTGGAAGTACAGACAGTGAAATCCAGACTGTCATTCTATATTGTGTGAACATGCAGGGACACAAAACAAGCGGCTAGAGTTTCACACTGTCACATTGCCTGCTCAAGCCCCCTGAGCCAAAATAACCTCAGTGTCCAGAAATTTTCACATGACACGAGTTTCAGACAGCCACCTCACACTGTTGCGTCATCATAACTCTCATGCTATAAATCATTTCTATTGTGAATTGTCACTTTTTTTTTTTTACAACTTAGCCTTGGAGTAGAGATCTTTACGTACTACACCTGGAACACTTGATATCAAATTTCCAATTAACTAATCAGTAACTACAGAGCAACAAACTGCTTACTGCACATTACAGCCAAGAAAAAAACACCCAACCTTACCTCCATCTTTTATCCTTCAGAGCCGACTACTGCGACAAATTCTTTAATCCCAACTTTGAATCCCACCCGTCTTCAACAATAAGAGAAATGAGACGGGGAAGTGGTGAAAGTGAGGTAGAAAGAGAGAGATAGAGATCACCTACATGACAGGAGAGGTGCAGGCCTGTGGGTGTTTTGTAAATAGACACCCTGATATTCTCACACACATGCACACCCTCCCTGCCCAGCCCCTCTGTCATTTAGCTCCACTGGCCAATAGGAGCGATGACTGGCAGCTGTCTCTGTTCCCTAAAACCCTGCAGCATGTGCATGTATGCTAAATGCGTGTGTCCATGTGTGTGTATGTGCTCAAGGAGGATGACCGTTACCACAGGGGGTGTATGTAGAGTCACGCAAGTACAATCACGTCACTGGATGGAGGGAGTGTGTGTGTGTGTGTGCGCGTGTTTTTGTGGAGCAGTCTCAGTCACATGCACCAACACAAATAAGTCCAAATCATTCTCTAGGTAACGAAACCTAAATTTGCAATATCACATGTACCACTACCACCACCTCTCTTTTTCTTTGGTTTCTCTCCCTCTCCGCTCCCTTCAGTCCAACCCTCTCATTCCCTCCCTCTCATATTGTTTCCAGAGGTTTTACGTTCCCTCTGTTGTTGTGTTATTACTGCTGATGCCCTGGGCGCTTTGTTTTCCTTGTTTCCTTGTCCCTCTGTTTCTGCCGCCTACCACGCTTCTCTTTGTCCACCTAATGCCCCTTTGTCCTTGCCCCAAAGCACCCTGGGTAGGGGGCCGTGGGTAAAAACAAAAGGCCGGTCTGCCGTCCTGGCACTCAGGACACTGGGCTGCTCCTGGCGGGGCAAAAGGTCGCTGAGTTTTATGACTATCAGGAGAACACTTTGTTGATGACGGACGGCTGTGTGTGATGTCGAAATGCGACTCGGGACAAAAGCTCAACCACCACTCTGTCTTTCAGCTGGATTCTCAATATTTCTCTCAGACAAGACCCTGCTGCTCAAGGCTTGGCTAAACCTATTACCATAGTACATGTACTACAATGTGACTGTAAGGTCACTGTCTGTTCCTAAATGCTGTCTGTGGGGGCAGGTCAGGGATAGTTAGCATAAGAATAAATCTATACAAAGTCACAAAAGTACAAAGCTACACAAATCCACCATAAACAGTTGTTTAAAAGGCTCTCATTTAAGCTAAACATGATTCATGATGCTGTTGTTCAAGGTAGGAACCAACAACCTGAGGACTGTATCACAGAACAAGGATCACTGCTTTGTTGCTGAGTCCCAGACGGACAAACATCTAGGATTAGAAACAGTGATCAGATACAAGGCGATGACTAATTTCAACATTATTTCGCCATTTATGGAAGTATATTTGCAGCTGGGCCACTCTGACTTGGCCTACTGTAAATGAGTCTAAGGACTCCATGGGAAGCACGGTGTTGCTATGTCACGGGATTTGTTTGCAGTGAACAGACCAGTTCTGACCGCGGTAGTTGTCGACGTGCCATTAAGCCACGCTAGACCAGCGATTCAGTGTGGGAAGACCTTGTACCAGCTCTCATCCTCACACATATCAATCCGAACAAAACAAAACAACTGGCTTCTTGTCCTTGAAAAATTGTGCATCAAAGAATTCAGCTTGGTCCTTAAACCATAGTTAACTGCATGCTTACAGTGGACAACGTAACCTATCTTAGGGAAACGCAGCTACAGTTATGGACTGATTATTGACTCATCTGCCACTTTCTGCTGGGTCCTTGGAGAAGAAATAACATTTTCCTGACTGGATATTGAGATGGATATCAGGAAATTGCTAAACTAGGATGTAGTCCAACCTTCCAGTACATTTATGGATGTGTCTCAACCATAAATATTGTTATTACTATAAATACAAAGGGACTAAAGTGGTGCTGGAGCCAAAAAGTTCAGGTCTGGCGATTTTTAATCCATGGTCATCACACTCCATGATTTAAAGTGAAAAGACATCTGGATTAATTTGAGGCTGTCATTCCTACATGCAGTCCTGCATGGTGGAACAGCTCTATCCGTGGTGTCTAGGACTGAACATGAAGCAAACCATGCTGTGCTTTGCTGTGCTTGACTATTGTACCTTGTCAAAGTCCTCCTGCGTGGCTCGCATCTCTTTCCAGGTCTTGTTGAGCAGCTGAATGCAGACACAGAAAAGCTCCTCCAAGAGTCGATCCTGACTGAAGAAGATGGGGTGGTAGTCAGATCCCGTCTCTGAGGCTGCCAAACAGAAAGGGAGATTCTCAGTCTTCTCAGCGAAGGTCTGACCAGAGGTTAGAGAAATTTTTATGGCAGTAGCTGGTCGTAAGTCAACTTACGTGGCTCTCCAATACGAAGAATTTCACACAGGATGAGTGTGAGCTGTATGCTGCTCCTGGCAAATGGACATTCATGTTTGTCCTCCCTACTGCTGTTCTCCAGAACAAACTGGGAGAGGGAAACAATTAGAAATTTAGTAAATCATGAAATTAAGTCGCTATCATGGTGCTAACAAAGATTAAAAATATATCTTCAAATTGTGTGACAATTAACAGATAAATCATGCTCACCCTGCTGTAGGCATCAGGATAGCGTGAGGCAAAATAAAACATGGTGTCCAAAGCTAAAAGGCCGGGAGGCGTCCGTACCAGATCCTGACCAGGGTTACTGTTGTTCTGAAACAAAAAGGATTAGGAGGAAAGGGATAGGATCATTGACTATAATATGACGCAAATTGATACACAAATGCCAAAGAATAAGTTCTGACAGCAGACACTTACAGAGAAGCCCAGTTTCTTGAACTCTTTAGCACAGAGCGAGCGTCGCCTCTCGTGGCTCAGACTGTTCTCGCTTTCTGTCTCAAAGGCTGCCTGTCGCAAACTGTGGAGGATGTCTCTCTGCTCCTGTTGTCACAGGGGGAAGATACATGGTTTAAATGTTTCAAAGTGTTATGTTGTTGGACCTAACAGACCATTACTATTGCTAATTACATACTCAAGTATGAAAGATTAAGAGATTTGGCTGGAAAAATAAACTGCCTTTGGCCAAAGAGCAGCTGATTAAATTTTGGTGTCTGTTGCCTCTAGGCAGTTATTGCATTTTAGGCCTAAACAGTTTAAGGATCAGAAAAGAATTCATAAATCAAATTATCTAGGACCTATATTGTTAAAAATGATGTGTGTGGGTCTAACAGGAAGTCAGAGAAACGTTCAGCAGCAGCTGCTGTTTTCTGTCTGAGTCTGTCTCCTCACGTTATGACTCACCTGGCTGTAACAGTCCAGCGGCGTCCTCATGCGAGGTTCCAGGTGATTCAAAGTAACTGACTGTAGGACATAGAGGTAGTGGGCCATCTCATCCTGGACTGAACCAGAACTATGGATGATGTTCTGCAACAAATACACAATTTTACTCAACAGGTCAAACAGGTGGTTTATTCAAATCCACAACTGCACAATAAAGAGGTTTCCTTTTATGACACTGTTAGTGAGATACTAAAAACTATATGAAATGCACATGTGAACAAGAAGATCATTTACCTTATAAATGTACTGACGGAGATTCTTCTTATTCAGAAATGCAAACATATCCTGGAAAAGGGAAAAGTAAGAACAAAGTGAGCACAACTAAAATGTGTTACTGATGTGCAATGGCATGTTTTCAACATGGGGTGGCAATATAGTGTCAGTAACAGACCAGTGGGCGGGACAAGGGTTAGTCTGTGTGGGACTTTGACCTCTGTGATGAAACCATCACTTGCTGGTACATGCGTGTCTGACTCAGCCTCGTTCTGTTCGAATTTGCTCTTGTGTTGGTGACACTGATAAGAAGGGTGGGTTTGTTGATTTACTGTAAAAATTGAGGAAGTGTGTGTCTGTGCCTGCGTGTGTGTATGTGAGTAACAAAGAGAGCCTGAGAGAAAAGAGACGACGGGCTGAATGAAGGAACTGTTTCCGTACAATAAGAGAGGAGCAGGAACCGAACAGAGGGAGAGAAAGCCTCCACTGTCCCCTGAAAAAATGAGAATGATGAGACTGATGGATCATTTTCAGGAGTCTGGCAGAAGTGATGCTCACTCCACTCGGACTCATAAAAACACTCTTTACCCCAAGTCACATGCTTGGGTTATCAGTGCTTCCCATCACTATACAAATGTCTCAGAGGAAAGAGTTGAGACAACTGAAAAAAAAAACAGCTAAGTGTAAGTGCGCACAGTGCATACTGCTGTACCACTGCAGGCACCACTGTCTGTCCTAAACATCTATTTATCTGCATGCTTGTGTGTTTGAACAGATACAAGAAGAAGGGGAACAGCATCAGAAACTAAGAGCCAGACTGCAGCTGCACCTGTCTGTCTGAGTCTCCGGCTGTCTGTAGTAGGGCCATAAGTAGGGCCATGGCTTTGGTCTGTATCTGCTGATTTGTCCTGAAAGAAACCAGAGAGGAGGATGTGAGACAAAGACACAATTTTATGATTCGCAGCTGTATAAAAAGGTGTGTTTAGGAAGAAAAGACAGGGTGAGATCAAAAAATGTTCCTGGTTCTTTCACGGTGTCGATCCTTGCATCAGCGTATTATGTCCAACTGTACAGTCTTGGTGTGATAAATGGCAGACAACTGGTGGCTGCTGTTTCATGTTAATAGTACTGTCGGCTCTAGTGTTTAACATATTTTAAAACTTCCTGTTACAGAGACAATGCTGCTACTTCTCAGCCTCCACCTCACCACCACACAGAGGTGTCACTGTCAGGGTTTGGTTTCTCTTCCAAAATACTTAACACTAGTTTGTTTGTTTTTTTTTGTTTGCTTTTTGTATGACACTGTGTCAACTCGAAATGGAAGTAAGTAAATAAGTGAGTCCAAAACCTCTTTGTTACTTACACCTGGAGGTGAGCGATTAGCCTCTCCATGGTGACTTCCTGTTTGACCTGCAGGAAGAGACTGTAACTGCTCAGCACCATGCTCTCCAGAATGTCCAAGGACACCTGCTGTATTGATGCATCAGTCGGCTTGGCGTTGACAAAGCCGGCAATCTGAAGGGAGGGAAAGAAGGAAGGGGAAGGGAGTAAGAAGGTGGGAATTTGAAGGGAGAAAGCAGCTGCAGTCATGGAAAAAAGAAATAATCAGTGACAAAAGACAAGACATGGAGCGGCAGATACAGCACCTTCTTGATGAAGACAGACGAGAGGTTCTCCCAAGAAACTATCCCATGATCCATCAGTTCCATGAAGCCTGTCAGTGTGTGGGTCATGATCACATTACTCCTGAAAGCAGCAGACACACATAAAAAGAGATATTATGTAGAATGGTAATGATAATGCATTCACAAGCACACACACACTAAACAGTCCACCTGAATAGCATTCAGATGGACTGTGAGGAATCCTTCATTTATTCACTTGTTTAAAGTGTAAATATTTATACATATAAACTAGTACACTCTAAAACATTTCCATCGTGTTACAGAGCACCCAGGATTCAGCTCATTGTGCTGTGCCTACATGCTACAGTAAAGTTGGTCAGTGTTATCAATGATAGACACTGCTCAAAATAAATCAGCGATTATGCTTTAACTGGAAGAGAAAGTCATGCACAAATGAGAGGAAACATTTCTTTCTCTAGAGTATAGTGTCATATTTGGGGCCTTAAATATATTCAACAGGTGCACTTCTTGTTTTTTCTCTATACAGGTTTAGCTCAGTGGGATGTGCTGCTACATGTGCAGAAACCACTTCACCCCTCAGCACCAGTGATATCTATCTGGGGAACAGCATTCCACCCCATCCAAGGAAAATATGCAAGTACAGACACACACACACACACGGGAGCGGAGTACTAACTCATTAGAATCCTCTACTATCTTGACCAATAAGAGGTGTCCGTCCCGGCTGATGAACTCCTGAGCAAACGTGACGTCTGTGGAAACGCCTGCCAGTTCCTTCAGCGAATCGCAGCGCACGCCTGAGTCCGAGCTCTGGATGCCTTTGAACAAGTCCTCTGCACAGCGACCCTGTGTTCACCAGCATCAACACAACACAAAAAGAAACACGTATGCTCACACACCATACTGAACAATTCTCTCCTTCCCTAGTTTTTCATTGGTATTGTTGCTCAGCTACTTGCAACGGCAGAGACAGATTGATGCTGACTTGTTCTATTGTCTGGATTTGCATTTTACTCTGTACAGTCTGCTCCATGCAGAATGTGAATGAAAGAGTGATACAGAGAGTGAGAGACAGAGGGCAGGAAGAATGTGAGAGGAGGGAGGTGAAAGAGGAAAGTGGCTGAGAGCCTGTTGGCTGCAGACTCACCGGTGCCTTGGTCAGACGCATAATGCAACCGTTCTTAATGTCCAGGCGATTCTGCACCACACAAACAAACACACACGTATACAAAGGACAAAGTATTGAAAAGCGGTAGAAAACTAAAACACACTGACACATAAAGTGACACTGCAATGTACAGGAAATAAGACATACAAGCACTTTTGCTCACTTTCACAAATACAGCTGCCAGTATATTAGATTGTTATAGAGTTCAAAGACAAAGTTTAAAACTGCCTTTGCCAAAGACAAAGTTAGCTGATCCAAACTTCATGAGCACTTCAAGGCAGCTGTAGAGAGTGATTGTAGAGAGACATGCTCAAGGCTGCTGCCAAGATGTTCCAGTATCTCTGATCCTTTAACCTGAACAGGGTTCCTGCATGGATTTTTACATGGATATTTCTGAATCGAATTACTGTTGAAAGCTGGAAATGAATACATTCATATACTGCAGTTCAGCATCCCTGTACCAACTCTAGCAGAACTAAAGCCTGATGTGTGTTTCACACAACAACTCTGACAGTCTGATTCAAATTTTCAGCAATAAACTAAGCAACTTTCTGTGCATTTCTCTGGGGGCATTGTACTGACTTCTACAGTCCTGTCCTCACCTCAAAAGAGGGGGAGGGCTTCCAGTGTCAACTGTTTCAAAAGGTCACTAAAGGACACCAAGAAGATAAGTGTAGCTCCAACTCTTTTCCTCTTTTTTCTTTCCCACCCCGTCTCTTGCCTTTTCAGTGTGCCTCACACTGATTTTTAATAGCTTTAATGACACTGTGTGACCTGGGCTGCATCTTAAGTAATTTCATATACTTTTAGACACAAGGGAAATACAAAGCAGACAGAGGTCACAAAGTGCTGACAAAGTAGTAAGTCAGTGATTTATTGCTGTGCTTTGACATCTTAAACAGAAATTCGCACGATTCTTGTCTGAAACATAGAAACATCTTGAGGGCTGACTCAGGCCTGTTGCTCAATGTCTTCAAGAAGGGCTCAGACATTTAGTGGACTGCCTCCCTGCTGTAGATAAATATTTGTATTGATGTGCACATAAATGCGACTCACAGATTCAGTGATGTATGTCTGTACTCCATCAGCATACTGCAGAGCGTAGTTCTCAGGACCTGGGAGATTCCAGCTATACACACACACACACACACACACACACAAATTGATATTATCTATCACAGTAACACAACAAGTTGAATGATAATGATGTTACATGTCACCACAAAGCTATCATCAACTTACCCATCACACACCTCCTTTATTACAGCGGACAGAGGCTTTTTCTGAATAGAGATACAAAAAATAGTATATAGTCACACACAAATGCAGGCAAACACATTCACACATCATGAAAACACCCACCTGCTACATAAATGTGGGTCGTAACAACAGGACTTAGCAGACTCTACTATCAAAGTATTTCCCCTGTCAGGGAGCTGAACACAATGCTTCAGTAATAACACACTGTTATGGGATCACAGTACCACAGCTATTCTCGCTGGCTGCAAACCCTGTTTGCTGAGAAGAGGAAATCCAAGAGCTCCCCAACGCTTTCTGAACAATGTTCCCCTCAGCGCCCAGATCCCTCTTTGTACGTAAATAAAAGCCAGACTACTTCCATGTCTGACTCTTAGCTATCCTGCTATTAGTGGTCAGCCCCGCGGTCAACCAGTCAAAATGTCTTTGGGTTCTGTGGTAGACCCAGTGGATGGTCTGTTATTAGTGGCAGCCAAGAAGGTCGACTGATCAGATGTGTTTAATGAAGTCGGCTGGGCCAATAAGAAGTTTTTAAGGGATTCTTCTGGGCTGACAGGATTAGTTGAAATCTAAAAAAAAATATTTTGCGTAGAGGATGGGCATGCACATCCAAATCAGTACTCCTGAATGCTCAGTTGTTGTTCTCATGAAACTATTTTAGGGCTTAAAGAAAATGGATGAAACTAGGATCTGTGTCCATTCCAGTTTCAACTGTGCTGCATTTTCCAACTGTTAAAATTACCAGACAGTCTAGAAAGTACCTGTTAAATCCATTCTCTCTTTGTTCAAACCTTCTCAAGTGATGTACAGTATGTGACTGTGAACACACACTCCTACTGTCTGGTATGCAGTTTAAGCTACAACTCATGCATAATGTGTGTCTTGCACAAAGAAGTGCAACTTCCCCACAATTTCTGGGAAACACATGGAAAACTTCCCCAACATCACATTTGCTTAAAGTTGAAGAAACAAAACCAACGGGTGGATGTGGAACTCCAAAGTCTCAAATAATAATAAATTATTTAAATAATAATAAATAATAAATAAATAACACATCATTCTGTAAGTTTCTGTGTAAAATATATAACTGAATCAGCAATTTGTGAAAAAAGAACCTAAAACCCAACTCATTATTAGAAAATACTATTTCCTCATGTTATTATAATTGTTACATAATTAATTCATATTTATTTTACAATTATCTATTTAATTAATATTGTCACAATTCAACACTTGTTGGGCTCCATGAGTTTAAATGGTGGCTGTCAGAATGTGGAAGTGGTTGTGAAAGAAAATGTTAAACAGCTGACCTATCAGCCTGTCAATGGCAACCTAAATTTATCACTTACATCTTGACATTATTCAACCACTTTAAATATCTTGTGCTGAAGCAACAATATCAAATCACAATTGTATGTCAGTGGTGATAGTCACACCACAGTCATGCAAAGGCTTTATTTCAGTGATGTCACCTTCTTCTTTTTTAGGTTATTAGGCTGATAAATTATGACGGCAGTTAGGGATGCGGCGTGTCATATCGTATTCTGCTATGAATGGTTAAAATGTTTTGTGTGAATTAACTCATAGTGCTGCTGCAGAATTTTTTTCTCAAATCACAGAACAACTGAGCTACCAGAACACTAGCAGTGAAACTCATGACCAAGGTGGGAGTTGTAGGTTTCAGCAGTGAGGATCACTTCCACATTCAATAGGCTGCAGGCTCCTCGGCCGCCGCTGGGGGCTGGCTCCATTGACCCCCATGTTAAAATAGCCGACTTTACAGCCTAAAAAAAATCATATTTACAGCCTGGTACATTTTTTGTTTTTGGTCTCTATTGATAGTTTCCACCTCCGTGAACACTGTGGGGGGGAAGGGGGGGGTTGTAGTATAGACTGTACTAACCGACCGTCGAAGGAGCCTGTGTTGCAGTTTTTTCCTTAAGTAAATTTCTCACTATTTTACCTGGATGTTTGCACTAATTAGCATGTCTTAGCATATTTTGCTGCTGGCTTATGACTTAATAGGTGGGTTACACGTGACGTCAAGACGCAGCGCCGCGAGGGCGCCAAAATCGGATGGAGGGCAGGAAGTGTTTCAGCCTTTAGCTGACTGACACACTGAGAATCTACTGTGTGGAAAAATGCCTATGTTTTGTGTAGTTTACCGGTGCTCAAATCGTTCCAATACAGAAAAAGAAAAAAAGTTATTATACGGTACCAAAAGTAGTCACTCACAACGGTGAGAAATATAAAAAACTTACAGAACAACGCCGTAAAATGTGGATTTTAAACCTACGTCTGCGGTCGGGAGGAGCAGTCTGCCAATGCCCGTGTCTGCAGTGACCACTTCGTCAAAGGTATGTTAGCTAGCTAACTTGGTTTTTGTGGCTGTGTTTATATCATTGCGTTGTCGCTTAATGCTCATTTACATAGTAATAGTTATTAAGTTACCGGTAGTCTAATATGGACTTCATTGGGACTTTTTAGGCTGCCCTAGCGTTTTAGAGGACGTTGACTCAGTAGTCCAAATGCTGTTTCGCTGTCATGTCATACATTAGTATTTCTATGTAATTGACAAATAAACCCCCGTGTATTCCGGTAAGATGTGTTTGTTGACATTATCGCAGCTATTGCTAGCTGCTAGCTATACATAACCAGTATGAGAACAAACTCTCCCTGGCGAAGACCAAACGATTATCGTCTTGGAGCCGTTTGGTACCAAGGTTGTGGACCCACCCGCTCACAAAATAGTTATATGCCCCCAGGCTTTTGTAGGCTTTCATTTGCTGTTTTGTATAATAAGAGGTCTGAAGTACGAGATAATTGGTGATGTCAACAGCCTCGATTGTCGGCAAATCTTAAAAGTCCGTTGAAAACTCGCTCATCTTCATGAGGTACGGGTCACGTCCAACATATTGTTTGATTAACTGTGTGTATCTCCGTCTCGACACGGGATCTAAACCCGTACAATGCGGACTCTGCTAATATTTCCTCCATTGGCTTTGACGTGTAACTTCCTGCCCTTCACGTGAAATCACTCCGCCTACGTGCGTCATCATGATCACGTGACTGAAACCCCGCTATTGCCGATTTACGGTCGCTGCTGATACAGGTAGAGGACCGGAGCAGCTAATGTTAGCAACGCTGTTGCGGTGTGTTCCGTGCTCTCAGAGTCCGTTTATTGCGGGAACACTAGGCTACACTTTTATTTCGTCTCATTTTTCCGTTTAAAAAGCCCGACATTGCATGGACAGAGCAGCGCCGTCAGCAAGCGGCTGTTGTTGTTTGTGCGCTGCTGTAACTGTAAGTGGATAGTGGATGGAGGTTGATGGTCTAAGCATACTTAGGGGAAGTGCTGCCTGAAAAGTTCACGCTCAAAGCGTACAGCTGCCAGCTGAGGCAAAGTCTGAGAACAGAGATTCTCTCTGTATATAACTAGAATAGAAAGGTATTTTTTTCAGTTATTACCAATCAGAGTATCAAATGACCTAATCCAGCTTTTGTTGACATTTGGATTTGTGTGTGTGCATGGGTACATGTGTGTATTACCTGGTCCAGCTGTATGAGCTGGGGGTAGGCCCCAGGCATCTGGATGGCTATCTTCACTATGTCCTTCTGCTGTGGCATTTTGGCACCTCTTGACTCCACCACTCTCTAGCTGTTGATAATAAGAGATGGAAGAATCAATATAAAGCGCATTTGTATATTAAAATGTTGAAATCTTAAAAATGCTAGAATCTTTCACATTGGCTTCACAAAAGAGGGATGTGTAGAAAAGAACAACTCAAGAATAAAACTAGTTCACAGACCAAAAAACAAACAAACCAGCCTTTCTGTCCTGTTTCTACAAAGATAACTGTGAAAATATTTGTTAAACTATGAGCAAAATAAGAATGAGCTTGTATTTGATGTGTCTACAAATCGCATGATTGAATTTCACAGTAAATTTCACACTGACATTTTGTGGCTGAGCTCTAAACTGCAGACTATGCTGCTGTGACAAACTGAAGAATAATTCAACCATTTCAAAACACGACAAAGTAAAAGCTGACCAACCCAAGAGCAGTTTCTCTTTTGACGTGAACTGATGGGTCTGTTCATCTGATGAATGACTCATGGCAGTCAAAGCAACTATCATTTTCAGTATGAAGTTGTAGAACATTGTGTTCCTCTTTTAGTGTGTATTTATGGTGAGTTGAGTAAAGCTGAGAGGGCTAAATACTGTCTGCACATGCACTACGGATTGCTCACTCTCCCAGTCACAGGCACTCTTCTTCCTCAGCCTTCGACGGCATTCCCAGAGGATACAGAAGAAGCTGTTGTTGCGCTTCTAACCCTTCCCCCTTCCTCGTCTTTCTCCGTCTCTCCCTCGCTCTCAGCACATGGAAACAATACAGTTGGATCTAAATTCTTCTGTAGACTCACAAGCTCATGATGAAAGAAAAGAGGTTGAACTTGTGCCTGCATGTGTTTGGTGTGATTAATAACCCCCAAGCTCTGCATGATCTCTTGGATAGCACACATAGCTTCGCTCCGCTCTGAGAAAGGAAGAGCTCACAGTTTATGGCAGGTTTCAAAGAAATACTCCTGTCAAAACAACCACACGCCTTTACTGTCTTCTCACCTCACTTGCCCTGAGGCAGTGTCTTTCCTGATATAAAACGCCTTCAAAGCAAGAACAGAAATGGGGGCACAGCAGGGAGGATGATGTTGATCGACAGAAAGATGCAAATACAATCACATCAAGTTTGTTTTTGGATATTTTACATGGTCTAGATGGTGAATCAAAACCCCGAGGTGCTGAAAACATTCTGGTAAATTGGTGCTGGTGTCAAAGGTCAACTTCCCTCCAACGAACCACAACAGCTATTTGCAGCCTTAATCTTTAAGAGATTTGGGGGGAATGTAGGTTTGTTCTCAGGCAGCTTATGAGTCAGCAAATTCAAGGGCAAACTCTGGGTAATGGCATGTCATGTCTTTGCAACAACAAAGACCTGCCTGTGGATTTTAAGCTGAGTGTCTGTCTGAGCTGATGAACTGAAACTGAGCCCATGTGTCTATCATCTGAGGTCAGATTATTGGTTTGGTTGCACTACAAAGAGTGAAAAGAGAGGTAGCTTTGTTTTGTCAAAACAATTCATCACAGGTGAGGATCAATGGTGAAATGGTGCATTTTGTTTCTCGTTCTGAACGAGTAGCTGTCATTTGGCTGGTCTGTATGAGAAGCTCAACTCTGTGAATATGACTCTTACAAATCGGTCTGCCTGACCAAATCAGACATCACAAAAATTTGTAAAGGCCCTAAAAACATTCATGCTTAGCAAATTAAAGCCACTACCTTCAATTTTTCATTTCACCCAACTTCTCAGAAAATTCTACTCAAGAACAGGAGAAGGCCAAAACTATCATGCTATAACCATAATAAAAACGGCCAATTTGTTAACTTATACCACAGTACCAAGATACTGGTTTTCTGCCGTTGCAGTTACCAAAGTCAGATTAGCAGTCCATAGAGTTAAAACATTCAGATAAGGCCAGAAGACTTCAAGCATTCTGGGTTTACCCATAATGACAACAAAGCACTATTAGCCTACATTCATCATGACCTGTCTGTACATGCTCCAGGCCTTGTGTAACACTGGATAGAGCTCAGCCTTCACTGACACTCTCCCTTCATTACAACAAGACAGAGAATAAAGTTAAGCTTGTGCTTTGAGCCTTGGCCTGTTTCCTCGACTGCAAAACAAAACATGCTTAGTAAGTGTAACTTGTATTCTGATTCATTAAATTAATTTCTTACTATTCTCTATTTACTTACATTAATGGCTGGCAATACGACCTGATGAAGAATGTATTAATGAAAATACAAACAAGATCAAAGACTTTTGAAACCTCGTTCTGAAATTATTCTGTTTTTCTTCAGACCAGCAAAGCGTATGTGTGCTTGATAGAATCCCTTGTCAAACATATTTTTTTCTCTGTTAAAATGCCTTCACATTAGCCCTGAGTTTGTCATACACCTCGGCTCATGCATCTCAACAGAAAAACTGCTAAGCGGTAAAAATATTTAAGTGGTTTGATGTTTCCTTTTCCTAACTCAGCAGAAGAGAGAGGGGAAGGTTTCAGCTCAGCGTCCATAGAGGTTAACCACTGAAGTGAGTGTGTCAGTCTGTGTCTATACCTGTCTGCCGAAGCTGAAACCACACAGTCTATATGTGCCTGTGTTCTTTTCGACAGAGATCATTGTCCTGACACACTACTCTCAATACAGTGATTCCAGTTAACATGATAAAACACCACTGCAATTATTAACACAGGTTAATAAAGATTATCTATCAATTTCCAGTAAATGTAACAATTATTGAGTTAAAACGAGGAGTCAAATAATGGATTAGCTGATTGACAAAAAATTAATAAGCAACATTTTTGATATCAACTCACTTTTGTTTGCCAAATGTTAATATTTACCAAAAGAATTATCAACTGGTCAGAAAATAGTTGGCAGATCAATCAATAATTGGAAAAAAAACCCACTATTTGCAGTCTTATTAGGTTTTTATCAGAAATAACCTTTCAGTTTTACTAAACATATAACAAATGTAGTGTGCTACAAAGTGCACTAAAAAGTAGTGTACTATTGTTAGCAGACTGATATTTGATTGGTAAATAGTTTCTGTATTTCTGTGTAATTCTGATACAGGAAGTTATAACACCTACAAAACCACATTTAGGCATTAATGTATTTTTGTCAAATGTACTACAAATACATGGGCTACTATAAACAGTTTCTCCTCTACGACAAAACTTTGTTTCACAGACCTATCAGCTCACACTCTTTAAAGATAAGGAGATCAGGGGGAGATCATTTTAAAACCTTTATAACTTTAAGATGAAATGTCCACCGTGGTCTGTAGCTGTCAGTGCCTGTATTCTGCTCTGAGCAGTTTGCTTCATTAAGCTTAAAACCACAAGCACGGCCAGACCTTTTGTTAGCCTGCAGACCCAATGTGTGTCTCAGACCCCCTGGACTGACAAACCCCCTCCCCTCTGTGGAAGTGTGTGTGTGTGTGTGAAGGGGGGAGCTTTCAGCTGCCTGAAATTCCTATCCTGACAGGGTACCACACACACACACACACACACACACACAGTATGGCCTTAGAATATACATACATAAAACACATATTGGAATAGTACCATAGAAGAAACTCGTTTCTTCTGAGATTTAGAGGAATCTGACACTGAATTTTCAAAGAGAAAAAAAATACACTGCATAAACAGTATGTAACCTATTTATTACAATAATACAATTCTGTTTTACACAGATAAATGTGAGTGCTGCTGATCACTATAGGCAAGCTGAGTAAAGTCATGCGCTGCTGCAAACATTCACCACCAAACTCTGTTCAGGCCAACGTTAGAAGTAAAAGCAAACGCGTACGTGCAAAATAAATGTAAAAACAGCACATGGACTGTGAATAGTTATTTAAACCAGATGTGACAATGGCCGAAGCTGTCTCAGAAGAGATTGTGAAAAAAAAAATTGTGAGAGTTGGTTGCAGAGCTTTTTTTTCCCCTCTGACTCCGTCCTACCTGGTTTGAAAAGACAAGTCGAGGTCTACTGTCCTGCAGGAGCCGCCGCAGTCGGAGCGAGGAACATTTGCAACGGTCTTTTTTTTGTTTCCTTCACAAGGAACAAACCCTCAGTTCCCAGAAGTCACTTTTTACTTAGAGATACATCTGAACTCGTCGGAAAAGCAGAAGGAAACTCCTCGCAGCAAGTTTTCAGGAATGATTAGTTAGATGAAAAGTTCCGGGTTGGTTGGAGTCGTTTAGTCGAGGGCGTGAGTCAAGGTACCCAGTTTAAGAGAACTGTTTTCCGGTTGAGACTTTCAGAATAAAACCCATCGTGTCCTGCGTGCTTTGATTCAAACATTAGCGGTTACATAAAGCTTTAAGAAAATGTTGCACGAGAAAGAGGCCGTCGCTGTTTATTTACTTCATTAGATTTAATTAAATTCACATACCTTTATGTTAGATTGTATCTTCAAACCTTTTAGTGCATTACTTTTAAGATCGCAAATGGACTCTTTTAGTCCTTGAGAGACACAGCGCTTTTACTTTGTAAGAAAAATCGTATAAGTTCTGGAAACACTCTTGCTGTTTATACGGCACTACATCAGATTTTCTTCCAAATTTCCAAGAAGTAGATGAATTAATTCAAAGTTCCGGGTCGGGTACAGTTGGTTGCAGCTGCCCCCTGCTGTCCCCCATTTATCCCAGATTTTTTTTTTCATAAACTACTGTAGACACGAATTTTCAGCCCTTCGTCACTTCTGCTATGACAGTTATCAGTTATCAGGCTTATTGTGAGCAAAGGGGGAGCAGGGTGCCCTATGAGGGGCGAGGACCGTTCATCAGCTACCCAAGGACGTCCTGTCCTGCTGAAGTGCCCTTTAGCACATGATTGACAACCGTATTACTGCACTGATTACCAATATACTCCCACACTTCATGTCTGTCTCCTGTACAGACACATGATGTGTCTCTTTTAGGTTATTTTAAGGCCTTTATTATAGAAAGTTGACAGGAAGTGAAGGGGAGGAAGAGATAGGGAATGACATGCAACAAAAGTGCACACTGGGGATTTTGACATCATGGAAATATATATCAGCTGTCCCTTGTGCTTCTCTTTACAGAACCATCCCTCTTGTATCATAAACTGATGAGACTTTAAAGACTAAAAAGCCTCATGGAAGAAATTATCACAACAATGATTTGGTTGTTCAATAAATTGACTTTTGGAGTTTAAGTGATATTACACCCTAATCTCAGAATCTTAATACCTTCATCTTTAATGGTTCTTTTTAGATTTCTGGACACCACAAAGCTAGCTATGTAGTTTTGTTTAATAATTGGATAACACACCTGTGCACAATAGAAAAGAGGCTGTGTGACGTCAGCTGCAAACACCCATGAACTCTCTCAACAGTTCACTACTCAACGGAGTATACTATAAGAGGTAACTCTCTGTTACACACACCAATGGTGTGATACATTACTTAAACAGGAAACCAAGGGAGCCAGACAATACACAAATAATACCAAAGTGTTTATTTTGTATCATTTGATGCAACTACAGCTTAACAACAGTGAGCCTGTTAAAAATAGTCTGTAGGATTGAGTCTCACACACCAGCACACAGACATGATTCATTCAGCCCAGGACTGCTGAAATCCCTGGCTGCTCACAACACTGTCCAAACACGGCTGGCTACTGATCAAGGAGCGGATGAGTAGCAACCAATCTGTCCACAGTGATGTAAAGTGCAATGATGAGACAGGATGCTTTGAAAAAGCAGAAGGTTTTGTGGGTAAATCCCTTAAACTTTAACTGTAGCCCCAAATTAGTAGCAATGCTCATGTAATAACATAGCTAGCAGGTATAAAAAATAAATGCTATTCTATACAAGCGGTAGAGAAGGATTTACACAGTACATACTGTACATAGATACACGTCATCCCAGGCAAAGTCTTATTACATAAAAAGTGATTTTACAGATGAAAGCACCGTAGAAAGATGAATAATATTGATTATTGTACAGTCTGATTAGTAAAAACTCATCCTGAATTGCTACTCATCTGTCCCCTGCACACAGAGAGAATATTTAGAGTGGAAAAATGAAATTCAGAGGGGTGAGCATGGACAGAAAGAAAATGGAAAAAAAGCAAAAACTACTGAATAGGAATTTGTGCCAAATATACAAAAACAAGAAAAACAGGATCATTTTTTCTTGACATGGTGACTATATTCAAAGCATCAGTAAAAATACATCAAAAATACATACACTTCCTTTTACATACAGATGAACTGAGTACAATGGTATTCATATACATTATAATGGAAAGACAATCGCCACAAATTCATTTTGAAGGGGGGTGGGGGGCTACTTCTCTGACGTACACCAGTTACGTTACATATAAATCAGCGCCAATAAAAATCTGCAAGGTCCAATAGTAATAGTCCAGAGGCAAAATGAAACTGAAAGAATGCCTTTTTTTTTTTTTTTAAAACAATCAAACCTCTCATCCATCTCTGGATGTGCCAAAACTGAACCAGTTAAAGAACATGGTAGTCATAATGTGGAGTTGATTTCTCATTTTAACAAGCACCTTGATGACCTAAAAAGGTCTTCATATAAAATGGTAGTATTTTAAAACTTCCCACCCCCTTGCCTTGAATTTTTTTTTTTTGTCTTTGGCTGGTTAAGTTACAAAGTTTATTGGCCTCAATAGTTTAGTATTAAGTTCCTCTTTCTCTCACTGGAACCCAACAACACTTCTGCACTGAAAGCTTTAATCAAAACCAAGTCCAATTACTCAAAACAAAGCACTTCATACACACAGTATGAACATTTGACCATGATACCTTTCTTTCTCTTCTTTTTTGCAAATTGTTGCTCTGCCTGTGTCACAAATGTAGTTCATAATAAAACAATAGTCTTGTGTGCTGGTAATACAAAATATATATTCTCTATGTACATGAGGACAGTGCATATTTAACCAGCTGTGTTTGGACTCATTCTAGCCATGCGTGGTGCCAGCTGCCGGGTGATAAAGGCTGTGCTCCGTTAGTCTGCAATGCCTCTTGACCTGATAGGTTTCTCTATTTTTTTTTTCCTGGAGACATCTGGCTCAAGTTAAGAGAGCGTTCGATACAAAATAAAAGCAGGCACACAGACTCACAAGCACACTCGTGTAAAGTACGCTTACACACATTCGCTCACGAGCACACGGGAAAGCTGATACACAAACATAACGCTTTATAATACACAAGAATCCAAAAATATAATTATTTGTCTTTTGACTTTGTTTCCTTGGAAAAGCAGTAAAATGTTTTGTTCTTGTATTTCTTCATGAGGCTGTACAAGCTACTGTCTGACTGAGCTCAGCTTGAGCTCACCGTGTCAGTGCAGAGGTGTCCTTGAACGCTCATCAGATGGTACTGGCTTTCCTGCACCTCTTCTCACCTTCACTGTCAGTGAGGGGGGAAAACTTGGAGAAAATGAAGGTAGATTAGCACGTTAGAGCAACTGTTTCCCACTCTGACAACAATTTCAGGGGTCAGAGGTTGAGAATGGGGACATCGAAGAGGTCACACAGGCCTTCTGTCTCATCCAGGTTATATATGTAGTCGTGGTCACTGGGTGGAGGGGACAGCCGGAGGAGAGGCGAGAACACTGGAGGTGAAACAGACAGAGAAATGGATGAGAAATGAGGGATGGATAAAAGGAGGCCACATGCTGAAATGTACTCAAGAGCCTCTTTGTCAGAGAAATTATATGTAATCAAGCATTTTTATTTTTTATTTTACCGTAATAATAATATTAACAACAATAGTAATAATAACAAGAATCTTCATTTGTATGGTAGTTTTGTTTTCAAAGTGCTTTACAAAAAGACACAAAACACTACTTACCTTCTGATGACATCAAATCCTCCAACAAATCTCCACTCATGATCTCTGTCAGAGAGAAAAAGATCTTTTGTAAACCCTTCAATCTGCAGGACACTGAGAGGATGTAACATGGGTGACTGCACAATTCTTTGAAGGAGAAAATATCAAATTTATGAAAAACTAAAGAAACGTTTACCTCTTGTTGGGTCAAACATTTCAGAAAGCTCTTTGGGAAAGTCCAGCACTAGAGGGAAACCAAAGCAAACTTTTCAGCTATACAGTGACATATTTAAATGTATGATTTGAATAGTAATATTTTCAAAATCTCGTATGGTATGTAGCTGGATAAATACAAACTAAAAAAAATAAAAATAAATAATTAACGTAATTTCATGACCCCTACAAAAGCTGTCCCTCACACTGACATAAATGGATTTAATTTTTTATTACTCATCAACAAAACTCTGGAAACTAATACTAGAAGGAGCCAAACTTGGTTTTAGTGAAATAAAAAAGGAGAATTCAGGTTATCAAGCGTTGGTAGAATCTGTAAACTCCTTTTGAGAAGCACTAAATTAATCCAATGTGTGAGAAATGAGCTTAGGAACACATATAGCACCAAATGAATAAAACATGCCCCAGGGTCAATACAGCAAGACTGTGAATGTAAAAGTAAAAAAATGAATCATCTTCATCATCCCTGCATCAATGCTATAATTCCTTGAGTGAGTTTGTCTTTTCTAAAAGATGCACGTTACAGAGAGAGAGAGGTTCAAAAGAGTTCAGCACTCACGTTCAGAGGGATCTGACTTAATTGGTTCAAATACTGCAGAGGCAGAGGAGGATGCAGATCCATCCAACGAGGCAGAGGACTGAAGCTGCTGAGTGGCTGCAGCAGGTGTATCTGTTGTTGGTGTGAGCGGCGTGGTGCTCGTCACTTCTGAAATAAAACAAACACAGGACAACATGCTGTAAATGGCTGAGCTGGTGATAGGTCTTGGTATCATGTTACAGTCGCAAATGGTTCAGTGTAAAATACAACAAGAAAAAGTGAAGTGAGGAGATGATGTATGATAGACAGAATTGTTCTTGACCCCCTCCATACCTGTCACTGAGACGGTCTGGTTGGCTGGTGTTGCTGATGTTGTGGCAGGACCAGATTTTGTAGAAGCAGCTGGAGCAGCTTTGGGGACCTGCAGGGTGGAAAGATGAAGGAAAGTCATAACACGGCACGATGAAGAAAACAGAATTTGTATAAGAAAAAAAAAAAAAACAGAAGTCACAGTATTTTGAATCATTTTTCTGTGGTGATTTAACTTTTATGAACATGAATGATATCAAGGAGGCAAGCTGAAGATTTTTGTTTCATCTTGATAGTACTAATTGCACAGTGATAGCTAATATCTGTGTGTACCTGGGAGGCAGCAGTGGCTGGTTGGGAGGTAGGTGTTGGTGCTGGGAGGTTCTGAAGGACGTCCTCTGGAGGAGGGACGGGCAAAACAACAGGAGAGGCACTGGACGGGTCCTTATTGACCAGCAAAACCTCAATAGGACCAGATGTGCTCTTGAGACGGATCTGGTATTTCCTTTGCCCATTGAGGACCTGGATACAGGGACACAAACACCTTGTCTGAGACATGAGACAACACAACAGTAGGTGGACCTGACCTGCACAAACTATGAAGACACAACTTACAGCTTCTGGTATGGGCACCTCTAGTTGTGTGCCAATGGGAGCACGAATTGCTAGGAGTGTGTCACCTGCAAAAAAGGAGGTGATGATCCGTCATTAAAAGTTTCAACAAAAGTAACAGAAAAAGAAAATGAAAACAGAGAGGCAAGTATAAAGAGTCTGAAAATACCTTTGAAAGCTCCACAGAGGTCTTCATGTTTTACATAGGCCATAGTATTCATGTGTTAAGGGTCCATACAATAACAAGGTTTGTCACTAAAAATAAGAAAATATTTCAGCACTTCAGCTATGGCTGGAAGGTTGTTAGTTAACCAAGGACATGATGATTTATTGAATAGTTAGATTTACTGATAGGGTACTCCAGCAGTTCAGTAAAATTGGAGACTCAAGAGACAGACTTTAGAAAGCTACCTCTAGAAGCACAGAAGGCAATATACAGCTGTGTTTACAGGATGTCTGTGACTTTTATGTGTAAAATCAGTGGAGTGCCCCTTTAAATGACCAGGACAGAGAGCCTCAATATGAGCCGTGTGGCTGACAGAGCTGGCAGAATCTGTGGGGATGTATGCCCAGGATAATCCACGATGAGATGCCAGATGGTGTTGAGATCGGACATGTTTCACTGTTTTGTCATGGTGTCTACTGTTGCTCTGTGCCACAGAGTGCCACATGCACATATCTAAATACCGACCATGAGTGGTTTGCACTATGCATTTAACAACAAGTATATCTAAGTAATCCATAATGGCATGTTTGCAAATAATTGCAGATTTTTTTCACACAGTTTGACATTGTTGTCCTTGTTCTTCAGCGGCACTTTATTCCAGTGATAAAACTGGTGGCCTGTCCTTTACAGTAAAAACCCTGGCTGTATGTCAGTACCTACAGACTTCTATTATCAGCAGCCTGGCTCTGCTCTGATTTATGAGCCTGCAAATTCACTAAATATTTTCCATTAACAAGTGAAATAAGCACACTGCGCAGTGAAGGATATGGGCTGTTGTTGGAGTCATCTGTGACGTTCTTGATGCTCTGTTGGACCCAGACTCTCTGCTGGTCCAGTTCGTGCTCCCTGAGGGCCAGATCATCTAGTTCTGCCTTCAGATCTATCAGCTTATCAGCTATCTCCCTGGTGTTACAACCTGGCCCTACACCCCTGAAAGAAAAAGACAAATGCATGGTCATGTACAGACAGAAGGCAAAGACAGTATCACACACTCATGAGCAGACATGCTGTTTTTCATTAACACCCTGCTTTATTATTGATCTAGTTAAGCAGTTTCATTCTCATTCATTTCTCTTGGCTACTGATCCTTGTGCCTTATTAGATGCAGCTGCACTAAGAGGAGACAAATATGCCGACAACCACAGCTTGTGATAGACATAATATTTGCTTTAAGGCCACATTTACAAATTATGTTTCCAGAACTTCTACAACAATATTTTGTGAACATTTTCCCTCACTGTCATTTCTCATTTTAAAACCAAAGAGTGGGACTAAAGAACCAACACATTTTCATGTACACTTACAATGCTCATATCTACAGCTCTCCAAGAGGTTGGACATATTGGATATATTGTTAAATATTACACAGGGCTGTGACAGTTGCAAAAACCACTGTCTGTGATCAGTTCTATAGTATCTAAATGAGCACATGTAATGAAAACTGAGATTCTTGTCTGTTTCATATGATTCAAACTCGTCCGTTCAACAGTCATTTCTCTCTTCTCGACTCAGATATGGTCAGAGTCATGAGCATGTTTCTCAGACAGATCAACACACAAGCAAACGTGAGCACATACACAGATAATGTGACATCAACATCTATTGCTGTGATCCTCAGAAGAATCAGCCTCTCAGCCCATTTCTCAATGTCTATAATATTTACAGCTACACGAAAAAGCTGCATGAAAAAGTGGAAGTGGTGGGGAGGACTGGTAAAATGACTAAAACGAATATTTAGCAGCGTGGTTTCACATAGTTCAGCCCTCGCATTACCTTAGCAGGACTTTCTCTGTGATGAAGGCCATGTCAGATCAGGACAAAACTCAAGTAGCTCATGTTTTGCAAATTGTGAGAGCTGCTCTAATGTTTATTTTATTTCTCTAATGTTCATATTTATTTTTCTACTCTAATGTTTATATGTTTATATTTTCTACTCTGTTTATATTATTGCCCTTATGTTTATATTTCATTTTTGTTCACGTCTTGCTCTGAATGGCTTAAACTGGGACCTGAGTACTAATTTCATACCATAAGATGTAAATGTCCTGGTATGACAATAAAGTTCCTTGATCCTTGAAACACAGACAATTTTCGGACAAAATTTGTACTTAGCTTTTTTTTTTTTTTTTTAATTAAGAGAGAGTCTTTCCACCTTTGGAAATGAAATAAATGAACTGTAGACTTACTTCCATTGGATACTGTTCTTAGACTTCTTCTCTATCAGTCCAATTCCCTCCAGCACATTAGTGATATCGTAAATACGCCGTTTCTGTCGCACTGCCAAGGTGTCTGCAGCCTGAAAGACAGGACAAAAGCAATGAAAAATACAATAGAGATTACTGCCATCTCCTTTGGTAGGCTTATAGCTGAAAGCACATACAAAGAGGGACTTCAAGATCTGTGCCAACAGGTTCAATGCTCTGCAACCAAAAACCATGAGGTCTCACCACCCATTTTGGTGTCATTTAAACTTCTGTCACAGCCCAACGTCTTGGTGTTTAACAAACTAATGATAACCGTATGGCTGGAGCTGATAAGTCTAGACTTTGTCAGCAGGCCCTGTGGGTGAACTGGAGTCACAGACCTGCTGAATGACAGCTCGTATACTAAAAGGGTTTTTATTTAATAGTTAACATAACAAACATGTATCATTCACTAATACAAAAAAAAAAAAAAGACTTTCAGTTCAGTGTGGTTGTGGGAGCCACAGGTGACAGAGGCAAATGGGCTTTTAACGGAAATACACATAGCTAACCCTTAATTTTAAAGTGCTGAATGTCATGGCTGTATTTTACTTTCTCAGTGTTTAGTACAAAACAAATTCACAACTCCATTATCAAAGTTCTTACTAATATATGTCTTATAATGGAATAATTACACCAATCACCCAGCATTTGAACTAAGAGAAGAATAAGACATGAAGTTATTTTTTTTCTTTCTAGGATAAACAGTTTCAAGTGATTGCTCAAAGTGAATCATAAGTCATAAATGCAGTGGGTTTTTAAGGACAGATGAAATTGAGAGTGAAAGAGAAAGAAAAAAAAAGCATGAGTGTCAGATATTTTACAATCAGCAAAGGACAGCGCCACAATGAGTGGCAGGAGCTATGAAGCCAATCTGTCTGCCAAGTCACTGAGGTCACTGTGAAAAAGAAACTATGTGCTATTACACAAAGTAATGCTTGGCTGGTCAAGCTGCCATCTGGTTCCCTGGTTCTGGCTGAGAAAACACATAGAGGGCAGTGTTTTTAAAATGTTTCTATCTATATTGCAGTTTGACAGGTGTATTAATTTGTTTTGATACAGCTGGGCTTCAGATGAAACCCCATTTTTAGCTTATGAGCTCAAAGCTAATTAATTATTACTTAAACACAAACCAGTTAGTATCTTGAGATCCTCTGACACTAACAGACCGCCCAGCGAGTATGATCATAATTTTATGGGAGTGTTTATGTAGTGTCTGAACATCTTATTAAGAGGATGATGGCCTAAAGATTGTGGTGGAAGACACAGCTAGCGTTATTTAATGTGCTTCTGACTGAAAAGCTAATGCACCGTCGTTAAATGCATATGTTTATTGAGTAATTACTGAAGACGACCTGAATCAGTAAATGTCGTTAAGTGACTACAACGTTATCAATCAGAAACAAATTGTTCATGTGTGAAGATGCAGTAGCGTTAGCTCAGAAGGGAACGACAAAAGATGACCCACTTTTTAAACTTTGAATCTGCAGGGGGGCAGAGTCTGAAAAGTTGGCCAGGCTACTCAAAGTTCAGTTTGTTACCTTACTTTGCTCCCCTTTGAGAAACGTTAAAAAATACCATGGCGCAGCATTTGAGCGGGGGTTTGAAAGTAACACAGGGGAATTAAAACTGCAAAGCTATAGGCAAAGAGGTATCAACCATTCAAATTAGCCTGTCACACAGCTAGGCTAGGCTAACAGGCGAGCTAGCGAAAGTGCATGTAACCTAACTACAGCGGGCAGGCTCAAAATGACATGTGCTAGCTAACAACAAAGACTCTAGGTTGCATGCTCACAGCTTTCAGATCCAGCACTCCGTCCTTTGCCTCCTGCAGTAAAGTCACAAACTTGGTGGTGAGCAGTCCCAGGCTCTTTTCGTGCCTGCTCGGGGTCTGTGGCTGCAGCGAGTCACCCACTGCTCCCAGTTCGCCTCTGTTACTGGCCGACTCCAGCTCCATCATCACTCGGGACCAGCTCCGTACTTCCCCCTGCCTCCCCGACCAAACCCAGCCAGCGAGCCCAGGAAAGCACGCCCCACGGCCGTAGCCAGATAAACAGAAGGCCAGGGAAGTGTGTGACAGATAGCAGGTGTTCAATGAGCTAGTCCGACCAGGTTTACTCCAAATTATTTGTTTAAATCAAGCCAAACAGGGTGAGCACGGTAATTCAATGAGCCAGCTTTCGGCGGAGAGAGCCGTTGGCCACGCGAGGTATGACGGGACGGTTCAACCGTCGCAGGGAACGTCTGCAAATGCTTACACCAAGTCAAAAGCGTGCAACAAAACAAGAGCGTGTTTATGGAAACTTTTGAAGTTAAATATTATATTTCCTAGTCCATCTACCGATCATATTGTGTTTAAATGTTAACGTAATGCAAGGATCAGGTACTATTTTGTTGTCAGGCTTGTGAAAAGAAGGGGTTTCCGGATTTTTGTTGGTGGGCTATTTTTACACGTGCCCTTACTCAATCAAACTTGAAGAAAACACGCGAACGCGCACTGTGCGTGAACACTACGCTCGACGGCACGCACACACACACTCAAAAACGCAAAAGCATTCTCCAGACTTATCCAATAAAAAAGCCATATAACACACCCTTTTTGAATTTGATGTATTTGTACCATAGATTATACTTTGCACCCAATTTTGAATGGATTCATAGGTCATGGTTTTGTTGCAGGTCTTCATGTTTGCCGTGTACACAAAGTATTCTATTTTAAATGTATATATCATATTTTATTATGTTATAGAACTATATATATTTTACTCTCCATGGCAACCGAGCACAGTTAATAAAATGTTAAATGGTGTTTGAAATGGAAATGGGAAATATTAATTCTCTTCTAATTGTGATGGACCACTGCTTGTCCTGTCTTCTCTTCTCTTCTGTCTCTTATTATTTTGTCCACTGATTTGATGCAGAACTACTCTCTGGTAAAACCGTGTTTAGAGTACAGATACTTGATATTACTACTATCACCGTCTTAATGAATGCCGAGGCTTGTATTTAAATAACATTCGTCCATCATGACCATCACATCTTTGACACTTTACCATGTTAAAAACATAGCTGAACTGATTTGGCACGGAACTGAGATTTTTACTTATTTCTTGTAGTTATTTTAAGTAGTAGTTATTTTTTTTTTATCTTCACTACAGAGATGATAGACTGATGCTCATTACTGATCAACAAGAGGCTACAAAATATTGATTTAATAATGATTGAACAGTGATATGATTATTATCTTTAACTTCAGGTTTCACTCTAATTTTCATAAAGATAATTTTCATAAAGATCCACAGTAAGTATGTAATAACAAAAAACAAACAAACAAACAAAAATCATTGTCTAAGAATATAAGCTCTCTGTGTTCCAATAAACAAGGTGATATTTTGTCGAGTAATTTAATTTAATTTAATTTTCTCGAAGTAATTCATAAACCATCCACGAACCAACCATGTTTGGCCAGCAGGGGGAGGTAGTGCCCAAGGAAAACGCTCTTTGAAATTATGCTTTGGCGTCAATAGATTCGTGGATCTATTGATCTGCGTTACACATAATATAGAACAAACTAAATAATAATTATATAATTCGTAAACTTATTAAGCTCTCAGACACATCATGGCAGTTCCGGTGACAATCGACAATATATCCATTCCGACGAAATACACGAAAGTGCTTTTGCTGTCACACTGCTACAATCTGAATCAGTCAGCTGACTGAACCAAACAGGAGCGCAGGACTGGGAACAGGAAATACATGAAATACTGTTCACTCATACCCAGGTAAGTCTGCTTCTCATAGGATTTACATGGTCATCAGAGAAATAAAAAAAAAAACGATAGCCAGCTATACATGTCCACGACAGAAGACCTCTCTTTTTATTATTTTTCGCATGGTTCCTTAACGTTAGCTGTACAGCTAGCTAACCTGGAGCTAATTCTCCCTGGATGTTAACAGGCTAAACGTAGCTGACACACAACAGTGATTACAGTCAGCTATTAAACATACTGGTTTTGGTAAATACAAAAGCACTTCTCCGCTATGACTTAGACTGGAACAAGGCAATAATGATAAAGCATTGTCACTGTGGTTCGTTGTATGCACCGTTTGTTCTCTATGGAAACCTTTTTTTTCTGTGTTGTCAGTCGGTTAACATCGGTAATTTCATAAATTTGATTTTATGACAGTGTGGAGGTGATATAGGCATGCCCATGTTGATGAAAGGCCTTGCTCTTTGCACATTTCTTCAGTTCTTTACTTAATGATAGATGATAGCCCATCAGACTGTCAGATTTTATCAAATGCGGCACAAATTTGAATATGGAGCATTATTTCTGCACAAAGGCTTATATCAATTTGCTTCCAGTCTTGTTTTACTGTTGCCCTCTGTTTTTCAGCTGTGACCATGAAGAAGAACAAAGGTAAAGCGGGCAGCACTGCTGAGAAGGAGTTTGTGTTTGAGTTCAGGTCAGGAAAACACAACTGTGTCCTCAAAGTGCCTCTTCAGTTCCCTGTTCAAGAGAACATCAGTGACCTTCATGGACGCCTGATGCTGTTACATAAAATTCCCTGCTATATTGAAAATGGTGAGATTGCTGCTCTTGGGAAAAGAAAATCAATTTGAGGACAATTTACAGAACTTGTGTATTCATGGTGTTATCTTGCTCATGGTTGCAGTTTTGCGAAGTAAAATACTTATGCTTCTTTCTTTTCTGCAGTTTTTGAAGTTGCAGATATAATATCCGTGTTTAAGTCTTAGGTCTGAATTCTAGAAACCGCATTTTATGCAGGAATGTCGGAACTAAAAGGATCATTATCATTATTATTGGTATTTGGTGCAGGACCCTCTGTTCTCAACTAACTTCTCTGTATCATCCACCTATAATTATTAATCCATACCTACACAGCTGGACAAGAAAAACCAGATTCAGTTTGTTTGAACTGAGCCTACTGAAATAATTTCTCTCCGCACGTCTTCCAGAGAAAGAGACAGTATTGCCAGCAGGCATGCTGTCAGTTTGAAATCTAAACCTGTGAAATATATCCAGCCCATTGATTTTGCACTGTACTACTTGGCTTGCACAGAAATGAAAACATTCTTTAAATGACTGGTTTTTGCTGTGTATTCATTTCTTCCCACAGAGCTAAAAACCTCACTTTCCAGCTTCATTGAGAATGAGACCGTCCTGGATTATGACAGAGAGGCAGAGCTGGCCCTGCAGAGACTCACCACTGGAGATGTAGATGTAAACCAGCTCACCAATGCCTGGACCAGGTCTTATGTGGAGGTGATAACATGTTTCACTATGTTATTGTGCTTAAAAATCAGCGTCAGTGTTTCTAATACCTGCTAAATGTATAAGCTCTCATATCGGTATCTGGAATCATGGGAGGCTCTGTGTTGTTGGTGTGGCTTCAAAATGCTGGTTTGCAATTATAATTCTGTGGTACAATGTGATTATATTATATTACTACAAGAAAGCAATAAAATGTGATTCTGCATACAAATTTCTAAAATCACGTAGGCAGATATTTCTGTGAAAAACGTCTATTAATAATGTGGACAGCACGCTTTATTCTTGGCAGGTGTTCCAGAAAGTTAATTTCAGACACTGGTTGCACAGTGCCCCTTAATCATATATCCACTCCTCCATGTTTCTGTAGTAGCACAGCAGAGTGTTTCGGAAGTGTCCTCACATGCTCCTGCTAACTTCAGGGCAGTCATGCATCATCGAAGTAATTTAAACAGAAGTAGCACAGTTCATCTGCACATTGATTATTCATGAGTTCTGGAGAAAAAAGAAATCTTGTTACATAAGCCCACATGCTGTGTTTAATGTCTCTCTTATTCATTACACTTGATTGCACTTTGATGCATTTCTTCCCAGAGATCCAATATGTGGTGGCAGTGTCACATTTTTGATAATGTAGTCATTACCTTTACATTACGGATCAATACAAAACAAACCGTCTAGTGAGAAGAAGAGTCGACCCTGTGGTTTTCTAATTAAATTAGGTATGGTCTGCTCACTGATGCACTTCTTTGAAAGTGAATGTCTCTTATTTCATGTTTGAAGACGGTCAATAAGATCATTTGGTTTTACAAGAAACCACACTGCCACTCTGCTGTCACTTGCTCAAGCATTGATAGAACAATAAAAAAAATCCGTGGCTGTCTCTGCTCATGTTGTGAAGCCCCTCTGGCCCATTGCACTCGGATATTTACGACGTGTAGGACTGGCTACCCCTCAACATTTTACTGCAGTCGCACAGAAATACACATGGAAGCTTTCCAGCGTCCATCGTGTTTGTGGCCTGAAGATTCCTGACTCTGTATAAATAGAGGAGTTTCAGATTCTGAATACTGTTCTGTCGCTTTTCTAATTATGGATCATCAACTGCCCTGGTTTATTGAGCAGAGCAAAACCTTATAAAATTTGTTGCCTTCCTTATGAGTCTTCATCTCAACCTAGTGAACATTTGTCATTTTGTTTTCATTATTTCTACTAAGTCAGCTCCCTGCTGGTCACTTTAACAAACAGCGTGTGCAGCAGCTCGTCACCCACAGTGATATATCATACATTATAGCAAACATGCAATGTGATGTGGTATTTCTTTGTCTTTTTGTCAGTCCTACAGAAATATACATTCTTGTTGCCAAATGTGATTTTAATGTAGTTGTTTTCTTTCCTCTGTCACTGTTTCAGACTACACTGGAGCATGCTCGGCCTGAAGAACCTAGTTGGGATGAGGACTTTGCCGATGTTTACCATGAGTTGATCCATTCCCCTGCTTCAGATACTCTGCTCAACCTGGAGCACAACTACTTTGTTAGCATCTCTGAGCTCATCAGCGAGAGAGACATGGAGATCAAGAAGCTTCAGGAGAGGTTGGTATCAGGGATTATTGCCCTGAATCTTAGTTGGTGTTTGGTTGATTTGATTTTGGTTGACTTAAACAACATATGTCTTTGTTATTCATGAGTTCTGTAAATAATGATGTACTTAAAGTATAAGGTGTACATATACATATACACATATACATGTATATACTGCACACATGTATGCTGTCTATACACATACACACTCATATATATGTATACAAGTGAATGGGAAAGTGGTCTCAGACTTTTGGATCCCACTGTATGTAATATATTTCTGTCTGGCAGGCAAGCAACTGAAATGGACAAGGTGATGCATGAGCTGGGGAATACTTTGAGTGACCAGGATGTAAATGCCGTGGCATCTCAGCACTTTGATGCACAGCAGGTAAAAAAAAGAAATCTGGGGGCTCTGTAGAGTGCTCCCCGTTCATGGCCAAAGTTATCATTTGATATTGACTGATATTTCAGGGGATTCACTTCGTGGGTTCTCCTTGTACAGGTTTAGATTTGGCCTGGCCTGTTCAGCCAAAATATGTGCGTTCCAGTCATATTAAGGTTCCTCAGTGTCTGATATAGTCTTTTTTAAACAGGTGCTGGAGAACAAGTGGGCCAGTGAGCTGAAGCAAGTTACTGAAATTCAAAAGCAGGAGTACCAGGAGTGGGTGATCAAACTGCACCAGGACCTGCAGAAATCCAACAACAGCAGCAAAATTAAGTGAGTTTGTCTGTACCTGTTTGTGTATCTGCTCAGAAAAAGGGGTGTGTTCACATGTTGTATGTACACTGAAGCGTAATCCATGTACGTGTACACACATCTGACACCTGAATGGGTTTTTTCAGTTCAATGACTATCCCACTAAGTCTGTGAAGCAAAAATTGTTGATTCAAGATAATGAGCACTAGAGTCAGGTGCTTAGGCGCTTACTCATGTTAGGTAGAAAAAGAAAAGCTGCAGTGCCGACACGGATGAATGAAATCTGCAGAGGCAGCCGCTCGGAGTGGGATCATTAAAAGGCAGCGACAGAGTGGCACGTCTTTATCCGCCCACAGCGTACCTTTGGCTCAGACGCCTGGGCTTGTCTAGGCTTTGAGATTTAAGTCCATCTTAAGTTTATTTGCACAGTGATTAAGCATAGAAGTAGGGTGATAATAATACTTGCACTGATAAAATAGGGTGATAAAAAGACAATAACTAGCAAGACAAGCTAAGGCACAGCTGAGTAGTACAGTTTAACAAATTGTAACAAAACCAGAATAAAATGACATAAAATAAATAAATAAAGTACTTAAATATCCCTAATGTGATCTGTGTTACTGGAAAAGTGCCTCAGACCGACTTTTCACTAACACGATCTCAGCTGCTGCAGCAGTTCTAATCCAAAACACCACATTTCTGCTGGCTTTTTGAAGCACAGGCCACATTTACATATTAATTGAAATGATTAGTTTGACTGATGCTTAGCTTTGCAGTATCAGTTATGACTGGCATCTTAGGATAAGAAGCTAACAGGGGTTAACAGTAATGTGGTACCGCAGAGTTCTGGTTTAAATTCAGATCTTACGCTCTTCCTCTGCATATATTGACTTTTGCATCAAAACACAGAAAACAGCACGACCTGTATCCTAAGAGCTTCTCAGACAATGTGCTGACCCTGCATCATTTTTATTCTTAATGATGAATATCATTATCTTGTAATGTGTGGGTGGAACTTAATACTTCTACATCAGCACTCTGAACTCTGTATAAATATGCATTTTTAGTTAAAGCTTTAAAGGAAAACTTCAAACAGAATCCAGGTTGGAATTGATTTTTTTTCCTTTCTTTTAACTGAGATTTGTATAATAAAATTGTGTACTAAATTGTTTCCCGTTTTATTGTATGTATTGTCCTAGAAGCAACAAAGAAAAAACTCTGAAATGAAAGGTGCCTTAAATGTCTCATAATGTCTTGTTGGAATCATTTCATAAAATATTAAAATATAATGTCTGTCTTTTCACTTTTTCTTGAAATGAAACTTCTTCAGGTTACTTCTGTTCTTTTCTTCAGCCTATAAAGTATGTGTTGTTTATGCTGTGTTTGATAGCTGTCTTTATGATGATTGATTTCTAGTGAGGAGATCAAGGTGCAGCCCAACCAGCTGTCAGAACTTGCAGATTCTGGGGCCAGGATGTTTGAGGAGCAGCCTCAGCTGGAGGAGAGCTTCACCATACACCTAGGTGATTGACCTCTAACATTTCTTTTTTTTCTTTGTTAGCATTTATTCATAGTTTTGCGATGGCTGACATGCCAGCACCTATATCTGTGGAACTACAATTTTTTTTAATGAAGCGTGTGATCGCTAATGGATTTTCCTGTTCAACACTCCTGGGCTTCTTTGTGTAATTTATTTATTTTTTCTTTTTTTTTTTTGACTAGGAGCACAACTGAAGACGATGCATAACCTGCGGCTGGTCCGGGCAGATGTGCTGGATTTCTGTAAACACCGGCGGCACGGCAGCAGCGGAGCAAAGCTGCGGCGGTTACAGACGGCCCTGTCCCTGTACTCCTCTTCACTCTGTGGTCTGGTGCTGTTGGTTGACAACAGGGTCAACTCCTACAGTGGCATCAAGAGAGGTCAGCGGACATGTGGAATACAATATTATGTAATGTTTTTTTCGCTTGGACAATGGATAGTGTTGTCCTGTGGAAAGATAAGACTTTATTTTGGCAGTCTTCTGTTTGGTGATCATCATTTCTACACATTTCACAATAATTCCTGCAGTGCTTTTGTTATTTTTTGGCACCAGTGAATTTTCGTTTTGGTCCTACTCATGACTCACTCTGTCTGCCACCTTTACTGGGAGAATAACTATTTATTCACAGCAAAATGTTTTGTTCAAAGACTTGGAACTCCATTCACCTTTAAGTATGTATTGTTTTTTTTTTTTTCTTAAGTAGGAGTGTGGAAGCAGAGTTAGAGAGAGATAAGCTCTGGGTAGATTTTAATTAGTGGGGCGTAAGTCTTTTGGTTTCAGAAGTGAGATGCTTTTCATGCATAATTTCATTCCTATCCTCTTTTGTGCTGACTTACAGACTTTGCAACTGTGGCGAAGGAGTGCACAGACTTCCACTTTCCCTGTCTGGAGGAGCAGCTCGAGGAGGTGCAGCAGGTGGTGCTCTATGCCAGAGCCCAGCGAAGCAGCAAGCAGAAAGACCAACCGGGTTAGACTTCTAGTTGCACTTTCTCATCGCAACCACAGCTGTAATGTACCCAGAACATTCGAGGAGGCTTAGCGAAGAGAAAGACGAGCTTTGTGGGGCTGAGGGTCACACTACTCTCATCCTGGATGTACATTTCACCAAAGAAAATTGAATGTGTAACCAGGGACCTGGCCAGACCCTACTGAATCAAACCGATTATTCTAGTCAGCCAGGATGCCTTTTTTTTGTCAGCTATGCATTATAAAAAGCTTAACTAATATTGTTATTCATGGACTTATTTAGCCGTACTACAGTGACACACATTTACATGATACAAGTGGTTGTACCCTCTTAGAGTTGTTTGTTCTCTCATTACGCAGAGTATGCTCAGTTGATCTCTAATTTACCTGATTTGTTGTTTCGAAAGACAAGAAAGGGGATCTTTATCTTTTATTTTGACACCAGAAACATGAGAGTAAAATTCAAGCTCCCTTCAACACAATGAGATGAAGGGGAGTACAACTATGCACAACTGTAACAGTACAAATACTTTGCACTGCAAGGCTTTTCACAGAGTTGGAGAATGTCAGTGACATGCCAGCAGTATGAGAGGGAGATTAAAGGGTCAGGAAATAGAAGACACTTCACTGCTAATGCGCTGACGAAAAACTGTGTCAAGATCCTTATCACAGCATAGCACAGCATAGTGGTTTGTAGAGTGGAGCTGTATATAGAAACAGTCTTGCTAGCTTACAAACCTTTCAAGGAAAGTCCAGCTGCTTTTGCCATTAAGCGTTTTTAAACAGTTTTATCACTTGTTTTGCATACTGATCGTGGTTGTAATTTTTTTTATTTTATTTTATTTTAATGTTATTTCCTTACAGAGATTCCAAGGAATGGAGGTGATGATAAGAGCAAAAATGTTGAAAGAAACCCCTCTAACATCTTACCAGGTGATAGTCATCAATATATTTTTCACACGCAAAAATGAACAGAGCTCAAATCACTGATTTATTGATCCCACGTTATTCATCAGTTTTTACACTGCACTGGTTGTGTATCATTTTTCTGTCCATGTTTTAGTTTACCTGCTTCTTCTTTTCCTCAAGGTGAGTTCTACATCTCGCGGCACTCCAACCTGTCAGAGGTCCATGTTGTCTTCCACCTGTGCGTGGACGACAACGTCCGTTCTGGAAACATCACGGCACGGGACCCGGCCATAATGGGCTTGAGAAACATCTTGAAGGTCTGCTGCACGCATGACATCACCACTGTCACCGTCCCTCTGCTGCTGGTCCATGACATGTCAGAGGTAAGAACAGCTTGGATACTGCTCACAGATGTATCATCGATGCTGTGATTCACACATTCCTTCCCTGTCAGGCTCCAAACACGCACTTTATAAAGATTATTCTAATATTGTAATCTGATAATAAAATAATTAAACCTAAATTTAGAATTTAAACATACTCTTACCCCCTGTGTTTGTCCAGAAGCTTGTGGGACTAACAAACACGCAGTGAGTTAGCTCCCACAGTCCTATCTCAGCCTTCTCCCAAACTTAACTCCCACACTTACAAGCTCATTTTTATAAAGCTCCAAATCCTGTGTAAAATGTTCAGATGATTTCTCCAAATGGTGCATTGTCCGGGAGAAAATACAGAACATAAAAAAATAATTACCTTTGTAAAAGGTAAATGTTTGAGTTGGACAGAGCAGTTGTTTGGCTACCAAACATTTGACTTGAACAGATTTGGAAAGGGTTGCAGTGTACCCATGACTGCCAAACAGCTCAGTATTTGGTGGTTTGAGTATGAATTTCAGTTGAATTTGACCTTAGGTGAGTGGAAAAGGACAGAACTGTGGGGTATCCCAGACTGGGGTGTCCCTGTTGCTCTGTGTAGTGATTCCCGAGTAGAAATTTCTGGTTTCCTAACACTTCTCAATGCTGCATGGTCTTGGGAGTTCAGGGACCAGACAACAGAACATCACCCCAGGAGCTGTTTTGGATTCAGTGTTGTTCAAGGACACCTCAGCAGGACAGATCAGCTCTTGAGCCTTCATCCTTAACCCTGCTAGCATATTCTTCTATCTGCTTTACCCTATTAGCATATTGTGAACTTCTATGTTAAGCCTAAGTAGTGTGTCATTGTGGTAGTTTGTTTCCGTGGTCCTGACGGATGGTACAGTGACACTTTCTTCTCTTTTGTTCTTCCTCTGCTTGTTTATGAACTGCATCCTTTGCTGCAGCCCGGCATGTCTGTAAATTCAGCCTACAACTTAACATTTCCCAGGTCTAAAACCAGGAGGGCAAAGCAGAGAGTTGTAAACTGTTCTGTTTACTTAGTACCTCACAGTACACCTCAGAGTGTATGTTGCCGCAGTCTGTACCCACACAGTAGGGGAGAGTACAGAGGGAGCCTTCAGTGACTGATGAACTGAGGCCGAATTAAGCAGAGTTTAGGCCAATATCCGGTCAATATAAGATGGATTTTTCTTTTATATCTGGAAATTGGAAAATCTTTTATTTGGTCTGTTGGAAATGAATATCATTGGGATTTTCTTTGAACCTGAATGGCAGCTCCTTCTTAGTTCTTAAACCGAGTAAAAATTAAATCAAAATAAACGGAGAATCCCATAAGATGGAAAGTAAATTCTCAACAAGCCTCGGTCTGGAGAGCCTTCATGCCACAACATGCCTAGTGCAGTTTTTCTTCTCATGTCTAATCAAGAGTCTTTGTTTACATAACCAAAGTCTTCTAACTTTTGAAGCCTCAGGAACCAGAGGATCTTTAATTGATAGCTTCTGGTTTCACATCAAAACTCTCCGTCTGTCATCGTCTTTTCTGTCTTGTTTTCCATTCAGTGGAGATGTTTGCCTGTTTGTACAAGCCTATTCTTGTGTTTTGGCACTAAAACAACTGGAATAGTTTGTCTATATGAACTGCAGACTGTAATAAAAATACAGCAGGGCCGTGCCTCATATTCTTATTTTTAGATGTTTTTTTTTTTAGATATGTTTTTTTGTGTTCTCCGAGAGCATTTGGAGCTTGGGGAAAAAGGAACATAGAAGAAGAAGCATTGCTCAGTGACACTTTCATACATGTTTAAAAGTTTGCGGAGAGGAAATTAAAAACAATTTAGGGAGGCAGTTTGCAGACAGCGACTCTTACACAATTCGACAACAGTGTTCATTTTTCTAGCTGTATGAAATGTGTTTTCTTGCCTCTGTTGCTTGGCAATGACCGCAGCTGCATTTAGTAACTTAGTAATAACCTGAGTGATTTTACTTTAACTTAACTCCACACCAGTACCTGCTTTAGTCATAATAAAAAAACTAAAATATATATTTTTTGTTGCTAATGGATCAAAGACCAATTGCTCAAACCTGTGTGGGTTAGCGGTTAGCAGGCGAGGCAGTTTACATGAGCCTCACTGACACCCTCCAGCTTCCAGTTCATGGATCCAGTTTGTTGACATGGGATGGGAGCAACATATTTCGCAGTAGGTGAAAGGGTGTGTGTGTGTGTGTGTGTGTTGGTGGCAGGGGTTCAACGCAAAGTCAACACAGAAAACTCAGCTCAGCAGGGGAGACACAAATAAGCAAATCACACAATCATGAGATAAATGTGGTATAATGAGTTACACAGATTTTAACGCATACAGCTCATTAAAGAAGATATGTAAATACGTTCAGTAAATAAGGGGCAATAATGTCAAACTTTTAATCAGCAAAGTGATTTACCTGTGGAGATTCAGAAAAACTTCAGGCATGTAAATTAAAAAGGGAAAGATAAAAAAAATAAAAATAATAAAAATGATAAAAACAGTACCTTATTTCCTTTTCTGATTAAAGTTGTCTTTAAAAGATAACCATGTTTTATAAAATTTAACCTTGTCCTTTTAATAATTTCTTTGCCCGTTTCATGTTTCATACTCTAGTTTTGCTGAACATTGTCTTAAACACAGCAACAAGCAAAAATAATTGTGAATAAATGTTCTCCTCTCTCTGCAGGAGATGACCATACCATGGTGTCTTAAGCGAGCTGAGCTGGTATTCAAATGTGTCAAAGGTAACATGGAAGTTTGAAATTAAGTCAAGTTAATCAGTCATTTATAAATCTATTATGCACATACAGACAGTGTTAAAACAGATTTACATTACACCTTGTATTGTGCGCATTTTGCAGTTTATTGGTGTGTTCTTACTAGATAAACAAATGTAAACAACATGACTGACGTCATGTATTTCCAGATGAAGTTGGAAAGCAGAGACCTATCAAACTTAAATTGTCCAACTATCTAAACATGCACTGGACACATCAGGACTTTTGTACATTTTCTCAAGTCAAAGAGCAAGTGATTTTTTTTTTTCAAGCTGAAATGTTCTTTCACAGAGGCAGGCGTGAGTGTGTCTACCAGCAGTACTGTAAATATGCCATAATGCAATGCAGATCAAAAAAGTAACGTGCTTTTACCGTGCCTCTGTCTTCGCCCTCAGTCAGTCTTTTTGGCCTAAATGCACGGAAAGTGTTTACCATTTCCGGACAGTTTGTCCAAAGCTCGTCTCATTCTGGAAAATGTTGAAAACCACAAACCAAAACACAAGCAGACAAGGCACGTTTGGGGAAAGTGGTTACACAAAATAATATAATTACAAAACAACTCATTACAAAATACTTCCCAGAATACACTCAACATTACAAAATTATATTTAAAAATGGATTTGTTAAAGATCGGTCTGTTTCATTTGCAGGCTTCATGATGGAGATGGCCTCTTGGGACGGAGGTATATCACGCACAGTTCAGTTTCTAGTGCCAAAGGTGAGTACAGAATGTGCTACCTTTATTTATGGTCTCACATCTTGTAGCTATGATGACACGCAATCATCCTTTGAGTAATTGCCTGCCAGCAGAGCCTTTGGTTAGATTCAACAGAAATGTACATCTAAGGCCTCACATGTACACAACATCACAAAAGGCACACCTGGTCTTGCAGCACATACCTTTGAATGTAGGCAGAGGAGAGAGACTGCATGACAAGCATGTGATAAATCATAGATTATAGAGCTTTAGGCTCTCTTGACCAGTGTTAACAGTGCTGTGATAAAAGAAAGCTCAGAGACTCATCCATATATATGTGTGATAAGCAATGGGATTAATGTGTAGCTTGCCAGCACTGAGGTGTTATCCTGAATTTACTTGGAAATCCAGGTCTAATGTTGTGTCTTAATATATGATTTAAGCAAGATGATGATGCTTTACAAGTAAAAAAAAAAAAAAAAAAGGAAAAATATTCAGCACTTGTTTCAACTTTGAAACAAGTTTTTCTGTCATATTTTCAAGTAATTGTTACCTCAGTGCTGGATGAAGCGTGACTGTTATTTTATTTCGGGCTTAGCTAGATGTTGTATACCTATAGCTTTTGTGGTTTGTCAGGAAGGCAGCTGAGCCTATAGCATGATCTCACGTTGACAGGTTAAGATGATAAAACCAGAGGCATCAAAGGACTTTGACTATATTGGTTTCCTGTCAGCTGCATGCTCAGACTCTATTCAGAATAGCACCTACTGAAACAACATTGTTTTCTTCACCTCAAAGAGATACGGCGGCTAAATATATGCCGTGGGTTTGTGTGTGGTTGACGGATGCATGTGCGACTTTGGTTTCTGCTTAAAGATTAATACTTAACATTCTTATTTGACGGGTGGCGATGCTTAGGCTGACACGGTATGTTCCCCCGTTAAAGTCACAGCTGCCGGAGCTGACATCATTTCAGCATCTTGACTACTGTTCCCTCAGCAGGAAAAAAAGACGCTGTGATGTTGAAGTGAAGGGCACTGCAGGGCTTGCTAACACCTGGCTATATACAAACAATACAGATGTATTTTTGTTTTCATGGGCACATGAAAAAATAAAGGTTTAAATGGTTCCTTTCCATTGTCACAGTGAGTGGGTGAAAGTGTGTGTACAAGATTTTTTTTTTTCCCACATTGATGCTGCAGAGACCTCAGTTCTTTGTTGCTCACTAATCCCGCCCGTCTCTTTTTTGTGTGTCTCCTTGTACTGACAGAGTATCTCAGAGGAGATGTTCTACCAGTTGAGCAACATGCTGCCTCAGATCTTCCGTGTCTCCTCCACCCTGACTCTCACCTCCAAGCACTGATGGATAGAGGTGCACCACATTGCCTCCACGTGACATTCGGACTAACAGAGACACACTCATTTTAACAGCATTGACCAGTCACATTTCACATTTCATGTTTTTTTTTTCAGTAACTGAAGATGAATAGATACAGAGATTTTGTGAAATGGTGCATAACCCCCATTCACTTTTTAAAATGGCAACAGATGGGTGAAAGTGGGGTCAGAATATTATGTTGGCATTTTTATCACCTACAGTTAGAGGTGCCAAAAGGATTTTAAATGAGAAGGGACATTTTTATGCGACTGATGAGCCTTGTTATTTTTGCACCTTTCAGAGCTACACACACCATGAGCACTTCTTACTGAAATCAGTGGCTCACACACAAAGCAGCTGCTGCAATTATTATTTCAAGCTTCCAGGGTGCGGCTCTGGTGACACAGACTTTTATGGCATCGTGACATCAGCCGCCAGTTTTCCTTCAAAGCTGCGATCTGTGACTTTCCTCACGTTTGAGCTGCAGGATAATGGAGCAGTTAGTGTTGCATCTGTGAAGTTATTTCAGTTAGCTGGTTCACACAGTGAAAATGTGACCAACCCAAGCAGATGACCTGAATGTGAAAACAAGTATTGTTTACTAAAGTGATGAAGTTGGATGGATGGAATTTGCACTGGTAGTTGGACCTGATTCTCAATAGCAGAGTTAGCAACCCATCTAAATGTGACATTTGTGGAATTATCCCCATACATTTCCATACAGATGGATATAATAACAGTATGTTCATTATAAAAATAAAAAAAATCACAGATCTCCTCTTTGGGTTTTCATGTATGAAGTCCCTGTGGACATAAATTAGCCACAATGGTTGACCACACAGTTTATCCATCATATGAGATTTAGCAGTCTAATCCCTCGGGTAATTGGCTTCATATTTGAGGGCTGGGCCTTCCAGAGAGAAGTGACATGTACTTGGCTCTACTAGTCCTAAAGACAAATGACATTCTTCTGAAATGAGCTATGTGCAGGTGTCTTTATACTGCATTGCAGTGAGTTGTAGCAGAGGATCGGTCTTTGTGTGAGCGTGTGTGCGCACGTGTGTGGTTCCTCTCCTCTACCTCTGTTAACAGCAGATGGCACTGTTCCTAAAGACAAAGATGTGAAAAGGGTGACTACACAGACGCTTACACACTTATTATAAGAGATAAAGTGTTAATGAGGGTCTTCTGCCTATTGAAATTTATCTCAAGCCATTTTAGTCTGCATTAATCATGAGCAAGTACAGCTTCAATAGTAGTCATATCTCCACTGGTTAATGTTTGTCAAACGTGTTCAGCATTTGAACCTACCAATGTTTACATTTTTATGTTTATTCCAAAAATTGCACACCACACTGATTGGATGTAAATTCCTCATGAAAGCCATCATAAGCTTGCGACAGAGTTCGAACACATTTTGATTAGGTTTTTCTTCACCCCTTTGCCAACAGTGATGCACATCCAGTGACATTTGGTTCAGCATTTTATTTACTGTTGATGGGTTATCCACAGGAATATAATCTCTCTGAAGTTAATAATCCATGTCATTCATTGGAATTACATTCCTGCACATCTAATGGTGGTCTGCAAGCCACTCCAGACAGACTGAAATCAATTCAGCTTGTCAGAAAGTTTGCCATGGCCACATTCAGTGGTTGTTATTGGGGAGACTAAAAGAGTTGGGAGTGTAGCAATCAAAGCAAGTTGCCTTCTCTTCTTTCAAGATAAACAAGATGGCCAGCTGCCCTGAGAGAGTTATGAGTTTTCTTAATAGCTCCATGTTGAAACCTGCAACTGTTTATATCACACTGCCACGCTGAGAACCCACAAAATTGTAAGAATATGTATTGCTGAGTGTTTGGGATTCTTAGGATTGGTCTCAGTGGCCTGCAGTGTTGGGTTTCCTCGGGCAGAAAGCTGAGGGTGCCGATTCAGCATGAACGTTCTCCTCGCACTCCTCTCTCAGTGCCGTGCACATGCTTGAAAATGACCAGAGCAACAAATTAATTTATCCAGAAGTTTTTCTCGAAGACTTCATACACTAAGTTACGTGTGAAGAACAAGAATCACCAGGCACCTGTTATAACCTGTTGTGACAGTGGTGAAACCAAAGGCCTACCTCAGTCAAACTAGCATGGACTGATTGGATGGGGATGTCCAGTCACTCACAGACACAGAAACCTGACCAGGGAACAGTGATCCACAGCATGAAAAGGTCTATAAATTATTCTCTTTCAAAGGTAACATTGATTCAAGCCAGTTCATGTGGAAAATCTATTATTCAATTGGAATTAAAAGACATGTTGGTGAAGGAAGATGCAGTACATGTACAGTACATATACAGTATTGTATATTTAAAATATTCTTAAAGTGTTTAATCTTTCCATCTTTCTCACAACATAAAAATAGCCAGTTGTAAATGCAAATTTTGTCCCTTGCGAAAAAGGAAAGTTTTTTTTTCTGCATACTTTTAGCCTTAGAGAGCAGAATTATTCAGTGATAATTGATTTCCTCACCTAATTTAACTTGCCTGGGATTTACACGTTTGATGAATGGGCTGCCAGCATTGACTGGCCAACAGTCTGGCTATGCGCAGAGATTAAAGGAATACTAGGAAAGAAACACTATGATTAAATATTACTTGGCAGGGTGTGTCTGTTGGCCAAATGGTTAAGGTGCGTACGTAACCCCAACATCCGTGGCTTGATCCCTCTGCGGGGGAACCTTGCTGCATGTCATACTCCTCTGTCTTCTCCAGAGCTGTCAGCTATGTAATGAACACAAAATGCCAAATAATTAAATAAATAAAAAATAAACAAACAAATAGACTTGCCTTGAGGTAGTTAGAGAAAAATGGGTATGTGAAGTCATTATGCAACCAGAATACAGAGTGTGATGGCGAGCCAAGTGAAAAGACCCAGCTTTCTGAAGCATAGAGGAATATTCTAAGATTTTGCAAAATGTCAACAGGTTGGGGTTCCGAGCATCTATCTCCCCACCTGGCACACTGCAGCTGTAATTTACATATTCATTAACCAATTAATAGGGGTTAATTTATACATTGTGGAACAGGTATGGTATGATTTCTACACAGTTATTCAGAAATAGGTATTGTTTAAAGACTAGTGGTCAGACGATGTCTGCTATTTGTGCTTCATGCAGTCATGGCACTTAAATCAACAAACTAAAAGTAAAAAGTGCGTTTTCTGGGGAGAAAATGCGGTGTGACAGCTAAGAACACAAATTTATCATTTATCATGAAGATGTAACGGTAGAAGTTGTAAAGAAGAAAAATTGCAGCCAAAAGAAAAATTACAAAAATAATAGGTTATTCCAGTGGGAGTTAGATGATGATACCTGAAAACAAACATGACTACATGAAAAGCATTTATTTTTGTACATGTAATTTGTTTATAGGCTTTTCCTCTCACGTCACACTTGCTGCTACCGGAGCTATGTTAATACTCAAAAAAATAAAAGCTTTGAAAAGAACATAGCACTGAATTCAAGCTTGTGTCGTAGTTTAGTTCAATGTTCAGTTCTTGCTAAAAAAAAATCATATTTTGTAAGTTTTTTATGGAGTTATAAATGTGTTATTTAACCAAAAAAAAAAAAAAGTGGCCATTACGACCGCTCTTTTTGTGCGTTTATTTCGAGTTGAGACCGGATGTTGTCGCTGTCATTGCAACTAGCTTAACAGCAGTTGTCATAGCTGGATGTTTGGCTCGCTCCAAGTTGAGCAACAGCGGTACGTCGGGAGCGAGCAAGTTGCTGCGTGGATTTGCCGGAGCTGCACACAACTTGAGGTGAAGTTTAAACTTAAAGAGAGTCCTTCGTTCGGATTATATATTTACGATACAGGTAGCGCACTCGTTTAGCCTTGTTTATGCGATACAGAGCTAATTCGGTACTTTGTAACTCAACGGTCGCCGTGTTGGTTGAAACTTATTCATTGACTGTGGCTGCCTTTCTGCGGCTGACCGTGTCGAAACCGCGGACGACGGGCTTAGGATCAGATCCCAAACGTCGGCGTGTACCGCCGCTCTGGTGTCTGATTCACACTGTGCCGGGGACCGTGATTTCAGCCGGGCTGAAAATGGAAGTGTGCGATTGTGTGTTGTGTGTTTGAGGCTGCGGCTGAAAGGTGTGTGGTTAGCCAGGGTCCAGCAGCATGGTGCTTTCTGGAAGTTTTTTCCACTCCGCGTCGCTGACTGCAGCTCTCACCACCGGGCTTCCCGTTCACTGATGTGGTGCCAAGTGCCATGGTGGCAATAAGTTTACAGGCTTTACCGACCGATTTAACCTGTAATGTCCGCACGGAAGCCTCCTGCTCGGTCGCTGAAAACATTTGGAACATTTGGCGCTGTGCTGGAGAGAACCCCGCTGTTTGGACACATGGATATATATATATATATATATATATATATATATATATATATATATATGGGGAGGAGGCGCTTCAGGACACCCTGTTTGGAAAGTTGCTCATCAACTCTTTGCCACTGTGTGACTGCGGCCACACTTCAGAGTCCACAATACGTTGATTCTTATTGTTTTCATGCGCTGGCCCAGTCTGTTGTAGGTTTCAGTTTTTAGTCTGAGAGCCATCTGAGCTCAGAGATGCTGAGGCAGCTGTGAACACAATTCTTGGCAAAGGAACAGCATAATGTATTGTTCATGAAGGACTTCGTCTACTGTGCCGCATGTAGGAAAGCTTAATGAGAAAGTTGTGAACCTTCAGTGCCAGTAGTTCAAGAAGAAGAATGAGCTATTGACACAATTTCCTAATCTTATTATGTGGAATTTTATTTTCCTGGATACTCTGATTACTCACTGAGTAATTGCCTTATATTCATACATAATCACTGGAAACAAGCACCAGAAGTGTATGCTAAGATTTACCAGCTGCTCGTGGTAACAGTATAGCAACTGGCAGATTTTAACACTGAATTAATCCTTGTCAAAATAATCTCTACTAATCCAGTGTTACTGTATATAAATCAAAGAGTGTAATATAGATGAGTATTATATAATTTCCATTAAATATATGAATGAATACCCTCACTGGACTGAGATACTTTGACTTGCTCAGTTAAAATATGAGAGGAAATTCTTAAAGAATTTAGTTTTTGTGACTGTTTTTTCAGGCTGTTGTGGAGAAATGTAGGCATTTTTGCATCATGGATCATTTTGCTCACATCCTTCTCATTTTTTAAAGTATTTCTAAATTGAATTTCTTTATCTAGAGACTACAATGTCGGGAATGTAAACGACATTTTCTACCAAGTAAACTTCTTTAAGTAAGCTGCAGTTCAGAGCTAAAAACTTCCATGGTTCGCTTTTTTTTTGGCTTGTATTAGAACCTTAAAGGCTCCAAACCACATTAAGAAGGGAGAGGATCAAAAGGTTAAACAGCTCTAACCCATGACAGAGGGACTTTTATTGTCACCATGACCGTGACTCTGCTAATACACAAAGACCTCTTTCCCCTCTCCATGGACCACTCAAGTGTGTTATTCATTCTACCCTAGAAAATAGACTCTTCTCTTTAGCCCTGTTGGCCCCGGCAGCTCTTCCCTTCTCAGTATTTAGTTCACTCATAACAAACCCAAAACTTCCTTTTTACCCTCGAACAATTGTACAAAACTAGTTTCCATGTGATCAAACTAGCAAGGCTGATCTCAGAGCAGTCTCATTTCAACCATTCACTCCTTTCTATGTGTTGCCCCAGGAGGGGTTTGTGCTGCTTTCTACAGAGCTCATCTGCTCCACAGTGATAGAAATGCTTCTTCACCCAGGATGCTGTGGCTAGACCAGCTGGCTGTTCTCTAACTGCTTTCTGACAGTCTAATACCCCCCCCCAAGCCAAGCGCAGGATAATCGCCCACCGTCGAGGACACCAAGCTACTTAGGCAGACTGAAGGCTTTGCAGTTTTAATCAGTCGTAGGCTGTTTATCTCCGGCTCGGAGTGCTCTCTGTGCTTTCCATGTGTACCTGGATTCCCGATGAATTACTCTCAGCTCCTAAATATGCTTTTGAAGACAGGTGGTGGATTATGCGGTGGGTGTGATTTTTTAGCTGCCTCTTCCTAATGGGGAGGGCCTGAAGGGTTCTTGAGGGGTTTTCTTTCTCTTAAGCACTGTGTCCTCTTCAAAGCATTGTGTGCTGCTGTGGCTCTGGTATCATCTGTAGCCACGAGCAATCACAGGTATGCGATACAGTGGTACAGTGGTTGTCTCTCACATCGGAGAAGCGCAGCAGACACTCGCTTCAGTGGGAAAGCTCTGTTTCATGGCTCTCGTGACAATCCTGTCTCTTTACATTGCTCTCAGGTTTTAACTTTCATATCCCAGTTTTGTAAGATTTGTCAAGTTGTGGTTCTTTCATGACCTGAACTGTGGATTTTTTTATAAACATACATATATATATATTTGCCAGTTATTGCTGTGCCTCAATTTTATGCATTATAAAAAGTAATATTTACTTTGTAGATTTTCTGTCTGCAGGAAATTAGATGAAACCTTGTCTGCACTCAAGTTGGACCAGTCGCCTTGGGGTTTCATGTAATTCGAGCTGTCGGCTTTATATTGACAGAATCCATGCTGGCTGCCTCTATTTCCTTTGTCTCTGCATGAATTCAGATTTAGCAGGAGTTCATTTGTCAGATCTGCGTGGTGTATTTTGTTGTTATCTTTAGGCAAACGTACAAACCACTTGGGCCTTGTACATTTACTGCTGAAGTGAATGTGTCCCTCAAGCGCTAATAATTGTAAAAACAGTGAGCTCATTTGTTGTAACAGGAGGAGGGGGAGAGAAGTGGTAATGGCAAAAGAAAGTTAATGGGGAAAATGTGTTAGTGTTTTGTTTTTTTTTTTCACTCTGTATGTTTTTCTCTAGAGGACAGCAGCCACCAATCAAAAGCAGCACAACACCTGCTCCAACAAAATGTGCTAAAACGCACATTATTAGACCACCATAACTCGCTAACAGCATGGGAAAGGACTGAATATTAAGCAACCTGTCTGGTTCCTGGATCTCTCATTGAGGGGAAGCAGAGGAGCTGGGAAACGTTTTTCCCAGCTCTCTGCAGGCTGCAGGGTCAAAGTCCAAACAGCTTCCCTGTAATAGTTCTCTGCAGCCAGCTGGGCCAAAGAGAAAGACCGCTTACAGGCTCCCCTAATGGGCCAAAGCGAGAAGAAAAGATGACAGCTACCCTACCACCAAGGAATGTCACCTCTGTGACATTGTTATCATTCAGCTTCTTCATTGTTTTTGACATTATGGCTTCTTTCTCACAGTTGTTGCTGGGAAATTTACCAGCCTGTTAGCTTTTATTTAAGACAAGGATTTTGGTTTTTAGAGGCATATGACTGAAACTTGACTAAAGTAATTTGTTTCACCTTGAGTTCATTCAACATTTGTGAAACATTAATCTTTTTCAAATATCGAGCAGCACGTTAACACCTCTCTCTCTCCCCGTTAGTTAAACTCGGACTCGAGTCGTCTGAGAGCATGACATGGATGGCTGAGCTTCTGTCAGCATCAGAGTCCTCATGGGACCACTGCTGGGATCACGGCTAACTTTCACTGGTGTGAGAGGTTGAAGGCGTACTCAATTCAGGCATCTAGGTTATCTGCGTTCTTTTAATATCTGGTCTGATTAAAGGCTTGAATATTCCCTATCTTCGCTTCAGTCTGGCATGAAATCGCCTCCATGCCAAAGTGTGTGGGTGCGTTGGCACCGGTTCAGTTCTCTAGTGGCCAACTGCTTTTCTCTTTAATCCTAATTTGCTGCTCTGTATTTCTGTCATTCAAACTCATTCAAATGTACTCAGAGCACAATGGGTGAAATACGAAAGTGTGCGGCAGCTTCTAAAAACAGAAACATTTAGTAAATTATGGGAACATGTAAGTGGCTCTCAGTTAGTGTGGCTGGTAAAAGTAACTGCTGATGTTTTTCTTTCCCCTGTCATTGTGAAACACAGCAGTAAACGATAGGACAGTCTGTCTTTTTGTGCACTCAGATAATTCCATTATAATCAGAGTGAAGTATTACCCTAACCATTGCAGCTCTTTATGTAAGAATCAGTATCTGAGGTTGTGTAGTTTTTGTTTGGAACTCTGAAGATGTTTTCAGACAGAACGCAGTGTGATTTTTTTTTCTTTACTCACATGAATCCACCCATAAAGAATTTACTTTTTTTTTTTTGTAAACTCATCCGAATGTTCCCATGCCTCATTTTGCAGACTGGTGATTGATTGCGAGCTCTCCTGTCTTTGCATTCACTTCATCTGTCAGAACACAACTTAAGAGTGTGGCTCCCTCCTGCGCCTTTTTGCCCCTTTTAACCCTCGCTTCACCAATGAGTTCACTCAGCATCACAAACAATCAGGGCTGTCCTTGTGTGACTTTACTCAGGCTGATACAGTACTCTGTCAGCCTGTATAGTTGCTACTGTGCCCTTTAAAGGAGAACTGATTTTGCACATCAAAGTCTGTTTCCAGGTAGTGAGGAGTATGACTGCATATATGAAAAAAAGTTGTGTGCAGCCATGTGTGGCTCCAGAGGGAGCTGTGTGAAGTCTGATAAAATGCCTCAAGCGATGTCACCTGAGTCAGTGTTTGAAAATGAAAAAAAATCTGTGGGTGTGGAGTTAGACAGAAGTCAGTTTACCTGTCCTCTGTAGGCCGCTCCTCATCTCTGCTTGAGGCTAGCAACTCAATGCTTCATTAGCTGCTACAAGCAAAACACACACAAATCCCTGACCAAACTGTCTGCAACCGAGCTGCATTGTGGGTAACCAGGTTTTGACACAGAATGCGAGGCCAGATCCTGTCTTTATCAGCTCTATCTGAGTGCATTTGACAATAACCAAGTTACGTGTTGCTAACATGGCAGCGTTCACTTCCTTTTTGCCGAGAGTTAAAAAAAAAAAACAGACCCACCAGTCTGAGTCTATTTGTGTTGTTTCACTCTCACACCCCCTCTTCTAGCCTAATTCAATTTACTGACTTTACTAAGTTCTGCCCACATGGTTCAAGTGTGGAGAGCGCTGCGTGGCATTGGAGGCAAAACAGCCTCAGGTCCAGCTCTCACGAAGGGGCGGAGGACAGACAGGAAAAGAGCCTATCGCTTTTCCGTAATTCCCCATTAATGAGCAGCACCACTTTGACAGTTTCACATGGTGAAACTGCTAAACCACAGTTAAAGTCCAGACAAGTACGGACCCTGGGGCGGGGATAACACAGGCTTGTCCTTAGACATTTTCCCATGGTGATAAGGACTTGGCCAGATGTTCGCAATACATATTCATACTCTCTCAAGTCAGAGAACCCCCAGAATGTTTGTAAAGTGGCAGATTCTGATAGAGCAAATCTGCTAAGGCGTTCAGTGTTCCAAATTATGAATGACCCTGCCACCTCCTGATAATTTCTTTCTGAAAATACCAGGAAACACCAAGCCAAGGGGACAGTGAAAGGTTTCCAACTTGGTCTAGCCCTCTTTGAAGTTTGGCTCTGTGAATGGGAAAACAGCATATTATAAGACACCACAGTGTTCTCTTTCATGTAGCAGGCTGAAAGGGATGCTATTGAGTGTTTGAGGGGGACCTTTGATATGTGAGATGCTCAATGCCTTGTGAAAGGATCAAGCTTATGATTTGAGTCAATATGTGTGTGAGTGCTTTGATGCCTCTTTCTGCCAGACCAATGTTTTGTCAGAAATGTTTCATATAGCAGACTTAGGGGATCAGCCATGATGGATCTGTCCCATGACAGTCCTAACAGCTCACATATGTGTCAAAAGGTGCCTGAAAACACCATGCATACAAAGACAAGCAGTGGAACTGCTGTTCCACCCTAGTTGGCAGCAAACAGTGTCCTATTTGTGAACTTGTTTGGGTAGTCTGACACGGAGAGTCCCATCCAAGCTTTAGAGGACATGATTAAAATGAGGGAAGAAGAGATTTGCCTTGATTACATGTTTCTTTTGTTTTCAGGCTTTTCGCTTTGTAGAGCTGGCGATTGACATTTCTTATTTTCCCAGAAGGCCCAGAGTAGCCTTCCGCCTTTTAGTCGGCATTTATGGGTTGGGCACACAAAGATAGTAATGTTGTAAAAACCCTTCCTATTGTGTAATTGTGTTTTTACGCCGCTGTTTTTTAAGTTTTTGAAGGAAAGGCTACATTATATATGATTACAATTGCACTGCAGAGCGCTTCAGGACTGTGGGCAGGGTGTTTATTAAAAATGATTTAAACGTGTTGCGTGTGCACAAGATTAAGCATATGTGGAGAGTCATGGCGTGTGTATGTGTGTGGATTCATGCCTTCCTGTGTGTGCTACTAGTTAGAAAGGGAGAGAGAGGACTTTGCCCTTTTCTTCCATCTTCACCATCTGGTTTGTGTAGCATTTGACTGAGGTGTTAATCATTGTGCCTTGCAGCCACTCCTGCTCTGACAACAGCTGGAAAAGGGAGATGGACCTGTTGATGTCCATCTGCCCTGCTGTCTGTCAGTCCTCTATGCACTGCTGTATTAACTGTATCCGTGCAGCTGGAAGGTTCATGACCTTGGTGTTTTTAGTTCCTTGAAAAACAGCTGGAACGACCTCCCCAGCCTTATTTCCTCTGTTCACAATGTCCCTCAGCACTCCACTTTCTCTTACACTGGCAGACTCTATGCTGCAGTATTTTTAAGTTGCACAGACACGGTAAAGGTTTTTCATGCTTGCCACATTTGTGTGGTTGCATTGGGCTGTGTGTCAGCCTGTATGCGCGAGATGTCTTAGAGCATTTTTTTTTTAAATGTATAGGGATGAGAGCCGGTTCCAAATGGTCCAAACCGCGGGAATTGGAATGCCTCCGAGCTTATCACTTCCTTTTCACGAATGCTGAAAGAAATTAAAGAAAGCTGAAGACAGCTCTAGTTGTAAAGCAGTATTTCCCAAACATATGCTGGCTCTACTTGGTTGTCCTGCCCAGGTAGTTTAAGACTCACTTAGGTAGATAAAATCACTCAGTTTCAACGTAATGCCTTATTTCACTCTTTCCAAGCTAACTCATTTTTGGCCACACACCTGTCTGAGTTGTGTGCACTGCAGTAACTGAGTGGGCACTAGAAGCTTCTCTGTGCACGGCTGCCTAGCTAGCATCTCCTCATAGCCTACACGTGAGGTGTTAATGGGACATCGGACAGAAAATAACCTGGGTTACACCGCCACCCCCCCCGAACTGCTTAGGTCTCTGCATGCACACCGGTCACACACAGCATGCCACCCACCACCACAAGTAAATTCTCAACCTGTGGGAAACGCTGTCATGTCTGTAAAATCATAATTTCAACTAAGGGTGGAAACACCAGCAGTATGTTGAAACATGTCTCTGTGCAGCATGGACTTAAACTGCACTTATTACCAACTGAGCAGCACGTCCGTTATAGAGTCAATAAAGAATCGGACCAGTAAGCAGAATCAATAATTGTTATCAATAAAAACTTGTCAATTCCCGTCCCTGTTTGTGTGCTGTACGTATGTATTGTAGTCCCCACCACTGTCCTGTTCTTGTGAAATGGCACACACACCATTTTCTTGGATCAGTTTTTCACTGTAGCCTGTGTAGACATGTATAGTGTGTGTGCCTTCACTGTCCATCTGCAAGTTAGCAGCTTTCTGTGTCAATACTTAAGTATGAACAAAGCTTAACACTGGTGTCTTTTTCTCAGCAGGGCCAAGCAGTGTATTGTTTTCAGCATCAAGATCCATGTCTGTAAAAAGAAAAACAAACAACTTATAGATATATAATTATATTGTGGCTATTTGCATGCATGCTCAGGTCGTCGACAGAAGATAGTGCCATGCCAACACATCCTTTTTTTTTTTTTTTTTACAGTTTATATTCATATCTGTATCCATCAGAAACCTTCAGGCATCTTTTTTCCTATGTTGTCGTCACACAACTTAACATTAATTGTAAAACACCACTGGGTTGATTGGGGAGTACTGAATAAGTGTTGTGCTGAATTGACCAGAAAGTGTCTTCTGATTAAACTACTGCTTGCATTAAAATGAACACTTTATTTTCATTCAGGATTATTCATTTTAATCAATATGTTCTGTTTCTCAGTGGATGTTTAACGACATCTCTGTCTGAACCAGGGTCCAAAATGTACAAACTGAAAAAATTTACCTACTAAAACATTTTTTCAACTGGCCATAGAACTGCATAAGATATGCAAAACAGTGTAATTACTAATTACCCACTGATTGACCTTTTTAAAGGGAGCTATAATAATGAAAATTTCAGATGCTGTTGTAAGGAGACACAGCTTTTATTTTGAAATGTTAATTGATATTACATCTCATACACACACTCTGCAAACAACGTGTGTAATCAACTCTATATCCTCAAAATGCTCAAAATTACTCGTATGGCTATGTGCTGGCAGTGCTGCATAATAACAACATGCTATGACTTTAATATCATCATCTCTCTCAGACTGGCTCTGACAGCAAAGGTCAATCAGAGAAACAGAAAACGTAGTCAGTCAGTTTATGTGTTGTAGTGAGGAAAGTTTGTAGTAAAGTTGGCCTATTTCAGCAACCTGCCAATGGCAGCTGACCTCATTTATTTTATTTGCAAGTGTAGATTTTTACTCACACGTGGCCAGTGGCAGGTGATCATTTTAGACCCTGCTCTGAGCCCGGACAGTTTTTCTACTTGTTCTACAATAGCCCGTCCATGTTCCGGTAAGAACACCTTGTTTCTCAGTAGCTGAACCCATGTCCAGCCGTGAGGCTCCTTTTCAGAAAGAGATCCTTCCATCAAATAATGCTCTCGTTTTTTTCAGAGAACTTCAAAGCAGCGCTCTCTCAGGTGCTGTTTCTGGAGTTTCGTGTCCAGCTATTAGTCTAACTAATGGATCTAGACAGAAGGAGGGAAAGATGAGCACCTTGGTGTTTCTTCATGCAGGGTTTTGTTATTAATGTGTAGAGTGATCACATAAAACTCACTGGGAGATGAGGAAAAACAGCTCTTTTACATGTGGTGTGTTCCCAGTTGTTTGGCCGGTGGTTTTTCTTTCAGCCCAGATCTCGTGGTTCTTCATCTCAGTTCCCTGTGGAAAAATCTCCTGTCGCAGACTTGTGACATTAAGAGCAGTAAAAGAGGAAAATGACATTTGTTCTGGGAAAATGAAATTGACATGGTTAGTATAATGTTGCATACGTTGCAGTTAAGACGTTTGATGAAATTATACAGTAGAGGTGGAATTATGTCAGAGTATTAGTAATTATTTGACATAGCTGTGTTGGGACCTGTGTTGTGGACATGGCATGTCTAAGACTGTTTTTTAAATCTAATATTAGCAAAGCGTGTCATATTATTAAATAGTGGTGCACCCATAACACATTTGAATCTGCATTCTTTGGGGAAAAGCATGCCTTTCTCGCTGACATGCCAAATTTTTATTGAGGAGTCACATGTGAAATTCTTTACGAAGGAAAAACCCTACAAACCCGGTAACTTGTTGCTTTGCCAAGTCCTCTTCTCTCTTCTCTGGTTTCAGGAGCAAACACGTGTAAAACAGTCTTGTGATTGATCCTAAAGGGGATGTAACATCATGTGTCAGTCAACATTTCATAATTGAATTTTCATTATTTATGATATGGTGGCAGCTGTGACAGTTCTGTGGCAGTGTGCAACAGATGGCCCTGTGTAAGCAAAACACTGATGGGATTCTTAAGCCTTAGGGGACTATATAGAAGAGTCTTGGACCAGCTATGTTATGTCCTAGTATAGATAACTCCTGGAGAACGTTAACTGTCTGGTGCTCGTAGTTGGTCGTTGGACTAGTGCTAATCCTGAAGGCGCTACATGTTAAAAGCGATTAGGTACAGTATGTATAGAAGCTCTGTGTTTAAGCATCAGCATCACGTATTTACTTAAAGGTTAATTTGCTGTGGAAGGACACAATGAGTGATTGAACCTTCCCGTCCCATCCTTCGTGCTATGTATAATGTGGGTGACATTTAGGCTTTATTGGGTCCCTGCTTCTACGCCAAGAGTAGTGGCCCATGCGCTCTATTTCTGACACACTGTTTTGGTTTCCTGGGTTTATCAAAGCAGAGAGCAGTGTGTTGTAGCTTATTATGGGCATGTTGGGTTTGGCCAGTGCTGGAGATGCCGGGTTTGCGGAAAAGGCTACCATGGAATTAAAGTCTTCTTGGCCTGCAGAGACTGCTCATACATTTTTAGCCAAAGCTGTAGTCAAGCACAGACACACACACACACACCATGTTAACAATAGAAACATCATTGCTGCACGGCAAGGGGTTGAAGATATGCAAAGTTTTGTGGCGTTATCAGTTTATGTAGAAAAAGTAAGTGTCGGTATGTGTGGAACTTGAGGTTTTGGGGTGTTTTGGCTGGAGCCTCTGGATTTTCAGTGTGTGCCCCTTTGTCTTACTTCTGTGCAGTTCTCCTGGACCGACACACAAAGAAAAGCTTTTTTGGAGTTTTCCATTCCAAGTTAATTATTAGGCTACTACCAGGGTGTGTGTTGGAGGCACGCATATTTGTACTTGGGGTGGGTAATTGCTCACCAATGAGAAACATTTGCCAGCTATTTTAAAGGAAGGACATTGTGTGTTCGGGGTGTACTTTTTAATTTGTTCCAAATTTATCCAGACAAAAGATTCATGTGGGGGGGGAAGATTTGTGGTAAGTCTGGACACAGACGTCCAAGCTAGCAAGTTAGTGAGGCCCGTCCTTTCTCCAAAACGGGATTTTCAGAATTCTCTTAATTCCAGGCAAGCCGCTCCTGTTGCAGAGGGGAAATGCTGCCAGCAGCCGTTCTCTGCACCCTGTCCTCATATTGATCTGCCTCTGGGCTCCAGAAATGGAGATTCCTTAAAGCCAGCCGTAGTCTAATGGCATTACTCAACACCCCCATCACTCCCACCCAAGCCACCCACCCACCAGTAATCACCCCCCCTGTTTTAGATCTCCCTCCGCTCCACTTTCTTTCTTCCTCTCACTGTTATCAAATTAAAAGCTTTTCTATAGAGGGTTGGTCTTGGCCTGCAGGCGTGGGGTACAGACATGGCAGCCAGCCGGGGGTGGAGTGATATTGTGTGTGTGTGTGTGTGTGTGTGTGTGTGTGTGTGTGTGTGTGTGTGTGTGTGTGTGTGTGTGTGTGTGTGTGTGTGTGTGTGTGTGTGTGTGTGTGTGTGTGTGTGTAAGCAATTGTGGGTGTGTGTCTGCGCGTGTGTGCATGTATGTGTCGACTCGAATAGGCTTATTGCCGTTTGAGCTGGTGAACCAGGAAAAGGGTTAAAGCAGTCCACGGACAAGCGGTCATGCAGGAGTATGAGCTTAACTAAGACTGGGCTAGCAGAAGAGAGGTAATGAGAGAGGGTGGGAGAGCTGCCCCTGCCCTGATAGGCAGCTGAACATGATACTGGGTCAGGGGGTATAATACAGAACTTTTAGGGAGTGGTTATAGATAGTGAGACATAAGGGGTGGGGGAGTGGCTTGCATTCAGGGTTGTTAGATAATATCAATTCATTCTTTGTTTCCTAACTGCCTATTGTGCCCCTACTATACAGCACAGGTGAGTGTGTGTCTCTGTTAACTAAATATCTCAGGTCAAGGTTTCAGCTTTGGCCTGAGTTTTTTCTTTCAAACAAAAATATTGTTGGGGGGGAAAAAAGAAACGAGTGCTTTCTGAGACAGATGCAGACAGACAGAAAGCGACAGGATTCCTCAAGTGCTTTGGGATTTTCCCCAATTCCCACCTTACAGGCTGAGGCACAGAAGAGAGGGAGGGAGGGAGAAAGAATAATGGGAGGGAAGCAAAGGAGGTGGGCTAAGTAAGAGAGGAGGGAACGGGGGACACAGAAAGAAGCAGGATAAAAAAAGAGTCAGACTCTTGAGCATAGAGTTGAAGCAGGTGGTCAAAAGAGTCGGTGCAGATATGCTCAGCAAGTGAGCGGAGAGTGTTGATTGGACAAAGAGAGCGAGCAGCCTTTAAAATAGATTAGATGCTCAGTTTTCGGCGATGCAAGGCTGTAGGTGGACTTTTGGGCTTCGCTTCTTTGGCCGGTGAGTATCACTGACAAATATCTCCCCTCAGCTCATTATGTTGTGTTGCTATTATCACAGATTCCAGAGGTGCAAATAGTTCAATCACAGGAAAAAATTAAATGGGATAAAAATCTGTTTCTTTGTAATAGCAAAGATGCACGCTTTAGTCATGTGTCGACAGGATTTTCAGATGCTGCCATTCAGACTTCATTGTAGCATATGAAATAAAACTGTACCACTGTATGCTGTGGGCTAATGCTATTGAAAGGTCAGCTGTATGTTTTGTTCTTTTTTTTTTTTTTTTAACAAAAAGTCTAATTTAAGCCATAATCTTGACAAAGAAGTTCCGATGTGACCTTTTACCATTTTTACAAGAATGTTCTGATATTAAAATGTATCGTATGTGCATAAAAGGGATGTAAACTTGCCTCATCTAAAGTGAAAAATAATCCGGCAGGCCGATTTAGCACCCTAATGAATTAATGCTTGCATTAATGATTTGACTTAAAATTCAAATGTAATCTTATAAAGAATATTAAGCTATTCATAAACATCTGCCGACAGTTACTGAGCAACAGTTTCTGACGCGTAATGAGTTAGTTTTCTCAGAAAAAGGAAAACAATTTGGCAGCGTTAAGATAAAATAATATGAAACAAATATGTGTGTGAGAGAGAAATGAATCATAAGATGTCACTGTTCATTTTTTTTTCCTGCATCTTATGCATAAAATGTCTTGCTTGAATGTTCCAACGTAGTGTTTATCAGAAATGCCATCTCCCAGCTGTTAACTAGTTGCTGATTAAACCTAATTAAAATTTTGACTGCTCTATTAACCAAATGTAAACCCACCTTATCATGGTTGAATGAAAACTCATTAGCGTTTGCATTCCCTCTTATTAGTCCTTTCACCTTGACACAATAGGTTTTCAGTGACTGGTAAGCCACAGTCTGGGGAGGCACGTTATCAGCCACATTGACTCACAAGAGACTACATGGCTGAACTCTGCTGCTCTCCATTGTTGTGCTATTTGCATGGGCCAGTATGATAACGGTCACCTCCCTGAGCTGTAGCTGACTTCATTCTCTCATGTGGATAGAGGTGTAGGCCTCGCCTCAGTTCACCCTGACACACACACACACACACACCTACATCCACTTACCCTAATCCCACACCAGGGCAACCCAGATCTAGCCTGCATTTGTCTCATATTCATCTGCTAAGTGCAAATGTGTTGCTATTTTTTTTTGTGTGTGTGTGTGTGTTAGTCTGTCTGCATGGCTTCTCAGTTGTCCTCTTCAGATAAGTGCTAATACTTTTTCCCATTCACTTCTCTAAGGTTGGGTCTGGAATCCACTGGTGTAGAGATACTCTTTTAAAACCATGTTGGGGTATTCATGTACTTTGAATAAATGAACTACTGTCAATGCTTTGATAATAGACCCCCCCCCCCCCCCACCCCCAACCCCAGAACCAGAACTTACATCCCCTTCGTAAAATAATTTTTTGAAGACACTGATAGCATTTGTTTCTCAGAAGCCATGAACTATTCGTTTCTTGTCATCTTTTTGGTCTTTTAAACTCAAGGGATTTATTCTGAGTCATTGTCCTAATTAGGTGCAGA